>NW_008825051.1:915480-930031 GCF_000699105.1 Pygoscelis adeliae | reverse complement strand
GGCGGCTTGTATTCGCTCGGGGGGCTGTCAGGGAGAGGCCGTGGGGGTCCAGCCGTCCCCCTCTTCCTCCCCCATCACACCAGCCAGGAAAGCGCACACGCCACAGAGAGGCGCTGCTTCCCCCGTCCGTGCTGCGGCTCTGCTCCCTGCTCGCTCCCCGGGGGAGCTAACGTCGGCCAAGGAAGGTTTTGCCCCGGAGCCTGGCTTTTGGGGGGGACCCGAGGGTGGCTCGTGGCACTCCCGCCAGCGCAAGTGTCCTGCAGCAGCTGCCAACAGGGACAGCAATGGACCGGGTTTGGGTGTTAGGCCTGGGAGGTGGGCACTCGGCTTCCAGCAGCGGGCTGAGACCCCAGCGTGTCTCCGTGGAGGAATGGTATCCGCCTGGTGCTGTTTGACAGCAGAGTCCGCGTGCGTTTCGTCCCCGCTCTTTGAGATGAGAGGTCTCTGCTGCCACAGATCCTCTTGGAGAAGTCTTTATGCGTGCTTAACTTGGTATCCCCTCCGCTTTTCAGGCAGCACCGAGGTCCAATGCTGTGGGGCCACTGAAGGATGCCGACCTACGGGCAGCCCTGGACGTGCTGCGGTGTTACGACTTGCACTCAGTCGTGGAGGAGTGGTTCATCGAGGTGCTGCAGACGGACCTTCAGGCAAATATAGCTCCTGAGTTCTGGAACTGCATCAGCCAGTATGAAAACACAGCTGAGGAGCCCCAGTGCTCCTCGCTCCTTCTGGACGCGTTTTGTCTTCTCAAGTGCCGCCTGGACCCCTACCTGAACAGCCTGGAACTTCTGGAGAGGTGGACCAAGGCAGGCTTGCTCCTGGGGACAGGCGCTCAGATGCTGCAAGAAAAGGTCTACACCATGTTCAAAGCTATCCTTTTCTTCTCCACTACCAAGTCCTTCCAGGAAATGATCCAGCAGTTCTACAGCCGCACCTTCAGGATATACATGCGGCAGTGGAAGAAGGGAGAAGATGGAACGAACGAGTGCGAGAGCAGCATGAGTGAGACCGAGCAGGAGAGTGATACGGAGGAGGGCGGAGGAGAGAGCCCGCTGTGCGCAGGCTGCAGCAGCAAGAGAGAGCAGTGCTGGTGCCCCAAAGCCATGGAGCAGTTTCAGCAGCTCAATGACATTCTGTACGTAGGTTACGGGGCGGTGGCTGTCACTCAGAACAAGCAGATGGTCCGGATGGGGAGCAGCAGCAAGTTTTCTTGATATCTGGAAACGGGAGGAGTTATGCGTGAGGTCAGGCTGTATCGTGGTACTGGTTAGAGAACTTGACGCAGGGTTTCTGCAGCTGGTTGGCAACTGGTGATTGAACTAGAGCAGGTCTTTAGACAGAAGGTTCCTCTCCCTGGGTCTGAGAATATCTTCCTCGTGCTCCAAGGCCTTCTGTCCACAGAGAAGCAAACTTTTCTAAACGAAAAAGTTTTTGATGGCTAGAAAATAAAGTTTCTAAGGAAGATGGGATAGAAGTAGCGTCATGTGTTACATATGTAGTGCATCTATGCAGCTATCAGAGCATTTAAACTAAGAGCTATGCCTGCATCTGTGGACCATACAGGGAGGAAGGTGCCTTCAGGTAGTTAGGTTTTCTTTATTTGCTTGTACCTTTGCTTCCATACGCTCTGAGTCGGATCATTGTCTGTGTCTGTAGCCGCCGGCTGAATTTGCTGGAGAGAGTGAGCGCCGATGCTGTCACGACCATCTTGCACAGGATGATAGAGGAGAGGATGGAGCAAAGATGCAGGGGGGAATACGAGCACTCCTTCCTGAATGAGTTCCAGGAGGTAAGGAAGGCGTGCGGGCAGCAAGGGCTCTTCCTTTGGAGGCGTGCAGCTGCTCCTGTTACTGCTTTAGCAGCTCAGGCTAAAAGCGGATTCCACGTGAAAACACCTGGTCCAGGGCTCCCACCATCCCTGGCAGAAGAGGTAGTTAAACCTCCCCATTTTGATTTACGCTAGAGGGGAAGGTTTGCTCTGACCTGTGCCTAATGGACCATTATATTTCACCTGGTGATGTCCGTAGTAATGAGAGAATTTCTGTGGTTCCGTTTTACAAACTACAAGAACACGTAGTGCCACGTAGCCTGCAGAGGACCCTCCCTCTGCGTAGGTGGGCCCGTAATTAGAATTTGTGTGGCTGTTTTCTGTCGTCTTTCCAATTTTTCAGCACCTCTTTAAAATAGGAAGCGAGGATGAGAGGTGATACTCTGTATTAATCTCACCAGTGGGCCACATACAGAATTAAAATCCTTCCTTGCAACTACCCAGCTGTTTCGCTGCTACCTGAAGCCGAGTTCGTGTTGGGCTGTTTACCCAGTATGACCTTAAAATAAAATTCTTCTCCGGATTATGGCTCTTCCAGGATACAGTCCTGGCGCTGCAGGCTTGCCCTGCACATTTTGTTCCTCAGTGCATGACCTTGCCTTTGCCTGCGTTGAAGAACAATGCGTGAAGTCAGGTTGCCATGCAAACCAGACGGCTCTCTCTGGTTGCCCTAGTTTCCTCGCTCTTTGCCATGCCGGCCGTTTTTGTCATCTGCAAACATCGGCAGTCATTTTATATTTACTTTCCTTTAGTTGCTGTGCAACGCTTTCTTTATTGGACCTAGTGTGAAATGCTTTTGGATGACCTGGAGATTGTTTAAGGACATTTTAAGGGCACCAGAGAAAATGCAACTGCATTCCGCTTGTCAGACGTTGCGGAAGGTCCCCTTGCTCCCACCTCTTCAGAAAGGCCAGCGTGTTTGGCCGCAGAATATTGGAGCGTGTCAGAATTAGGAAGAGGCGACTTAAAAAAAAAAAAAAAGTAGAAGCGATATCCAAATTGGGAAGACATCAAAAAAAAAAAAAAAGAGAAAAAGCACAAGCGTGGCAAGCTAAAGGTAAAATAGGAGAAGTCTGGGAAACAGCTTGCTAAAAGTACGAGTGCTGACAGCAACCCCCCGTTTCAGACACGTCAGCAGCAGTCTGGAATGCCAGTCGCTAATCAGGCTATAGCAGGAGCACTCCGAGAAGATAAACCCCTGGGGAAAAATGGGTTGGTTTGATAATAATTGTGTTCCTTAAAATTGAGTTGCTTTGCATCAGTTTCAGTCCTTTCCTTTTGTTCTTTAGGAGGGTTCTTTATCAGCTTTTCCACAGTTTTGCCCAGATCGGTGCCCGGGTGTTCTGTAGTTCTCAGGTTTGTCCTGCCTTGCAATTAGCAGAACTTGTGCATTCCTTCAGTGTTTCCTCAGTCGAGTAGATAATTAAAAATGAACGTAATCAAACCAGATCTGGACTTAGCATTTTTGTTTCAGGCTGTCCAAATCCAGTTATTGACAAAGGTTAATATTTACTAGCTATTAATACTCAAATACTATCCCAGGAAGTGCTACACGTTTGCCACCTTAAAGGAAAAATAAAATTTAAAAAAAGCATTTCTTTTGAATAGCTGGACATTGTAGTTGAGTAAATTTGAAATTTGATGATTACATGTTTCTCTGTAGAAAACTAAATCTTGAATATAAAAAAAATTAACCCTCTGATGCTCTCTGTTCAGGGTTTTATTATTCAGTGACTAGGCTGGTATTTGAGGTCTTGGTTTCAAGTGCCTGAGTTTGGTTGGTAAGGAGTATGTCTGTGAGTCCTTGGGATGGCTTGCTTGCTCTTCATTGATTTCAGGAATCGTAGACATTTCGGGCCACGGATGATGTGATGGGCAATTTGCTCGTATCCTCATAAAGAGAATAGTTCTGCAAGTATAGAATGGAATGGAATTCTGCAAGAATAGAATAGTCTGCAAGTTTTTGAATATACCCTATCCTTTCTGGAGCCCAGCGCCTATGCGCGGTCCTCAGTCACCCCTTATCTCCTCATACACATCTGCACAGTCTGTATCCTGTATCTTTAGTTAAAGATATTCTTTCAGCTAGGCTTTCCCTGGCTATAACCCCGGCCAGGGTGCCTTTGGAGAGCAGCTGGAGGTAATGCTGTCCTCGGCTAGCTGCTCATTTCTGCTTGCTGTGGCAGCTGCGTGGCGGTGGGTAAGCGTGGGACGTGGTTGTGCATCCGGCTGTGGTGTTCACCGTCTCTGTACTCTCCCTCTCCTTGTGCAGTGGATTGAGAAAGTGATTGGCTGGCTCAGCAGGGTTTTTCTGCAAGATGGTCCCTTGGCACGCTCCTCTCCAGAAGCTAGCAGCACCTTGAAGCGCTGGCGGTGCCACGTCCAAAGGTTCTTCTACCGCATCTATGCCAGCATGCGCATTGAAGAGCTCTTCAGCATTATTCGAGGTAGGTGCGACCCATTCAGTGTTCATTCATTCTTGGACTTGGATTGGATGAATGGTAGATCTGTTTTCATCTCCTGATCTGCCACGCTGTCTCCTCTTGTCTTCCCACGGAGCATGGCACTGTTTCAAATCACTGCTTGGTTTGTAGATTTCCCAGAGTCAAAGCCTGCTGTGGAGGACCTCAAGTTCTGCCTGGAAAGGACTAATCAGAGGCAGCAGCTGCTCAGCTCCCTGAAAAGTGCTCTGGAAATGCGGCTTCTGCATCCTGGTGGGTTTTACATCCCTGTGTATGTCTTTAAACTGTAAGGAGCCTGGGCATGAGTGGGGATCTACTGGGAGCCGTCATCTGATTTCGTGTTTGAGTGAGAGGCAACCAGGCTGTGCACATCGCGTGCTCTCTGTGTTGGAGTGTGCATGGGCAGCAGTAGCTGATTATATCCCAGCCCCTTCTTGCCTCATTTTTGCAGTATGGTGAGGAGCTGAGCTAGAAGTTTTGCTTTGGTCCAGGTGGGTAAAGGCTTCTCTGCTGTGCGTGGTCTGAGCTCCTAACGCAAAATCTGGGCTCAGCTGGTTTATAGTAGCCTCTGAGCATGTGTTCGCAGTTGGAACTGGTTTCTTAGATATATGGATCCGATCTCTCCCTTTGGCTGGGGAGAGATCTCTCCCTTTGTAGGGCAGCAAGCCCTTCGCCTCCGACTCCATAGATCGAACAGAGGGCTTGGAGCAAGCTCCTGGCATCCAAGCCATTAGCCTGTGCTCTGGGACTCTGAGCACTCCCTCTGCCCCTCTCCTGTAGGAGTCAACACATCTGACATCATCACTCTGTATATCTCGGCCATCAAGGCCTTGCGGGAACTTGACCCCTCCATGGTTATCCTGGAGGTCGCCTGTGAGCCCATCAGGAAGTATCTGAGGTAAGAGGCTTGCGGGGCAGTCTTACGCATCCCCTTTCCGCCCCCTTCCCTTCACTTGCTCTGTTTCTCTTGCCTGTTGGCAGGACTCGGGAAGACACGGTGCGGCAGATTGTGGCAGGTCTCACAGGGGATGCTGAGGGCTCCGGTGATCTTGCAAACGAGCTCTCGAAAGCTGACCCCGTGACCCTGGAGAACGGCCAGGAGAGTGATGATGACATCTCAGAACCAGGGGACTGGGTTCCTGACCCGGTTGATGCAGATCCAGGTTAGATGCCAAGACCAGAAGTCCTGGTAGCCTGCTGTTTTCCGTGGTGGGCCGTAGTCTTGAGCAGCTCATTTGCTGCTCCTCTAGAGCTGAGCTGGGCTGGGGCAGGTCTCTGTTAATGTCGCACTGTCGTCTGCTGGATTTCACTAGGAAAATCAAGTTCCAAGCGTCGGTCCTCGGACATCATCAGCCTGCTGGTGAGCATCTATGGCAGCAAGGACCTGTTTATCAATGAATACCGCACGCTTCTGGCTGACCGGCTGCTACATCAGTTCAACTACAGTGCTGAGAGGTGAGGTCCAAGTGCCCAGCCCCAGGGCTTTCCATGGTGAAGTCACCTGCTAAAGGTATGCTTCAGACTTGGTCCTACGAACGGCTCTTTCTGGAGCTGGGAATGTCTTTGGCCATTTCCTCTGCAGCTTTGGGTTTGCATCTAGAATTTCATGTGCTCACCTCTTCTCGGGCTGCTTCCTGCTCAGTCCTGCCCTTGGCTTGCACTAATAGGGCAGCATGTAGGAAATTGGAGGCACCGACACCCTCTTAGCTCCATCCCACGTGTTCTGGTGGCCTTCACAACCTGCACAGGCTGCTTAGGGTCAGCAGAAAGTGTCAAAGTAAGAAAAAGGGATGAAGCATCAGGAAACCTCAGCTGTAACCCAACTATGTCTCTGTTCAACATTTGCAGTGGTTTTCCTTTCTGTGAAATGCAGCCAGTGCGAGCCATGTCTGAGATTGGCGGTCTCAGGCAAGTGGCTCTCCAAACGCTGAGGTTGCACCGTGTTGTCGAGGGGGATGGCTAAGTGCCGTGCTCGTCCAAATGAAAGGGGTAGGAAGGTCTTCAAAAGCCGCTGGCCTACAGAGGAAGTGACTGTTTCTCACTTAGATGCTAGAAGGCATCCTGTTCAGATAATGTGCCTTGCAAGGCTTCCTAGGAGGGGCACCCTTGTGCCAGGGACTACTTTTTTTGGCTGTGTTGCAAGGGGTGGAGGCCAAGCCAGGCTCATCTGTCTGAGGGACCTGTGTCTGATCTGTTGTTTATCTTATCAGGGAAATCCGCAACGTGGAGCTGCTGAAGCTGCGGTTTGGTGAAGCTCAGATGCACTATTGTGAAGTCATGTTAAAAGTAACTTTTTTTTTTTTAAAATTCAAGTCCTGGGTGTTTGAGCTCATTGGGGAAGGGGAGGGACTTGAGGAGTGACCCAAAAAGGGTCTTTTAGGAAAGCGGGGTTCCCAAAATCCCAGTGAGGGGTCTGATTTGTGACAGGCAGAAGTGCCTTCAAAATCATGTCTGTTTTTTAAGCCCTGTGGGTTGGGTTATTGACTCTGGGGGATGGTTGCTCTGGTGCTGTTGTCTCTCCTGCCCTTCTGCAGTACAGTATACTGGCATTGAAGAGCTGGGCTCTTCCAGCTCCTCTGGGGTTCAATTCACTTGGAGCACTGTGGGAAGAACACAGGTCTGGAGGGACTCCAGCGTAGGCTAGTGTTGAGTTGTAAGCCCTTCCTCAGCCTCCCCACAAATGTTTCTGAGTATCTAGCAGACTTTCTAGTAGACACACATGATCATGTCCTTTCCAATGTCCCCATCATCATTTGGAGACAACGCTAGTCACCTTGTTTCAGCTTCTCCTTTACTAAGGGTTAGCACTGACTTGGAAGAGAAGGAGTTGCTTTAGCTTCCTCTGCCTTTTCCAGGATATGGCTGACTCGCGACGCATTAATGCCAACATTCGTGACGAGGAAGAGAAGCTCCCAGAGGAGGAGAGGCCACCGTTCAGCCTCGTTGCCGTTATCCTGTCAAGTGAGTTCTGGCCGCCGCTGAAAGAGGAGAAGCTAGAGCTTCCAGAGCAGGTCAAGGAAGCCATGGAAGCCTATTCCAAGAAGTATGAGAAATTAAAGGTGAGGCAACCTTAACCCTCCTTAAAAAAGGTGTATGGTGTTCAGACTTTGTTATATAGCATGGTTTTTGCAAAGTCCCCTTCAACATCCCTTAGATTTTAGCTGCTAGTACACCCACGCTGTTACGGTGGAATCCCAAAGTCCTTCAGCTTTGAATCGGGGTTAGAACCTGCGCTAGCTTAGCTATTGCCAAAAGAAGGCTTTATCTCTTTATGGGGTGCCTGGGTCGTCATAGTGACGGCAGTTAGGGAAGAGAGTTTTCTAAAATATGCCAGTGTTTGTTAGTTAAATGGATACTGAGGTGGAAGTTCTTAGGCATCTTAAGTCTGGTCTAAGCTTGTTGGCCTACCTTCTACAGTAGTAAGAGTGACATCCTGTCTGTTGGGCCTCTCTTCTTCAGTACTCTGGCACTCTCCTCCCCTGTTTGTCCTCTTGAAAAGAAGCTCTTTTAACATGGTCTCATTTTAAGATTCACTGTTAGTCTGGAGTTAGGTGAATGTTGCTTCCTCTTCTGTCTGTGGTCTCTCCTGGGTTGTGTCATTCATTTCTGGAGGGTCCCTGAACTCCATGTTAGACAGTTTAGGTGCAAGCATTTTTGGTCAGTTTGACTGTGGCTCGGACAAAGACTGAATCTGTGCCTTTATGAACAGCATGGAAAGGTGGAAGAGAGGCATACAGAGCAAATATAAGCAGCCGTGCAGTATTCTTCTGTTCTCCAGGCACTTGATCATGGCAGTTAGATAGAGAAGGCTGAGGTGCATCTTGCTCTGCACATACAGAATGGGTCAGAAGCAGGAGCATCTCTCTGGAAGTCAAGGAGAGATCTAGGTCACTTCCAGAGCTGTGGTCTTGGCTTTCTCATCTTGCAACTTCTTATCTGGTGGAGTGCAGAGCACACATCTAGAGCATGGATGATCTGGATCTAGCCAGGTCATGCCAGCATCGTGTCTGTGTGCACACGCAGATGGTTCTTTGCACCCAACCTGAACACAATTTGGTGTCTCATGCAGACCTTCCTCTTTGCCTATCCACTTGTGCTCTGACTCCACTTCAGGCTTGGTTTTCCTATAGAAAACTTTCTTGAACTTGTTACTGTACACCAGGTGATACATGCTATGAGGCTGGGAAGCTCATAGCGCTAGATCCTGTCTCTTCTCCTGCTGTAGCTACGTGCCAGATGTGGATGCCAGCTGATTTCTGTGCCTGCAAAAAATTAGTTAGGAGAGGATGCAGGAGAGGATGCAAGGAGGAAGCAGCCTCCTCGAGCATCCTCGCCTTCAAAGCAAGCAGTCCTCTTTTCACGTCAGTATCAGAAGAGATTGTTTCTCTTCTGAGGAAATCCTGCCCCAGATGAGTATTTATTTTCCGGTAGGAGTTTGTCCTGAGTGGCCCAGTTGGTCTTCCAGTGTTTCCTCAACCTGTGCTTACCCTACCAGAGAGCTGAGTGTCTGGCTTTCAGGCAGGAGAGGGGCATTGGTCTTGGGCAAGGGCTGGACAACAACTTGTGCCGAGGAGGATGTTTCCCATGAGTGGGTAGGGAACGGTTGAGGGGTGGCAGTGCAGGGTGACTCGTGACTCATGAGGAGCGGAGCAGCTTTCGTGTCTGGCAGAGGTGTGTGGAGCGCAGCTGGCCCTGGTGATAGAGGGGTGTTTGCAATAATTGCAGCACTGAGTGGTTCCTGTTAGAAGATCTGCTCCGAGTGGCTGCTTCTCCCTTTTCCAGGCCATGAGGACCCTGAACTGGAAGTACCACCTGGGCCTGGTGAGCTTGGATGTGGAGCTGGCAGATCGCACCCTCTCCCTGTCTGTCTCTCCTGTGCATGCCGCCATCATCCTGCACTTCCAGACCAAGAGTGAGTGCCGGGGCAGACTCGGCGTTACCACCTGTGTCTGTGTGCTTCCCATGGGTGGGCGGGAAGGACACGTTGCTTGGGTGGCTGTAGGCTCTGAGAGCTCTGGCAGCAGGACCAAGACTTGGTTCATGGGCTTGGATCTACCACAGGGGTCAACCGGGTCTCCAGCTCTCCTCGGAGACAGCACCCAGCAGGGCCACAGCTCAGCACCCAGTCTGCTTTCAGGCGGTCGCTGCACACAGCTGCTTGCTCCTGGCAGTGGAGGTGGGCAGGTGTCCGGTGCTTTTCTGTGATATCGGTGGTCTCTGCAGGCACGTGGACACTGACAGAGCTGAGTGAAGTGCTCAAGGTGCCCGTGACATCGCTGAAGCGTAAGATGACGTTGTGGCTGCAGCAGGGTGTCCTGCGTGAAGAGCCCCAAGGCACCTTCACTGTGATTGAGGAGGAGCAGAAGGACCAGGTGGAGAAGGTCGTTCTGATAGACAGCGATGAGGAGGGGGACTCTGCCATGGCGTCGCAGGCTGACCAGAAGGAGGAAGAGCTGCAGGTACCCGTCCGTGTGTCTTGGCTGCTTGCGAAGCCGGCAGGACGATGCAAACATCCCGTGCTTTTGGCTTTGGGGAATCTGATTAAGATGATGGATTCAGTTTGCACTTTGGATTTGCATTTCCCACTGCAAGTGGCTCAGTCCAGCATGAGGGTTTTTTGAAGCGGGTATCTCTTGATTAATGCTCGCTGGTGCAGGTGCTGGATCACAGAAGAGTGATCTTCTTCCCTCCAGAAGAGTGCCCGGCTGCTGAGCCGGGCAACCATTTGGGCATCTCTAAATGTGTTTTTTCAGTTTAAAAAAAGAAAAAGTCTGAGACATGATTTCATATTTGAAAATAGTCATGACTTATTTGGATTCATCCAAGCAGCGCTTTTTGGCATTTAAACTGCCAAAAAGGCTTACCCAGCCCTAACGGCTGGACCTTTGCCTTCTCTGTGTTGTGGTTCCTGGACACTTCCAGTGTTTTTCCTACCCGTGTGTCATGTTGTGTGTGTGTTGTGCCACTGTGCAGTTGTCATACTGGTAGTTATCCACTGAGGGTCATGCACGTACTGCACGTCAAATCCTGCTTTCCAGCTCTGTGTCCCAACACCCGATGCAGTTCTTGGATATTTCCTGTTTAAAGACCACGTGCTCATGGCTGAGAGCAGAACTTACTGCCAGCCACAGCCCTGCTCTGCTTTTGGGATATGGGATGCTAAAGCACTCATGGTAGAGATGTCAGTGTGATTTACTGTTGCTTGCGTGTCCCCCTCTGCAGCTGTTCTGGACATACATCCAGGCTATGCTGACCAACCTCGAGAGCCTGTCCTTGGAGAGGATTCACAGCATGCTGAAGATGTTTGTGATGACAGGCCCAGTGGTTACAGAAATCGATATACAAGAGCTGCAGGGTTTTCTCCAGAAAAAGGTCCGGGACCAGCAACTCATCTACTCCGGAGGTGTCTATCGCCTGCCCAAGAACTGCAACTAGGCTGCGAGCGTCCCTGCTTTCCCCTCTGCGTCACTTCTCCGTGCCTGTGCTCAGCTCCTGAGTGCCACCCGCCACCCTGCATCCTGCTGGGTAGTTTCTCTGCTCTGGGGGTTTGCTGTGCCCTCTTCCCCAAAAGGCTGTCCTTTTCCACATGGAGACAGCTCAGCAGCAGCCTGGGCCGTGCAGCCCACAACTTCTGAGACTGGGCCTGCTCCCCACATTGCTTTTCCTCCCATATGTGAGTGTCTGGGCCCACTTCACTGGTTAATAAAAAACAGCAGTCTCCTTTTTCAGATGGTACCAACTCGTTTTCTTTCCTCTCAGCCGAGCCCTCTTGGCATCGGCCTTCCCACGCTGAAAGGGCAGGCAGGAAGCTCCCCAGTCTGCTGGGCACCGTCTCCATTTTGTTGGGTCTCCATCTGTAGCCCGGGAGGCTTTGGGAGGGGGGCTGTTGGCTCCAGTTGCCGTCTGGGTCTCTTTGTGTGGCTAAAGCAGCATCTTGCAGCTGGCTGTGATGAGCGAGACCCTACACAAAAGCAAGTGTTCATGCTGTCTCCTTTGGCTTATGTGGGAGGAAGACTCCAGGGTCCACTTACCCTTGTCTGGGACTCTTAAATTGCGTGGAATAATTTTATTGTGGGATGAAGAATGCTTTAGATGGATGAGATGTAGCAGTTCTTCAGGGCAAGCTGTTTAGTCCTGGAGGATAAGTGGATTACCCAGGCGCTGGTGGGACTGCTTTATTACGGCACGAATACACGTCTCCCTTCCAACACCACGGATGGTGCCGTCGAGGGTGCATCGTCTTGGTGTGCTTCAGAGTTATTGGCACCACTGAGATCAACGAGGCAGTTGGATGGGATAATGCCTGAGCTCCGTTGGTTGAACATCATGCCCCCAGCCTGGGTACAAGATCAGGCAATGGGTTTCAGGATGGTGTTCAGCCTCCACTTAATAGCATTCAGGGTTCCTCTGTCCTGCTTTCCGGATGGGTTTTGCTCCTCAGAAACAATATGCTGGGGAAATCTGACTTTTACTAAAAATTTGCTTTCTGTGAAGCAAAGAACGAGTTTCCACAGCCCAAGGAGTCTTCCCCCTCCTCTGCTGAATCTTCTATCCCAGCTTGTGGGCACTGCAGCAGCTGGAATTGAGATACCAAAGGGCCACACTTAAAGCACCAGAGCAGCCCGTAACCCTGGCTGTGCTGCTGTGCGTCCAGGTGCATGAGAGACTTGTGGAACATAGAAAACAACCTGTATTTAACATTTAACCTTGTTTTTCAGTGCCTAAAGGCCTGGAAGTCCCACACTGTGGCATCCTTCGCGCAGCTGCGGGCAGCGGGGTACGGCACTTACCTCCCCCTTGTACACGTTCAGGGCCTTTTCTCTGTGGGAGAGAGCACGTGTTCTTGTTTCCCCGTGGCACTTCACTCCAGGCTCGTGGTCTTGTGGCAGTAGGAGCTGGTTGACGTGTTCTACTGTGAAGCTTAAAATTTTCCTTGTGCTGTAGGGTCTGTTAATAACGAAATAAACCCCAGTCTGTGAACGTGTAGGTTGTTACTCCAGGTAAAGCCAAGAAAGATGAACAGCAGCTAATCCCAAATCCCAGCAGGCAGGGAGGGAAATCCATACCCGAACACACGAGGAGCCCCACCGGACCCTGGTAGGACACCCGGCTGGATCTGTTGTCATCTGAGGTTGAGCTGGGTGGCCAGGACACGGCACTGGCCTCGTCATCGCTGTGTCCAGTGCGGGACGTGGCTGGGGACATCCCTGGGGGCCACACCTGGGACCCACGTGTTGAGGACACGAGGCACAAAATCTTGTCGAACCGCAGCTGGTTTAACCCCAGGCAGAAGTCTCTGCTGCCTGCTCGGTGCTCCTCCAGCAGGTCCTGGTGGGTTTTCCCTCCCCAGTTTCAGATACAGGGAACTCCCCAGGAGATGTTTGCTGCAAGGGACTTCTCCACATTCCCTCAAAGGCTGCTCAGCTCCTCGTGCCCTTCCTCCGCTCTTGCTTAGACGGTCACCCACCACTGGATAAATCAAAGAGCCCACAAGTGCCTGGGTTCCGTCCAAAACCCACACGCTCTGGGAGGGCAAGAGGGAGCAAAATGTGGGCAGGTTGTGTGGACGTCCCTTTCCTATATGTGCTGCAGGTGCAGAGCCCCAGGGCTGCGTTTCACAGCTTCTCTTGTTTTGTTTTGGTTTGTTCTGTTTCTTCAGGAAAGGAAACTGTTTGAGCACTTGGAAGCATCTGGAAAGGTAGGCAGCCGCGGGGCAGCGGGGTCGGTGTCTGCTGGCTGTGGGAGCCGGAGCTGCCCGGGGTGCGCCATGGCACGTCCCGCTCTGCGCTTCCTGGCTGACTGTGGAACGTCTGGGCGCGCTGCGGCTGCGACAGGGCGGGGAAACATCTCTGATCTTTCGAGATCAAAGAAACCGCCAGCTTTGCAGCTCTGCAGCGGGGCTGCTGGCAGCTGGGGCTGTCCCCGGCCACCGAAGGAGCCAGGGCTGGCTGCTGGGGCAAGGAACGTGGCTGCGAGCGACTCCAGGGCCCCGGCTGGTTCGGCTTTGCTTATAGATGCAAAAAAGTTCATTTATTTATGTATGGGTGCAGGTGGATGTATTCCTCCTGCGGCGCTTCCTCATCCCCCGAGGGAGGGTGCTGGGGGGTGGCGAGGCGGGGGGGGGGTGCTGCGGGGTGGCGGGGGCCCCCCAGCCGTACCCCATCCCCGGCAGCTCTCCCAGCCTCCCCGCGACGCGCCCAGGGGCGCATCCAGCCCTCCCCACCGTGCCTGCAGCCGCAGCGGTGCCACGGAGGTTGGGGTAGGGAAGGGCACGGGACGAGCATCTTTCCTACCCTGATCTTTCCCAGCTGCCTCAACGCTCCCCCCATGGGATGGGCCCGTGGGGTGTGATGAGTGTGTCTGTCCTGAGCCGGGAGGTGAGCGCTGCCGCCGCCGAGGGGACCTGGAGCCGCTTCTCTCCACGCGGGAGGTCCCGGCACGGCTGAGCCAGAGCCACTGGCTTGAGTTGTAGTGTGGTCGTTTCAAAGTGTGACAATAGGAAAAACTGTGGTTTAATGAGCGCTTCGGCTTTTAGGGAATGTAAAAGTCTTAAAATTAATTGAAACGAGCTGGAAATGCAATTTTTCAGCCTGAATGGAGGGAGCTGGGAAAAAAAAAAAAGGGCTTTGGGCTCTTCCCTGCGCCGTTTGCCATGCAGCCGCGGTGCTTCAGGCCGGAGCTGCATCTGCTGGCCGAGGCAAAGCCCTGTCCCAGGTCCCTCGCCTTTGCAAATCGCTTCCACTTTTAGAGGAAAGAAAGAAGAAAGAAAAAAAATATCTTGAAAATGCATGTAAAATCCCATTTCTTTACTCCTTAGATGCTTGGAAATGGCTTCAGTTCCTCTGGGGTGTTTTACAGACGCCCTCGTCGCACGCTGTAAACCCTTTTTGTGCATGCTCGTTTACATGGGAAAGCGTTACGACGATTTTCTCTCATGAGCCCTTGTGAAATGAGTTGATATTTATGGCATCGGGAGGACGCTGACCGGAGGGTGCTGTGTAGGTGCCTGTGCCACCCGCTGCAGGAGGAGCAGCTGTGGGCACTCACTGCTCTCCATCTTTTCCAAATTATTTCCCAAATTTTCCATTTTTTCCCCCAATTTTCCACTTTTTTCCCAGTGTAAAAAGCAGTCTGACCCTGAAGCCTCCCAGGCGCAGCAACGCGTGCCGCTTGTCCCTGCCCTCTCCCATCGCCGGCCCCGGCACCCACCCTGCTCGCCGCCCTGGCACTGAGCCCGGCCGGCGCCTTGCGGCGTGACCGC
>NW_008825051.1:914784-915461 GCF_000699105.1 Pygoscelis adeliae | reverse complement strand
CGGCATGTGAGCAGGTGAAGCTGCCAAACCCATTTTTCTTTGTTTTTTCCTTTTTTTTATTGTTTTAGTGAGGTGGGGATGGAGCTCAGCTGGGAGAAGAAAGAAGCAGCAGATTTAAATTGGGTTTTAGGAGCGGTCATCTGGACGGGTGCTCCTTGAATGGCTTTAAAAAAAGAAATTTAGATAAAAATCCTCGCTTTCCTTCAAGAAGAGCGATTGTCCTCATTCACCTTGGTCTATTTATAAACTGTTTAGAAGGGCCACGATAACCCAAGCAGGATGCGGCGTCCCTACAGGGGACGTTCCCTGGCCCACAGATAAACTGTTTGGGTTGTTTAGGACGTGTTAAAGCAGGGCTGCTTACGAAGGTTGGAAATTTTTGCTAAGAGTGAGAGTGGGAAGAGCGCAGGGTCCGGCTCAATGGCCCTGGGGCCGTATCCTGCCCGGGGAGTCGCTGATCTGCTGCTGGTTTTCCACTGAGGTCACTGCTGTTTGTGCTTCTTGCTGATGCGCCAGATTTAGGATGCAGGAGGGCTGACGGTGCGGAGGGACCCCATGGAAGCGAGGGGCTGGAGCAGCAGCAGAAATTTGGGGCAGATCAACACAAGGTGGGTGATATAAAAGGAAAAAAACCCCCACCCAACAGCCCAAGCCATCGCTAACGCGGCTGTGGAGTC
>NW_008825051.1:913658-914760 GCF_000699105.1 Pygoscelis adeliae | reverse complement strand
TTCTGTATCCCCACCCTGGTGCCGTTTCCCCTTCTCCACTTGCAGGCTCTCACTTTCCATTTCACAGCCGCCTGCCTGCTCCCTGCCTGCTCCCTGCCTGCTCCCTGCCTGCTCCCTGCCTGCTCCCTGCCTGCTCCCTGCCTGCTCCCTGCCTGCTCCCTGCCTGCTCCCTGCCTGCTCCCTGCCTGCTCCCTGCCTGCTCCCTGCCTGCTCCCTGCCTGCTCCCTGCCTGCTCCCTGCCTGCTCCCTGCCTGCTCCCTGCCTGCTCCCAGCTTCGCATCCGTGGGGTGTGTTCCTGACCTCTACATACATTTTCCTGGCGGCTCCAAGCCTGTGACTTTTTCAGCCTTCTTTAGCTTCTTTTTTGACAGATTTCCTCCTTTGCGGAGTTTTTCCAGGGGAGGCTGGTGCTGCAGGCAGGGGATCCCCCGTCCCAGCGCTGCCGGGGTTCACCCTGGACCCGTTCTGGGTGCTCAGCTCCCACAGCCCCCCCAGAGTGACCTTTTGGCCCCAGGGGTTCGCTTGCCTTATTCTGTCTCCCCGGGGGAGTGGAAGGGGCCGGGAGCGTTTGCACGTGTCCGGGTTGCAGCTGCTGCTGATCAGCCCTGGGGGTGTTTCAGCTAAAAAGGCGACGTGTGAAAAAATAGAGGAAAAATCTAAAATTGTTGTATAAAGCGGTGCTCAGCAGCAGGGGGCCGTGCGGCTGTCCTGACCTCCGGCGATGCTTTCTGGTGGGTACCAAAATCAGGAGCTTCCCATCACCTGCGGGTGCCCAAACCAGTGGGTACCGGTCGGTGACTGGTACCAAAATCTTGGCTCGGAGGTCGCCATCTCCCCGTCCCCGGAGCTTTCTTGCCCCTTTTCCCCCGGGGTGCCCCATGGCGGGGCAGAGCTGCAGGAGAGGCCGTGTTTGCGCAGGATTTGCATTCGTGGCTCTGCAGGAAGGGCCATGGCACCCGCGTCCGCTCCTCACCCATCCCGGCCCGGCGGCCGTTTCCTCCCCACGTGGGGCCCGGCCAGGGGGGCCCGGCCTTGGCACTGGCAGGGACACAGGGGACAGGGCTTGTGGCCCCAAGTTGAGGGGGGAAGGGGACTGGGGTTG
>NW_008825051.1:911380-912698 GCF_000699105.1 Pygoscelis adeliae | reverse complement strand
CTGGCGGTGGCCATGCTGCCCCGCTCAGGTCCCCGTCCCCACGCACCATCGAGCTCCTCCAGCACTGTGGGGGTCCCACGCAGGTCAGTCCCACGTCCCTACCGTAACTGGGAGCTCATCACCCCCTGCTCTGGCCGTGGTCCCCCAGCATCTCCCTCTGTCCCCGCGGCTTGGGAGGGGTTTAGAAACACGCTTCGAGCCCTGCTTCCACCCTCCCTTGTTTCTTGCTGCATTTTGGAAGCTTCCTGCCCGCCCCGGGGCGCCGGGGACAGGTCATGCTCCTTCCCAATTACAGCGATACATATTTTTCTGGGCTGTTGAGGTTTGCTAACAGCCCTCAGGTGGTGGCTGGGAGCTTCTTGTTCCTCTAATTGCTTCTTTTAGGGTTTTGGGGGGACATTGCTTTTACTTTTTTAATGGTATTCAACCATCCTGCATGGGGGAAAACTCTTCCCTTGCAAAAAACCTGAATTAGCCAGAAAAACATCTCTTGTCACAGCTCTTCCTGAAACACCTGCCCAAGCTCCTCCGGAGGGGACACCCGGCTCGGGGTCAGCCCTGCCGGGCTTCCCGACACTGAGAGCAGCTCCCAGCCGCTCCGGGCCGGTGGCTGTCCTCCGGCTGAGCCCTGTGCCTGCGTGACACAGAAATCCCCACATTTGCAAGGATTTGTTAGGCAAATCGCTGCCCCTCCCGCCCCTGGCCACAGCAGGGGCACATCTGTCTGCCCGGCACGGGGTCAAAGAGACTTTGCGGGTCCGGGCTGGGGGGGACCCTGCTCAGAGCATCTCTTCCCCATGAAGATGTGGGGACCTTCATGTGCATCACAGTCAGGGTGGGATCTGTGCTGTGATGCTCCAAAACACCCCAAACTCGTTCCCCCCCCCCTATTTTTGGTCCTGGGCAGGCGCTTTTGCAGGGAGCGGGTTCCAGCTGGGGTTTTATCCAAAAACAGGAGTTTGGCCAGCAAGAGGTCCCTTTGGGCTGCTCTGGCTTTGCCAAATGGGCTTTTTTTTCAGGGAAAAACCTCGGCCGGGTTGTGCAAGCGCAGGCGTGAGGTTGGGGGGGTGTCGGGGCGGGTTCGGTAGGGCTAAAGGAAAGTTGAGCTGCAGGTGGAGGTGAGGAGGAGCAGCTCTGATGAGCCTTGGCACTGCTGGGTACAGAAAACCCCGCTGCTTCCTTCTTTCTCTTATTGCAGCTGATGGAAGAAGCGGTTTTTTCCCAGGGGGTTTTTGTGCAGCGAGGGCTCGGGGTGCCCACACCGTCTCTTCCAGAGGTCAGTCCTACAGCGGCCGTGCAGTCTGGCCCAGCCGTCCGC
>NW_008825051.1:908198-910891 GCF_000699105.1 Pygoscelis adeliae | reverse complement strand
GGGACGACACACCCGGCCGGGGGCGGCCGTCCCGCAGCGCGGGGAAAAGGAAGTGCCGCCACGGGCCACTCCTCCTCGCCATTTCCTCTCCGCGGTCGGGTTTTTATACAGATGAGAGAGAGGGGGGCAGAGGAGCAGCCAGCCCATCCAAGGCCAGAGGCTGGGCTCGGTGGCCGAAGGGGAGCGCCGGCGGCCGGCTCTGAGGGAGACGCTGTGGGTAACTGCGCTTGGTTCGGCTCCCCTGTCCCACTCCCCACCCCGCGGGGGGTCACCAGGGCATCCCCCAGCCGCTCCATCCCCACCACTGCCTCCTGCTCATCCCCAATGGCCCCTTTCCACCAAAACCCACCCTGGTTTTGCAGGGACCCTCCTATTCCTGCCGGGTTTGGGTGCTCCAGGCTCTTCCCTTCCGCTTGCTGCCCTTTCCATAGGTCTTGGTCTTTGGAGTTCAGCAGAAAATTTGGGCTGGGAGTGGGGCCGGCGGGTTTTGGTGGCAAGCAGGCTTTTGGGATGGCGCAGGTGGGTTTTGCATCACCCTGGCTGTCACCACTGCGCTGTGTTTTCGGGGAGGGCGAACGCCTGCACGCCCCAAGCTCAAGCTGCGAAGCAAACCGTGTTTCTCAGCTTGTTTCCAAGTGGTGCCCCCGGGGAGCTGCCACTCGGGGTGCCAGGGCCATGCTCTGCGCCGGGGCCATGCTGGCCTCTGCCGCGATCCAGGATTTCTGCTCCGGGCCACTGACACCCTTCGATCCACGGCCCCTGCTGCAAGGGGCCATTTTGCTCTGCTTTTCCCCCCGGGAAAAGTCTTGCTCAGTTTTGGATGGAGGGGTTGGCTGTTAGCCAGGGGGGATCAGCCTTTGGGATTTTCCAGCTGTTCCCTTCTCCCAGCAGCTTTGCTAACCCAAAGATTCCAAGCTTGGGGTAGAGCTCCCTCCTCTCCGATGCTGTCCTCGAGTTTCAGCATCGGCACTTTAACCGGGGGCACGTTTCTTCAGCTGGTGTCAGGCTGATGTCTCCTGCAAACAGGGCAATTTCTACCCACCAACGCCGTCTGCCCGGAGGCTGCCCCCGTCCCGCTCCCCTCCGGGCCCGGCTGCCTCCAGCTGCCCACGCAGGCTCCTTTGTTGTGGAAATCTTGTTTTGGCAGGAGCAGGGTGACACACGAATGCAAATGTTAGAGGGGAAGAGCTAAAGGAGGAAAGCTGGAGGTTTCTCAGGAGCATTTCCAAGAGCTAAGTGCAAGTCTTCCCGCGGTGCAGCCGGACTCGGTGCAAAACAGTGACTAACGGTGTTTACACGAGCATTTGTGATGCTGCGGACCTAATTGCCAGGTTCTTTTTCCTATCGTTTTCACCAAACATCTAATTAAGTTGCTGAAAGCGCATCTCTGCAGGCTGGCAGCACCGCCGGGTTGGCACAGCCGCCTGCCCCGGCCCCGATCTGATGTTGAGCAAGCGGGGGCTGCTATTACAAAATTCAAGTCCTATGTAAATACCAGCAGGTATTAGGAACTGAGTCATAGTATTAATAGAATTATTATATGCGTGACTGGACAGATTTCTTGCTGAGGATGGGATTTGGTCCCTCCACCCTGCCTCACTCAGCTCATCCAGAGGGTTGGGCATCCCGTGCCGGTGGGATGGATGTGCTGTTTGGGCTCTCAGCTTTTGGGAAAGAGGGTCTGGAGCATCTCCTGGCTAACGAGCACTCGGTCCTTGCCTGTTTCCATCGACCTCGCAGGGGCCTGAGGCTCCCCATGTGGACATGGCGCTGGTAGGAGACTCAACTCTGGGCTGTGAGGAGCCGAACCGCTTCATGCTTCAGCCGAGGCTACGGGCAGGGGCAGGGTGGGGTGGCACCCTGTTGTGTGTCGGCAGCATCCGCGGGGAAGTGTTTGGGATGTCTCATGTTTCCCTGCCAGCACCCTTCTGCTCCCTAAACTTTTTCCCGTAAACTCCCACAGCTCCCCTCGGCATTTAATCAACCCTCTCTACACCTGCATGGGTTTGGGGCTGAGAAAGCTTCACCGCGTGTTTGTGTCGATGTGTGTTACGGCCCGGAGGGTGGTCCTGGCCCCAGGCCAAGCTCTGCAGTGTCCCCTCTCCCTGGGGACCATGGCCCATGCTGGTCTGTGCCACGAGGGCTGCTCCTCAACGGCTCTGGGGACCTCCAGGCACTGTGTGAGCAAGGCAAAGCATGCAAGATGGAGAGAGGCAAGGGTGTGACCCCCAGGGTGGCATGGGGACAGCCCGGGGTTCCCAGTGGGATCCCTGGCAGTGGCATCCCAGGTGGCGGTGGCCCCCAGCCCTCCTGCCCCGTGCCGCCTCTGCGCCTGCTTGCAGGAATCTTGTCCGGCTGGTTTTGCTCTGGGCACGGCCAAATCCTGCACACTGTCAGCAATTAGCATTTGGAGCTAATTGCTGCATGGCAATAGCTCATCCAGTGATTAGTGCTGGGGGAGCTGCTTGCCCCGACTCGGTTCCCACGACAAGCCGGCTGCCGGCACACGGTCCAGAAATTAACTTGTCCCTGGTGCGGGAGCAAAGGCTCCACTCGGCATGCCCCGGCATTTCAGAGGAGCCGGGAAGGGCGCAGGGCAAAGTGAGGATGCGGCCAGGAGCATTTCCCAGTGCCTGTGACTCCCCGCGCAGCTTCCCCGGGCACCCTTTCGCTCGCTGCATGCCCGTGGATGG
>NW_008825051.1:885236-908096 GCF_000699105.1 Pygoscelis adeliae | reverse complement strand
GAGACGCAATGCTTTTGCAAACCCTAGGGTTGATTTTTCTAGGCGGCCAATGAAAGCGGCTTTCCTCGCCCTGCCTGTGCCGGCTTCCTGCTCTCGGGATTGGCAATGTCACCGCGGCAAACTGTCCCCTTGCGTCAGTGCTGCTGCGGTCTGGAGGTGGTGGGGAAATGCCCTCCCACCATGACACAGCTTCTGCCACCACCAGCTTCGTGCCGGGCAGGGACGGAACTGTTCCCGGCGCTGCAGCACATGGAGGTGGTCATGCGTGGGGTCCTGCTGCGTGGCCTCATCCAGGCCTGGAGAGCCGTTTTCTCTTGGGGGTTTCCCCGCCAGGTCCGTGCCTCTTGTCATTGCGTCCTGCTGCCGGAGCGCGGCCTCTCCTCTTCCTCCTTGTTTGCCGACTGAGGTTTGCCCATGAGTTCTCCATGCAGACGGTTATTCTCAGGGATGCTCATGTCCCTGCGCTCTCCTGCATGGCTCCGGGGTCTCATGTGGGAAAGGCACAGTGGCCGCCGTGTGTCCAGGGGTGCAAAGTGTGGATACACGGGGCAGGGAAAGACCGTGGGGGTAGGAGTGTTGGGGTGCTGTGGGGCAGCCCCGTGCCTTTCCCCACAGCCATGTGCTGCTGGCAGGCTTACTCACAACCACGTCAGTTCTCTGCAACCTGTCTGAGCCCTCCCCATCCGGGGGCAGCCTGGGGAGCTGCGGGCCGAGGGCTGAGTGCTGGCCAGACGCTGTCCTCGCCTCCTCTCCCTGCCAGCAGTGACTGGCGCTGCCTGGTATACCTGTCGGCACAGCCGGCAAAAATCCCCCCCCCGGGAGATGCCGTGCCACCACAACCTGCATAGCACGAGCGTTTCCACAGCAAGTTACTCCCGTGCACGCTTCCACACCCTGAAAGGCCTCTGCGGGTGTACGACTGACTGATCCCTATGGGGTGTGTACGTGCGCGTGTGCATATGCTGGTGCGGGGGTGTGGCTTTGTGTCTTGCTTACGTTTAGCAGATGTAAGGAAATAGGACTGGGCAGCTCTGGTTCCGAGCATGGGTCTGCCTGCCCAGTGTCCTGCCTCTTGCTCATGGCAGCACATACCGGAGCTCCCGGCTTTGGCTCCAGCCAGCTCCAAGCTTTCCTTCCGCATGTGAAGGTAGGGTTGGTTTTGTGATATGCATTAATTTGCATTTATTTACACTGAATTTCATCTGTAGTTTTGTGTGTCCAGCGTGTCTTCCAGAAAGTTAGCTTAGGTCTGAAAGTCTCTCTCTGCCACCTTGCCATTGCTGATTACTACAGGTAACCGTTCTGCCTGTTAGGAAGTGGGATATCTGTCGAATTTGGCTGTTATCAGTCACTTCCTCATCTTGCAAAGATTAATTTTACATTGTCCTTTTTTTTGTAAGAAAGAAGATGATGTGAATGGGCTGTAAGAACCAGACAAGATGGATGGAGAGCTGCCCTGTGCTGAGGTGGATGGAGAAGTGTCCTCTGCCACGGAGGATCTGGGAGGAGAGATGCCCTGTGCGGAGAGTGATACCGAAGGAGTCGTGTCCTGTGCTGAGAGCGATGCAGAAGGAGAGATGCCCCGTGCTGAGACCAACACAAAAGAAGAGGCACCTTGTGCTGAGAGCAGTGTGGAAGGAGAGATGCCTGGCACTGACAGCGATGGGGAAGGGGAAATGCCCTGTGCCGGGAGTGATGCAAAAGGAGAGGCATCTTGTTATGAGAGTGATGGGGAAGAAGTACCGGGTACTGAAATCCCTGCTCCTTCAAAGAAAATGTCTTCTATTTCTTCTCCCTTGCGGGCAATCATCCGCCTGCGACGACGATACTTGGTGCAAAAGAAAAGCCATCTGCATTTAGAGCTCCCTCGAGAAAAGTCTTCACAGCTTGTCCATACGAGGCTGCTTCAAAGGCAGCTTTCCCTGAACCGAACTAACCTGTATGGCTCTTCCATGTCCTTCTTTAATCAGACCAGCTTCAAAACTTCCCAGTACTTCACCTTTGACACATCTGTGGAGCAGTATGCTATGAAAAAATGCAGACGGAAAAAGAATCAAAGGAAATCTAGGATAGTCCTGTATCCGGATAAAACAAAAAGATACCTTCCAACAGAGGAGAAGAGCAAGGCAAAACGCTGCCTGCTCTTGCTCATTGTCATTATCTTCTTCCAGATTCTCAATGCAATAGAGAACCTGGATGACAACCTCCAAAAATATGACCTAGATGGTTTGGAGAAAACAATGCACCGGGAAGTATTTGGGCAGAAGGTTGCTGTGGAAAGTATTATGGAATTACTGAAAGACTATCTGGCTACCCACATACACAACAAGCCTCTAGTAATCTCTTTAAATGGCCCGACAGGAGTTGGGAAGAGTCATGTTGGCTGGCTGCTGGCCAAACATTTTCGGTCCGTCATGGACAATGACTTTGTGCTTCAGTACTTTGTTATGCATCACTGCCCCAACGGGGTGGCCCCTCTTACTTGCGAGATAGATTTGTCTAAGAAGATTTCTGACATGGTTACAAGAGCCGAAATAGAAGAGAAGATACCATTGTTTATTCTGGATGAGGTTGAACTCATGTCTCCAGTCCTGCTGGATACTCTCAGCCGATTCTTTGAACCCAATCAAACCAACGAGTTCCTCAATGCCATCTACATTTTAATAAGCAACATAGGAGGTGGTGAAATAACAAAGTTTGTTATCCAGAATGCATCCGCTGAGCTTCTGCATCAGCAAAGGGGAGTTGAAGAACTACTGAGCGTTGTCCGGCCTGTACTGATCGATGCTCACCCTCTCTGGAAATCTGCGGACATTATCCCATTTGTTCTTCTGGAGAAGACTCACGTCATAAACTGCTTCATAGAGGAGATGCGGAGGGAAGGGCTGTATCCCGACCAGAAGCATATTGAAAATTTAGCGAGTCAGCTCAGTTACTACACTACAGGGGACAAGCAGTACTCCAGGATGGGCTGCAAGCAGGTTGTGGCCCAAGTCAACCTGCTGTAGTGATTTACTGCAGAGACCAAGTCCTGCTTTCAGGATTTGGAAAATTCTGGGCTTATGGAGGAGTACGTTACAGCAGGCTGTGGTCAAGGTGTCCTTTCTCAGGCCTGCACTGACTCTGTCCTGGTCGAAGTAGAGGGATGGCAGCCTGGGATCCTCTGCAACATGGTCTCAGTTCTCCTCCAGATGCTTCACTTGTTCCTAATGTTCTGTGAATAAGGCACAGGCAATGAAGCCCGAGCAACCTTCCATTAATTGCATGGTGCTTTGTTCCTCACATACTCACTTGGGATACTTTGTCATTAAGGAGTTGTGAGATGAGAACAGACACTGTGGGATATAAACAGGAGGAGGAAATAATAACTGGGTTACCATCTCTGCAGCACACGTAGCCGTGTCTCACTCCTTCTCCAGGCTCACAGTCTTCAGCTCTTTGCTTTTCTTGGTCCTGGCTGGTGTTGTGCAGAGCAGAACAGAGCTGTGTTGGATGCCTGGGAGAATTGAGAGAATTTGTGGCTCCTCGTTCCCCAAAAAGTGTGGGCAGTCAGAGCTCTGCTTTCGCCAGCTCCTTTGTGACTGCGTGCTCCAGAGACTGCTTTTTGGACCCGTTCCTGAGTTCTTGCCCTTCTGAGCTCATACCTGAGCTCACCTTTGGCACCTCCAGCGAGATTTCTGCCCTGCGAGGCTGTTTGGGCTCGCCTTGAAGACTGCTCAGCTGTGCCAGCCAGTGCAGAAATAACCGCCGGATTGTTTCAGATCTGGTGGTGGCAACTCGTCCTGAAAGCTCTTCTTCTTTTTGCTTCTGGGTACACTTCACCATGCTCATTATCTAGAAAGCCCGAAATAGCAACTGACGTATATTAAGCAACACACACTGGAAAAGACAGTTTGGGCTGCCTGGGCCGAGTGCAGTGGGAATCCTGGGCTTGTTCCCAGTCCTGCAAGGCCAAGAAGAGGTTCCTTGCCATTGAGACCCAGGGGAGAACATGCTGCCTGGAAGCACCTCAGGAAAAGCACTTGTCCTCGTTTTGAGCAGGCAAACTGAGCAGATATTTATGACATTGCTTTTTCAGGTTTTGGTTTTGTGCCTAAATCCCCTTCTACAATTTGCTGTGAATTATCATATACATAATCCTGTGGATGTTTGCACTGGTTGTTTGATTCACCTCTTTCTAATAGTTGGTCTCCAAAGACTTCCGTCACAAACTCCTGCTTCCAGAGCTATTGTCAGGAATAAATCCAAACTATCCTGAATAAAATCATTCCAAGTACATTTCCTTTATTTAACTGAAATGTAGTTTTCCTCCCAAATTTCTCTTCTGGACTGATGTGGCTGCACTGCCATGCCTGTGCTTCCCAGTGACTCGGACTGGTAGCAAGGGCTACAGCTTTGCTGTGTGCTTTTTGCAGACCACCTTGATGCAGCTCCTCGGGGTACGCTCATGGTAAGCCAGATCCAAAAACCACACAGTGCAGCACTGTCAAAAGCTGTGTGCCACACAGGTCCTCCATCCCCCAGAGCCGCACAGCAGGGACTGCGCTGGAGAATGGGGAAGTGTGTCCTTGGCTGAGATGATGCTGGGCTGGAAAGCCTGTCCGTGGTTTCTCCTCTTGAAATTATCTAGTGGAGAAGCCTTTTTCTCCTGCAGAATAGCCCGTGAGAGGAGCTGGGCAGAGAGCAGGAAGGGCTGCTTGCATGGCTTAGGGGAAGGGCTCTGAATGAAACTAAGACACCTTCTAGATGCAAGTGTCCACAAAAAGCAACGTGTGTGAGCTGGTTTCCATAGCTTAGTGAGACTTTACTACCAGGGCAGTTAATATGGTTTTATTGTGGATAAGAAACAGAAACAACTCTGGGACCAGGATTCCCCTCCTCTTCCAGCTGGGAGAGGGCAGGGGTTATTTCTGCTTTCTTCTACCAAGGTCTCTCGTTTCTGGGAGAGGAGCTCAAAGCCCAAGAGTATGACAGGAGAGGTAGGTGTCACCCACACTGCCGAAGCAGGCACCCATGGGCATTGGATTGCAGATGGCTTTTGTCATGGCGTCAGGACAGGCAGCAGCGCTGATGGCAGTGCTGCTTTCAGGCTTCCAAGGGCTGTGCAGGGGGCTGTAGGCACTGTGGGGATGCTTGAGTTGTTTTGGAGGGGATTTAGACTTGGTTTTGGATGTCTGCACTTGCAGTCCACCCACAGGGTGTTCAGTTGTGCCAGAGATCCCTGGGTGCCTCTGCACCAACCATCACCCTGTGCGAGAGGGGAGGGTCACTTCGAGTGGAGCTGAGCACCTACACGGCTTGTTTTCATCCCTCTAAGATTCAGCTGCCCTAAACCAGGGGTCCCAACCCTGGACCAAGTGAGCTGCCTGAGTTTTGCTGAGGCACCAGCCCATGCCTGCGTATCCCCCATGAGCTGCATGCTGGATGGCTCTGGGCTCACTCTGAGCAGCTCAGCACCCTTAGGCTCAGCAGTGTAGGGCCCCTCATGCCTCTGCTCAGGGAGATCGGGGACATCTTGCGCTCTCTTGCCTATCCCTCCATCTCACCCCACTTCTGCACATCAGCTCCATCCCGAAGCAAAGCTGTCCCAACTATTTTGCAAAAGGCATGGGGTGCACAGGCGCCCTGTGCACCTTGAAGACCTGCCAAGGTCTTTGGCTCCCACAAAGATCCTCTCAGTGCTAAAAAGCGGGGCTCAGCTTTCTGCTGCGTGAAGACCATCTCATCCCTCGGCCAGTGCTGGAGAGGACAATCTGGCCAGTGCTGCACATGTGCCAGCCCTCCCCACTCTCCCAGCCCACATGGCAGCTTGTACCTCTGGAGGCCTTCATCAGAAAGCACAGGAACCTCCAGGCCATGGAGAGGACTTTCCCTGCCAGAAGATATGGATGTCTGGCCAGGTTGTCCCCAGTCCCAACTTGCCCCAGGACTTGGATACCAGCTCAAATGGCTCTTCAGGTTGTCCCCAACCCCAATCTCCCCCAGGATCCCAGCTTAGACATCTGTCCATACTGTCTCCAGTCCCCAAGCTGCCCTGAGATCCTCTGTAAAGACACCAGCCTTGCCAGGTGCTTTCAGGGCAGTGGAGCTGGCACATGGGCGATCCCCAGTGCTGAGCACCAGGAGCCCGATGGCTCATTTCTCAATGCTGCGTGCAAAGGAAGCTGGTCTAAGGGAAAGGAACAGCTAAGGACACTTAAACCTCATAGTCTGCCATAATGGCTGTGCCAGGACCACTGAGGTTCTCCATCTCTGCTCAGCACAGGAGCACTATCATGCTGCCTCTGAGCCAGGAGAACCTCTCCGAGGCGTTGCTCATCACTGTAGCTGCTCCTACACACACCTGGCCAAGTCCACACCGTGGCACACCCACTGAAGGGCCGGGGCGATGAGCCTGGCTTGAGAAGTGAACAGCTCCTCCTGCAGCACATCTGAGGCTGGGATTTGGGGAGAAAAGCACAAAGAGCACGGTGTCTTGTCCTTGGTCCCACTCTGTCTCTTGGAGGCTCAGACGATCCTGGCACGGGACCCAAGGCTATCCTGGAGAGCTTTTGCTCGATGGGTATGGCTGAGATGCCAGGTGTGTGGTAACGTGCTTTCACCACAGACTTTGTCCTCCTTAGCCAGACGTGGATTTCTTTATCCAATTGCCTTTCCAGGGGAAAATGCTGGTTGAGCTGGAAGGATGGGTTTGAAGCTGAAGGATGGAGAGATCCCTCTGGGCTGGGGCACTCGAACTGCTGGTCCTACTCTTCCCCTGCACAGCTGAGCTGTGAATTGAAGGGCGGGTAGACAGCCTGGACTCCCTCACTCTGAAAGCATCCCGCATGTCTCCCCCGCACTGTCGGCTCCCTTTGCCCTTCGAAGGGCTCATTTTCTTCCAGTAGCGCTGGGCCACGGATGTCACAGGACGCCAGGATGGCTGGTCTCACGGGTCCAAGCTGCTGGGATGGGTCACCCTCCTGTTGCCAGCTCTTGCTTCCTAATGCACCGTGCACTCAGGAGTGGGTATAACACCCAATGGAGTAGGGAGACTGCAGAGGGTACTGTGCTGTGTTGTCCATAGCCTCATCCATATCCATCTACAAGGGATTTCTTCAGCCCTTCTTTACTCTTAATAGCTTCTTTGTAATCAAAAGATCTAGAAATATGACTTTGTAGGAGATATTGCTAGGGACAAAAAGAATTGGTGTGGCTGCATGTCTGTCCTGTGCCTTCATCCAGCTCCTCTGGATCCCCCAGGTGAATGGGGGCTGCCTCAAGTGTGGGAGCTGCCACATATATCTGCTATCAAGGTGGCTGTAGGTGGCACAGGGAAGGCTTCCTTGGTTGGCAAGAGCTCTTCCTAAGTCAGGCACACCTTCCTGTCATGCTGATTTATGGAAAGCAGCTCCCGCCCTGCTGTGGGAATGGCACTGCATTTGGCCTCGAGCAAAGCATGGCTGGTTCAGTAATTAAAGCAGCATTGGGTTAACGATTCCCCGTCATGAGCTGGTAGGGCCTCATGGGGAGACCAGCAGGTACTCTGCACCCCGCAACTGCATCCCAAAGCCAGAGTAGTGTTTGGGCCAAATTCTCTTTTTGCGTTTACCCTGGGGAAAGCGCAGAGTGATTTCAAATAGGTGTATAGTGAGGATGTGGGAACAACTGCTGTTACTGCCCGCGAGAGCATGGCAGTGAGAAAGGAGGGTAAAAGTAAATACGAAATAGTGTGTGTCTTGCACAGGATGGAAATTGTGACCACATTGGCCCGGTCTGTACTGAAGGCTTTCCCGTGGCCGGGCTCAGGTTAGAGGGCCCATGGGCACGAGCTGCATTCCCATCACACGCGGTGCTGTCAGACCTCGACAGAGCAGCTGCCTCCTCCAGGAGCACCTCCCAATACAGAAGATGCCAGCGCCAGCTCTGAAAGCACTAATTAGTCTTCCCCATATCAGCCTCACCTGACAGCTCCCCACACCCAGGAGCCTTCCCTGCATGGGAAGAATTTTCTAGGCATGCTCAGGAACCCTATTTAAGCTCAGCTGGAGCCATCAGTCCCTGTGGGAGTTGTGTTGGAGGAGTGCTGGTATCCAGCTCAGCTCTACCTGTGCCTGGCTATGGGCTCTGCTGATCCAAGACCTCAGCATGTAGCCTGACGTTTCATCTTGCCCCATCACCATGGACCTGCCTGGCCATTGCTGGACCTGGCCCTGATCTGTGGCTTGTCTTCCTGGCTTCACGCTGCACCCATCTCATCACCATGGTGTTGCTGGATCTGGACTTTTGGGTTTCTCTGGACTCTTGGTTGGACTTGGCTACCATTTCAGACCTGCCCTAGTCTTCCATGCAGGTACTGTGGGATGGACCCTGCTGGATCTGGGATCCCACTCGCTCCCTTCATCCCTGAGGGAGCAGCCCTGCTCTTGCTGTTCCCTGATATGTGGGCACCTGGGTGTGGGGGGCCAGGAAAGGCCATCAGGCCAAGCGTGCAGCTGGTGGGGAACACTGACCTTGGGGAACACAGGGGACCTTGTGGCCAAGGCACCAATTGCCTTCTCTCCATGGGTGCCTAAGGCTAGAGTGGAGGTGACATTCCTCCCTTTGGTGTCAGCTGTGTCCAGGGCATGACCTGTGTTGGCAGAATTCCCCCCATGTCACCAGAAGAGCCCTCTGAGCTGGGGGACGTGTGGTTCCCAACACCTGCACTCCCTTCCCTGCCAAAGCAGCTTTGCTTTGGGTTGCAGGACAAATTGCTGGGGCTGCCTGGGGAAGGGAGCAGCCTGGGGTGACGCAGCATGTCAGCAACCTGGCTGGCAAAGGTGTCACCTGTGGTGTACCCCGGGGTGGGTGTGCACTCCAGCATGCTGCTGCAGACCCACCCCTGACTACCTGGTCCGTGTTCCATCCCAACGTCATCTTTTTTCCATGCTGGTGTTGGGGATGTCCCCCTGAGCCATTCATGGTTCCTGACAGATAACCCACCACTGCGTCTTGTGCCCATGCATGGACAGAAGCTGCTCCCTCCAACCGAGCCTTGGGGGCCTCCAGGCACATGCGTGTCCCTACCACATCAACTGGCAGCGGGTGGCACTGGGGGGTCGTGCCTGTGGGTGCTCAGGTCAGATGCCATCTGCAGGAACCCTGATGCCTGGACAAAGTGTGGGCTGTTGAGATAAGGAAACAGCAAACTTCTCCCTGCTGGGATTGGCACTGACGTGCACGATGCCTTTGCTAGTGCAAAGTGTCTTTGCTTGCTAGTGTCTCTCCTGGCACCCATGGGTATTGCCCAAGTCTTTTCTCAGCTGCAGGGCTCTGTCATCTTGCAGTCAGCCTTTGGGATTGGGGTGGTGTTGCTGCTCTGCTCGGTGCCCGTAGCTCCGGATGCCTGTAGGAGTGTCATCAGGGACAACCTCCCAGCCAGGGTCTCCCATTTTCCAGTTGCAGGAGGATCCTTAGCGATTCCTGAGAAAAGGCTGAAAGCTGGAGACCATCTGACCCTCAAATTGCTCGTACATGTGAGTTGTGAGGTTTTTCTTTTATACAGACAGTGATAATGAACTGCTTTCACCAAGCTTGTGGGCTTGGAGCACTCCAGGCAGGAGCACTGTGACTGGGGTTCTCAGGGCATACCTGTGCCAGTGTACCAGGGACATGGTCTCCTCCTCTGTGAGGTCCAGGGCTGTGGGAGTATGAAGAGGGTTTGCCCTGTGTTTCTCTATGGACATGGCCCAGCTCCCGCCAGAGGAAGGCGGGTACACGCACATGTTCTGCGTGAGCTCTGGCTAACTTCAGCTGCCTGCAGGAAAAGAGGATTAGTTCCTCTTGGAGGAGGAACTGATTGGATTAGGATTAGTTAGTTTAGGAACTAACTTGGATTAGTTCCTAAAAAGGAGCTAATCCAAGCTGCCTCCATTAATCAAAGCGAGCCTGTCTAAAGCCGCCTCCAGAGGTGGGTGCTGGCTGATGTGGTCAGCCTGGCTGCGAGACTGAGTCCTCCTGGGGATTTCTTTCTGCCCTGGAAAGATGCTGCAATGATGGCACAGTACTGGACCAGAGCTGCTCTGTTATGCACCCCAGCATTGTGCCAGTCTTGCTGGGCTTGCCCGGTCCCTGAGTTGGGGGAGCCCTGGGGGCTGGGACTGCTCCTACTGCAGTGTGCCTACCCAGCAGGACCTTGTCCTTGGGGTACCAGTTACAGGGGGTACAAGGGTGACAGTAAGCCCATCTAATACTACTACACTAATAATATGCCCTTACGCACAGGGCAAGGAAAAGCTACTGATGATCCCTGGAAGGTTAAGTGCTTTGTTGCTTTTTTTCCAAGTCCTGTAGTCTTTGCTAAACAGATGAGCTGCAACCAGGAAAGCAAATGTTAACATCAGTGACAGCAGGGGAAGGTCATGGGCTGCAGTAGGGGAGAAAAGAGCAAGGACAGCTCAGGTAAGTTGGAGCTTTCCCAATAGCTGTGAATGATGCAATTCATCTCAGGGTGCGGAGGGAACTGTCTGTAATGGCTTTTCAGACCATGTGGAGATGGGGTGAGCCTCTGAAAGGTGGAGGGAGGACAAGCACTCCAACCCTTTCCAGGTTAAGGTGTGACCATCGAGTGTAATTTCCTCCTCTGACAGCATATTCAAAGAATAGCTGTCAATAGTTACTGCGATGAACTGGAAGGAGTTTTCCAGAGCTAGGGAAATTCAATATTCCCCAAATGGTGGGGAAGACAGAGGTGGGAGCTTGCCTGCCCATTGAATTTGGAGGGGATGGGGAGCTGGGAGGCATGCAAGCATTGCAGAAAACAGGCTTGGGATGAAAAGCATAAATTGGAGGAAAGGTCTGAAAGAAGGTGCTGCAGAGGAGGGTGGGTGTGAGCAAACGCATGTTCCAGGATGGGGAGGGCGAAGGGCTGGAAGGAAAACAAGCCTGGGGGGGATCGTGGGGCTCATGCTCTGCACAAGGAATAATACCACGGGGTTGTGAGAAAGGCAAATATCCCATTAAAATGTATAAACAGGTGTGTTGCATATACAAGGGATGAAGTAATGCGGGGCCACTCGCAGTGCCTCGCTGGAGTGCTGTGGCCATATTTGGGCACCCTCCTGGGGAGGGAGCCCTCGGGGCTGTGCCGCACCAGCCATCTCGCCTGCAAAAGTCAGCTCCAGGAGGAGAGTGAGCAAGGAGGGGGGTTGTGCAGCCTGGGGAAAGTTTCAGGTGAAGCATGATAAGAGGTTTCAAATATGCAGAAGGGAGACAGCGGTGCTTGGTTTGCCCGGTCCTCCTTGGGCAGGGCGTGGAGTTGGCTCCAAGAGAGTGAGATTTAGGTTAAACTTTAGGAAAATTGCTGTGGCTGCAGCAGTGAAGCACCAAAATGTATTGATTAGAGTCACTGCAGAATTGCTGCCACTGAACCTGGGGACAGAGGAGGATGGTTTAGCCAGAGCTGCAGGACTCTGCCTCAGTGGTCTCACAAGTTCCCGCTTCACTTGTCTTCTGTCACCCCTTGGTGCCTGTCAAGGGTTCAGCTGTAACTTTCTCCTGCCCAGCACACAGCTGGGCTTACTTGCAGTGCTCAGCCTTCACAGAGATCACACCAATTTAACATTACTCCTCTGTAATGGATTTGTTTCAATTACTAAAATACCTGGATTTAGGTGCAAAGTTTCAGGCACCTGCATCTGAAAACTGTCAGCCTGGGGAAGTGTGGTGAGACCAGCAAGTAACTCCCCAAATGGATTGACTTCCTAGGTGGGATGAGTTAGAAGGACAATGGAATCAGCCAGCATTGAAACTAGAGTATGCAGAAGAGTTAATTGTATAACTAAAATAATCTAGAAACCCATTTACTTCCCCTTGACACTTTTCCCTTATTGATTCAGTTTATTAATAGTTATTAGATGCGATTTTTAGGGTCTACATCTAAAGCTACCTGAAAGGACTTGTAGCTACCTTCAGGAAGCACCTGCGGAAGGGGCAGATCTCCCCAGCATAGTTTGATGTTCTCTGGTTACAGATGTAGAGCTGGTTGGTGGCTCCCTGTGTCGCTGTGCAGGAGTGGAGCTCTGCAACGTGGGACTCGGCATCGGCTCCTGCTCCTCCTCCTGCCGTGGGGATCACTGCAAAGAGTCATTCACGGCTCTGTGCAGGATACACACAGTCCAGAATAGCACCCACAGAAGATCTTGAGTTTACTGACACTGTGCTTCCTGTGCTGTTTTATCAACTGATCCCTCGGGCTGAGATTCAGCTGCCCTAATTTTGGCACCTTGAGGAAGTCTGAGTAAGTCTGCCTGGGATTTCCCCATCCCTGCCTCCTGAAAAGAGCCTGCCCAGGAACCTGGGCCTGGGAAAAGGCCACTTGGAAAACCTTCCCTGAGCCACGGCTCATGCTATGGGCTCCCTGGGCAGGGTTGGACCCCTGGGGCCATGTGGTGCCAGTGCAGCCCCCAGGTTGTTCCAGCCCATTGCAGCTCTGATGCAACCTTGATGCAACAGGTTCAGCTGTCAGTGTACTGCTGATGGAAGCCACCACCACTGCACCCCACCCCAGCTACCCTGCCATGATACCCAGCCATCCTCACCTGATATCTTCTGTCTAGGACAGAGTGAGTTCCTCCACGTCAAACTCATGCTAAGCAGCAGTTGTGGGCCAAGCCCTGCTTAGTCTGCTATTACAGCCATGGAAGCAATCACTCTGCTGCCCTGAGCTACAGGACATCTTTGTGGGCGCATCGTGCCCTGCATTTGGCTCTTATTGCTGATGATGTATCTCCCTGCTGGGGCTTTACCCTGGGGATGTGACTGGAGGGACCACCATGTTCTTCCCAGCTCCCAGCCTTGCTGCTCCAGCCTGGGGCACCCCACCAGATCCCCACGGCTTTTGTTTTTGTTAACTTCTGGCATCAGTTCCAGCTTCCCCAGAGGGGAATAAAGGATCCAGTCCTAAGGAGCCCATCCTTCACCAGATCCTGGCACCTGACCCCCATGAGATGTGTGTACATTTTTGTGGCCAGCAAGTGATATGTGAAAGAAAAGGTAAAGCATTAACTGCAGCCCAAACATCTGTTTTCACCTGCACCTTTGCCCCTCTCCTGCTCCTATAATGTGCTGCACTATCCAAATGCTCTCACTCAAACCAGACCTGTGTGGTATTTCAAAGGTTCTTCCAAGCAAAAAAAAAAAAAACCAAAACTTCAAAATCCGGGAGAAAGATGTTCCCAGAACTTATGGTTTCCTCTTAAACTCTCTGAGCCACCTGACAAAAGGAGTTGCGGGCACAAAAGGAGTTGCGGGCACAACTCTTTGAAATCAGGGAATCTGGTGCTGTGTCCCCACCCAGCCCTCCCCAACTTCTACATTTTTCACAACATGGCTCTCAGTTTCCCAGTAGGTTTTCCAAGGCTGCAACCGAAGAGGAATGTACCCCTGTTAGCTGGCACAACTTGGCATTACTATCGCATGCTGTTTCTGATATATCACAGCAAACAGCCCAGTGCTTCCTGAGATGACTTCATATATTCCCCCTGTGGGATCAAGGTTTCTGAGTCACAGGCTTGCTTTGCCTTTGACGAGGTCCTGCCATCTCTCTGGGTGCTGCGGGGGCCTTGGAAAGTCAGTTCTGAGCTTTTGCTTTGAGCATAAGCTGGTCCTTGGCTTCAAGGTTGTTGCTTCTCTCTCCAATGTGAAAAAGGGCTTGTGTACCTTGGGTTTGCTCCAACTGTTTCAGATGATGTAATAAACGTTTCTGCCCCTCCCTGCAGACTTCTTTAGCACAAACAGCACTGTGATTCTTGGATGGCTCGAGGTCAGAACACAACTGAAGTGTTGCAGAACACTTTGGCCTAATGTGACCCAGTGTCCTCAGCTCCATCAGTGCTATGGCCTCTGTCATCTTCAGCTGCAAAAGCCACTCTGTGCTGGTTCTGTTACTCCCATGACCCATGCCAAGGCCTTTCAGGGTGCACCCTTATGCCAAAGATCCAGCACCTCCACCTCTGAATGCTGCTCCTGATGCATCCAAGGCTCAGTTTTTGGCTTTGGTGATCCATTGGTGAAACGCACTGAAGTCTCTGGGTTAGAGCGTGTTGATGGAATTCAATTCTTTGGATCCAGTTCAACAGAAATTGGTTTTCTTCTCCTTGCACCTGGTGGGCAGAAGATCTGCTTCTTGCAGTGCTGATTCATCTCAGTTCTTCTCACTTGAAGAGGATCCAGTGACCTGCTTGGACAAGCTTACCTGGGAGTTATAAATATATCCCTGTGTAATACTCACATGACAATAAGCTAATGGGTAATGATGATTGCCAATAAGGACAGGATTTGTCTGTACAGGTAGAACCCCCTCTTCCTGGGGCTCGTTTTGAGTTTGGGTTATTACTTGCCTTCCTACAGCTGGGTGGTGGACAACGTTAGTGAGATGAATTAGGTGTATGAGAGGTGCAAGATGTGGAACTTCACTGAGGAAACCTCTATGTGATTAACACAAGGTGATGCCGTTGGTGCCAGAGCTGGAGTCAACTTCTGGACAGGCTGCGTTGCTGTCCATCAGGAGCTGCCCGTTAACTGCACCGAGGTAAACACAGCTCATATAATGGGACAGCTGGAAGAAACTAAATTGATCTCTCTCCTTGGATATGACCCTGGCTGAAATAAAGGGGATAGCTGAATGTAATATTGAATATTTGATTTTTGGCCTTTAACATCCACTGTTCACTCAACATTGAGGTGTATTTGGTATCCAGTTTGGGCAGCTGCCTGTGGCCCTTTCCCCTCTGTCCTGAGCTGAGCTGGCCTGAAACCCGTGGCCTGGGAGTGGGAGGACTCGTTACTAATCCCCAGCCTGACTCATTTGCATGTTGGGACCAGGGTGGGTCTGAGGCCTCAGACACCACAGGGCAAAGCAGCAGCAATCCACATGAATTATTTTCTTATCGCGTGCTTCTTCTAAGCCACTTATATGATTTTGGTGCTGCCTGACGATATTGCACCAGCCGTGGGAGGCAGATGCCCAGCAGGGAGTGCAGCTAGGACTCTGCCACTGAGCACAAGCTGTAGCCGTCAGAGTTAAGGGACAAGCCATTTTACCCCACTCTGACCAGCTTCCATGAGAGACGGTGACTAAAGAGGCTGCTTGAGCCAGTTCCTTACGTCTTAGGAGTTGCCTTGCCATGAGCTGACAATGATTAGGTGATTTTTGGAAGCAATTTGTCTCCAGCCCTCTGGACTTTGCCTTGTAGGGGGTGAAAAAGATATGACCGAAGACCATCAAAGCTCTGTCTTTATGCCCCATCTGTGTCTCAGGTTTAAGTACTTATCTGGGCAGCGTAAGAGACTGCCCTGAGGAAGGTGTTTTTCAGCAGCAAGTGTCTTGAGGTGAGCCACTGCCTCCAGCACTTGGTTTAAATGGGGATTAGGGACAATTGCAAAAGCCACGAGCAGTGTTGCCACATAGAATTAGTGACCCATCACCTTGGAGGTGCTGGGTGGCACAGACCTAGAAATGGGACTTCATGTATTGTAGTCACTCTGTTAGTAACTACATTTTGTTTCTGCTCAAGACTTAGTTTCCAGTGGAATAAGCCTGAACCTGGGAGTGTTTACATCGGGACAGCGGTGACATGATGGTGATTTACAATGCACAAAGCATAGAAGTCTGATGCCTTGTGACTTAAGGCCAACACCATTTTGTTCTTCCAAGAAGCAGAAAGCAAGCAATGTTAGGGACCCCAAAGGGCAAGAGGAGATGTCAAAGAATAGTTTTAAAATTTGATTTTTTTGCCCTTTGCTGCTGCTTTGTGGTGGCTGAAGGCTGCCTGAGAAGACTTTGGAGAGGTCAAGTTATATTTGATTTTGCATTAACGATCCAGAGCTGGTTGCCAAAAACATTTTGCAGGAATTCATCTCTCATTCCCAGGTGCAGGTATGAGGTGCCCCACGCCGACAAACATACATGAAGTTTGCAGCTAATTCTTCTAACTTCATGACAAAGATCCCAGGGAGAGTTGGAGACCTCTCCAGCAGGTTTGTGGGCCCTCAGCCCTTTCAGGCTCTGTTTAGTCATCATAAGGCACAAAGAATTTGAATGTGAGCAGTTTTTTTCCTTTTCTGGGCATATCTGAGATTGAGCTTGCCAGAGCAAGTGCTGAGGTTGCTCATTTTCTGGGGCATAGTGCTGAGATTGCACAGGGTCATAACAGAAACCGGGGTCTCCCACCTCCATCCCTCCAGCTCAAGGCCAGAGATAGTGGCAGATGGGTTGGGAAGGTGGGGAGGAAGGTAAGAGCATGCCTGTCCTTAGACTCCGTTTCTGTTCATTAAAATTCACCTATCATCTGCTATAAAGAAGGATACACTCTCAAAAGCACTGAAATGTCTTGAGGCAAAGTCTTGTGATAGACAGCTAAAATAAAGGAGAACAGAACTGGGCAGGAGAAAATTTGGAGCATGCTCTTACACTCCTGTTAGCAGTGAGTGCCCGTGGGCAGATACGTGGTGGTGGGGGTAGAGACATTCCAGAGCGGTTTGTGAGTCAGCTGAGCTCCTCCCATCACAACTTCACTCATCAAAGCAAGTATTTATAGCACAGGTAGGAGTAGGGAGAGAAATCAAAGAAGAGCTTCCCAGAAAGACGCATAAATCACTCCAAGAGTTCAGCTCTGGGGTTCTGCGTTTTTTGCTTTAATGAGAATGAATAAAAGTGCTGTTGTTATTAGTAATATTTCTTAATATTATTTCATCGGTCTGCTTTTTGAATTAAAACCGTCTTTGAGCAAAAAGATATTTCCATAGAGTTCTCCCAGCTTTCAGAGCTACCCCGGCAGGCTGCTAAGGACATGCTGTCTTACACTGGACAAAATATTTTCTCCAGCACAGATCTGCTGAAAAACAATTCAGAAAGTCTGTCCAGGCCGATGTTTGCTGTCCGAACTGTCTGGAGACCTCCAGGCCTTCCAACAAAGCGAAGCAGGAAAGCCAGGAAGGTGCTGTACCCAGCCCAGGTGAGAAAATATTTGCCACGTCAGGAGAAAGACCTACTCAAGCGGTGGCTGCTCTTCTTTGCTGGCATCATCCTCATGCAGGTGTTAACCGAGGATCCTGAGCAAGAGAGACTGGCTGGGGGAAAAAGCCTTAGAGAGCAGCCGCTCTGTGCACCAGCATCACTGACGGCTGCACGGCTCGGGGCTGCAGGGAACGGCTCCAGAGAAGACAGAGCTATTTCAGAGGCCTCAGCAATCATTTTCTCATCAGCTTATGGGCACCAGCCTCTCAGGCAAACCACAGCAGATGTGCCACAACAAGCACGGAGACATCTGCACGCCTTCTGCAGGCAATGCTTGACCAGTTTCTCCCGTGCAGAGCGCTAAACTGTGTGTGAAAAGCTGTCTTCCTATTCCTGCTCTTGGACATCAGCTGCTGGAGCACGGTCGGCAGCAGAGGTGGCCTGTGAGCTCCTGCGCCCCTCCGAGGGAACATGAGGACTCTGGCTGGTGACACGGGGCCAGTGGTGGCCAGAAGAAGCATCAAAGAAAGCCCAGGGCTGCAGCAAGAGCTGTGCAGTTTTTACTGCTGATCTGTTTGTGACTGTGATTAGAGATTGGGGTTTCCGAGGGCTGTAACAAAAGGCTGCAGGAATTAGATTTACACTCCTGGGTCGGGTTTGTACTGTGCTAACCTACCTGTCACTGTTGCATAACTTTTTTCAGTGCCTCCATTTGCATGTTGTAATTTACTGTCAGTTCTCACAAATTAGAAGAAAGTAGCTCAGCTCTCAAAGCAATGAGAGTGCCAAGATCCTGTGCACTTTTCTCCCTCTGTAACACTGTAAGAATAAAACTGCTAAGATCAGACTTTCACAACGTGTTTCATCTGAGATTTGAAAATTAAGGTTTGTCGCTCTGCTGCATGCTGAAAAGTGCTGACCATCCTGGGGAAATAAAACTGTCCAACCAGCAAGAACAGTGGGGTCAGAGCCACAGCAGGACCCAGACACTGACACGCTGGTGCCCAGCACTGGGAGAAGGTTCACAGACCTGGGTCAGGCGCTACGGCTCCGGTCGGGGAGATGGGGCACAACATGAACCACAGGACTGGGATGAGATAGCTTCTTGGGAAAAAGCTGGGAGGCCCCTAAAGGAAACCATGGGACATGCTGGGAAAGAGGGTTGGTCAAGGGGGAGGTTGAACTAGAGATCACCGGTGGTCACTTCTAACCAATACTTCTACCATTTCTATGTTTATCAGGGGGTTGCTGGGAGTTTTGCAGCACTTTGTGGTTCTGTGCATGAAATATGGGATTGGCCACCGGTCCAGGGCAGTGTGCTTGTAGGTTTTTTTGAACAGAGTGAATGTGATGGTGTCTGGGGGCTACATAGCAAGGTGCAGCTCGGAGCAGGGCTGCTGCCTCCCAGACATAAGCAGGCTGCATGAGTTGGGAATAAAGACATCTGGCTCAGGAGCTGCTTCTGCTCCTTGTCCAGCCATGGGGCTTATTGCAAAGAGCCACGCATGGCTCCTTGCTGGAAATGCAGAGTCCAGGATTTTCAGTAAATGATATTTTGAGCTTATTGAATTTCCTGGGCTGTTTTATCAGCCAGCCCCTGAGGCTGGAATTCAGCTGCCCTAATTTAGGCATCCTGAGGAAAGTCTGAGTAAGTCTGCCTGGGATTTCCCCAGCCCAGCACCCTGGGAAGAGCCTGCCTGGGGAAAGGCCACCTGGAAAACCTTCTCCAAGACATGCCCATGCTCTGGACCCACATATCTCACGTATCAGGGCTCCCCACCATGAAGGTCAGTTCCAAAAGGCCACGCTATGCCTTTGCAGCCCCCAGCTTTGCTCTTCAGGGCTCCAGCCCGACCTTCCACCCTGCAGAACAATTTCAAACTTTTGTCGAGTTGCTCAGGGCTGTGTCCAGCCCAACTTTTAAAATCTCCAAGCATGGAGATTTCACCACCTCCTTGGCCAACCTCTTACACTTGCCTGGAACTTAATTCAGATCTTTTCCATGCCACATGATGACAGACAGCTGGTGTGCCTCACATAGCTGTTCGCTGAGCAACATGTCTCAGAAAGCAGGTCTTTTCATGGCAACAGCAATTAGTTCCTCAGGCCCCTATAAGAGCAGAACTCAAATGTTTCATAATGACCTAAAGCAGTCACATGTGACCCAGGGATGGAAGGAAGCCGGATCGCACATGCAATGATTGCAGAAGAGGTGTGGAAAAGCCAAGCACAGCACTGCAGGCCAAAACAGACAAGAGCAGGGAGCTGCAGCCCACGGCAATTGCAAAGAGACCTGCTTATCTCAAAAAAAAAGTAGCTGAAAAAGCTGAATCGCTAACAGAATTTAGCTACTTAATTTCTACTGAAAAACAGAAAGAGCAATCTGTCCATGTGCAACCAGGGAACTGTTTGGAGCAAGGAGCAGCTGTGAGATGACTTCTGTGGGTGGTGGTCCAGGATGAGCCCTTCAGAGGGGCTCTACATCCCTTGTGTAGGCAGGGGAAGACATGCAATCACAAGGAATAACTGAATGTGGAGTTTTGTAAAATTCTGGAATTGTAAAGATTGTTGAAAATAAAAAGATCTTTCAACAATGGTGTTGGTGTTGGTGTTGACATCTTTCAGAGTTGATTGCAAACTTGGTGAGCAAGGACTTTCCATACCGCAAAGGCATCACGAGAGGGCAGCAGAGACAGAATCTGAGCAGGACCCAGAAGGCAGCGGCCTGCAATGTTTCAGACACCCAAATATGAAACCACAATGGCGCATATACAAGAAATTGCTGAGGTTGCTGTCAGTACCTTGCAGAGAGCTGATGTAGTGGGAAAACAGAATCTATCAACACAAACTAGCGTGGTGGGGCATAATCCAGCAAAATGTATACAGAGATGCCTTCATTGTAAAAAAAAAAAAATAGCCAAGTTTTACAGGTGAGAAGTTTTATTGTTCCATGCAGTGCGGGACAGCGAGCTGAGGTATATGGTAATGCAGATGTAACAGAGGCCGCCATCAACCAACATCCAAGCCCAACATTGACAGCCTAAACCAATGCAACCACTGAAAATTCATTTCAGACCTGGTAGCTTGAATGAGCTACATACAAAAAGGATCGTTACAATCAGTCTGTTGCATGAAGTCTAGCGTTTCATGTCGTGGTCAGCCCCTACTCCTATCTGTTACGTTCCTGTTTGCTGCAACACTTGCTTTTGGCAGGATGTAACATGGACAGGACCAGCTCCGGACGAGGGCAGGAGTGAAGGACGCTGCTAGGAGCACACATCCTTGCTCCACAGCACGGTGCTGTGAGCACTGTCACGCAGCCGACCCTCGCCCAGCCCTGTTGTAGCTATTCCCGGGCCTGTGCATCACCAGGGCAGTTTAGAGGTATGTGCACCAGCTCCAGCTGAGCTCACAGGGGACGAGGCAGCCTGGCAGGATGGCTTTGGGAGCCCTGTGGTGCCCTGGAGGGATAATATATCTGCACTAACACCGCAGTCGGCAGAGCAGCATATCCAGACAGGCTCTGTAGCTGGGACATGCCAGGACCCAGTCCTGTGCTTACATTTCCAGCCCCACACAGGGCTTGTGGCTCCTGCTAGTAGCTGCCTTTTCTGCGGGGGGAGCCCCTCGCACCCCAGCTCTATTGCCCCAAAGGCCTCCACCCTTAACTGAAGTCCCTGGGCCAAAGCCTGTGTCTCACGCCTTCCTCTCCCAGAGCTCCCAGTTCCCTGCTCTGCCCACTCCAGAGCCTTCCAGATCCATGCTACAGCCCCAGCCCCTTCTTTCCTTCTACGACCCCTCCCTCCAACCTCTTTCCTTACCCAAGTCTCCTTGGGCCATCTCAGCCCACCCTTCCTGCTGCCCTAGAGTCCCCCAGGCCTGCTGCTGGGCACAGAGTCCTTTGCTCCAGGACACATCGCTGCTGGTAAAGTCTCCTGGCAAACAGCATCCAGATGTGCACAGGGAGCAGCCCCTGGGACATTCCCACCATGTTCCCTGCCTGGAAATGGTCCCTGGGGAGCATGACGGATGCACTATCCCGAACCCAGGCCAGGGACTGTTCTGGCAGTTTCTCGTTACACATAATCACATTCCTGTACCCAGCAGTGTCCCCAGGAGCTGCTTAATTTAGCACTATAGATGTGTCCTGTGGGACGAGGCGCACTGAGATGCAGCACTCCAAAGATGCTCCTAAAGGGGAACCTCTTGCCATATTTCCCTGATCCTACAACATGAACACTTGACCCCCTGTCCCCATGCCCATCCAGAGTGGACACAGAGCTCCTCAGTATTTTTCCCAAGGGAGCTGTAAGAAGGCTGTTCATAACCTCACTAGCAGAGAAAGCTCTGCCGGCAGCTTTTAGATTCTCTGCTTCCCCTCACTGCAACGCGAGGGGTACCAACGCTGCTCCCTGCGGAGGCACGCCATGGGAATTATAAACACAGCTGCTTTCATTAGGCACATTATTCACCCTCTGGCTCACTCTAAGTTGGACTGATGGTGTCTCAGGAGCGTAATGGAGAAAATAATAAAATGGCTTTTCATTGCACTGCCTCACCTAAATATTACATGCTGCACTACTCCATTGCACAACTGGATGTCTGAAAAAAGGGGAGCCTGAAGAGGCTACTGTAAATAAGACTTAAACAAAAAAAGGCAAAAGTCAGGGGAAATTCTAAGAAATCAATAAATCAATGAGCAATCTAGTGAAGACATACCAGGGTCTGTACCTCTCCTTGCCTCACAGCATTAGAGAGCCACTCAACAGGGCTCAGAGCCATGAAATTGAACACCAGTTTGTGTTCACTCACACAGCAAAAAATGAATGAAAATTCTTTATGGGAGACAGAAAGTTTGATTATAAGGACCACAGGATTACCCTAACACCCAGCATTTCTGCTTCCTGGAGCAAAGCAATGTTCATCACCAGTATTTCCTCTCAAATAGTATCTTCAAAAAGTCCATCTACTTTACACCCAGAGACTGTGTAGCTCTGTCCAGCTGATCACCAGTCTAATGTTTTGGTTCTGTTTTCACCTGGTGTATTGAAAATCTCCTCTGAGCACACCCTTTCCCTGTTAACCAGTGTTTTCCTTCCTTTCCTTTCTCCTGCTCGGGAGTTTCCCGCTCGCCTTTGCTTTCTTCGGTTTGCTCATGGCCATGTGTCTGGACAGCCCTAGGGAAGGACCCATCTTCATTGACATCATCGTAAAAAGTAGCTGAAACGATGTCAAGTTTGTTAAAAAGAGGCATGTGTGGGAGAGGCCATTGTAACTGAGCCTCCGTGCGTCCTCAGAGGCTGCCATCAGCACACACCAGCCAGTGGCCCAACAACGCTGAGTGTCATCGCGGCCACACGGCATGGGCACTGGCTCTGGGAGGGTGCTGGGGGAGACATGGAGGGACCTGCTGGCACCACGGCGGTGATGGGACCCTAGGGGACATGGCGGGTACCTGGGGTAGGCAGCAGTGACTGGGGAGCATGGGGTGCGCAGTGGTGGCCCAGGAACATGGCAGCAGCCTGAGGTACACGGGGGATCAGGGGGACATGGCAGGGCCCTGAGGTACATGAGGTAACCTGGGAAGGAGGCAGGGCCATGAGGTACACCAGGGGACGTGGGGACATGGGGACACAGCCCAGCCCTGAGGCATGTGGGGGTCACCTGGGAACATGGTGGGGCCCTGTGGCACACGGAGGACATGGCCCAGCCCGGGGGCACGGGGCCCTGAGGCACACGGAGGACATGGCTCAGCCCGGAGGCGCGGGGCCCTGAGGCACACGGAGGACATGGCCCAGCCCGGAGGTACCAGCGGGACACTGGAACATGACTCAGGCCTGAGCACACAGGGGATACGGGGACACGGCAGGGGCCCGAAGAAA
>NW_008825051.1:867975-884206 GCF_000699105.1 Pygoscelis adeliae | reverse complement strand
GGGACAAGGGTCGATGAGGCCCCACGAAACCGGGGATCCTTGTTTTGTGCTTGGCTGCACTTAACCGCTGCGAGTTGCAGCACTTGGGTTTACTCACCCGTGTGTGCAAGAGCCCGTAGAGTTGTTGAAATATTGCTCTGGACAGTTCAGTGTTTCAAGGCAGTAACAAGCAGCGAGAGACCTTTTCAGTTAACGCTGCCGGCGGTACTTACGGGGTTTACTTTCTTTGTTAGGCCTTTTTGCCTGCCATCGTCGGGAACAGGCTCCAGCACCGCTCCCGCTCAAGCCTGGGGTTTCTCTGCGGGTAGAAGGTGACGCTGGGTTTTGCCTCTCCGTACGGGTTATCCCTGCCCGCTGCCTGGCTCCTCTGGTCTGCTGGCACCGCGGTCCCTGTGGCCAAGCACCGAACCAGAGGAAGGACCGTGGCCTTTTTCTTGTTCTTTTTCTTTCCTGCAGCTGGATCAGCTTTCGGGCGGGTTCTTTGTGGACCTACCTGCAGCTGCTGGGGCTGTGCGAGGTGGGAGTAAGCGGGCAGGAGGGAGTAAACTGTGCTGCTGCGGCGTGGAATGGCAGTGTTAGTGACGCTCAGGTCCTGAGATCTGGTTTTTCCTCGCAAGCTTGAGAGTTAGACACTCATGCTGGCTGATGGTTTCATTTGCTTGGGGTTTTTTCCCTTTATGAAAGAAAGAGCTATCCATTTTTTTCTTAAGCAGAAGAACTTTTTTCTGAAGTTTTCCCTCTGTGGGAAAACTTTGCTCTTAAACTTTTATTTTGGCTTTTTCTGGTTGTACTCGGTATTTCAGTTTTTTGTTTGCTGGTGCTTTTCCCTTTCTTCCTTTTTGTGCTGGGCACGCTGGCTGTTTCTTTGGCTGGTCTGGCTTCTGAAATGTTCTTTAATTGGGGGGAAGTGGGAAAAGAGAAAATACTATTTCATGTCAACTTCTCTAGTGGGACCTTTTAAGCCAAAGGGGAAGAGGAAAGAAAAGAAAAAGGTGTTAAAGTGGAGTTCAGGGTGCTTTGCTTTGTTGGAGGCAGAAAGGGAAAAATGTTATGACGGAGTGACTTAAGATTTTGTTTCACTTCTTTTGAGGTTGAAAGATAAATCAACATTTTGAAACAGTTCAGTTTAAAATGCCAAGCTCTTCTTTTCTCTTCAACTGACTCCACTGGGGGAAAAAAAAAAGTTCTTCTAAAAAAAAAGTAGCAGCAATTCTCTAGTTGTGGAGCCAGTAGTAGTGGCGTGTGTGGGCAGAGGCCTTGCTGCTCTTCCATCAGCCGTTCCTGCCTTCTCTCTGTGGACCATAAAATTAGAAAGGCTCCGATGTCCGTTTAGTCTGATTGTCTGGGTAATGTGGGCTGTCGAAGTCAAGAGAAGCTCTTTGTGAATTAGTTGCCATGCCGCTCGTGGCTTGCTCAGCCTGCGGGTTCTGGCCTCTGGTGTACAATTGAAGAAAGTAATTGTATTTCAAGAAGACTTAAATCTGTTACCCAGGTGTGTGCTTGTCTCCTGGGTAGTTGTCAGGGTGTGTGAGCTTTCTCTTGCTGCTAGCAAGTGATCTGTGACCTTCTGATGGTCATAGGCTACAGTTTGAAAGCTGCAGCATCTTAAACTTTCAGGAGCTGTCCCTGTGAGACCCTGAGGCTCTCTGTCCTTTTCCTCCCCTGGGAATTGTCTAGGTGACCTGCCTCCTCCCCCACAGCTGGCTCCTTGCCTGTCCCAGGAGCTTTCATCTTTTTCATTCAATTCATTGTCCAGGAAGACTTTATTTGTTGCATCTTTCCTGAATTTGGTTTTTGTGCACAGTGGCAAGCCTGGTCATGGAGAGCATAGGTCTGTGGTGAGGGAGGGAGAGCCAAGAACAACTAGAACTGGGTATAATTGAAAACCGTCAACTTTGCACGAAGGAGGATGTTCAAAGCATGTGGCTGTCTACCGAGGCTTGAGGCAGCTCCTTGGATAACACCGATTGGAGATTTGGATCTTCCAGTTCTAAATAGTCGTTGAGGAGAAAGTGGCAGAAAGTCTCCTGATTGTCCAAATACTGGGCAGTTATCTCGGCTGGAGTCTGAAGATGAAATGGCAGCAGGACTGGGTGATTTTTCTCTAGAGATGCTGCTTGCTGCTGTAGTTCTGTACCATCTGATGTGGTTGCTGTTGTCCTGAAGTCCTAGAAAGACTTCAAAATGGTTGAAACGTTCAAGAGCTGGTGTCGGAGTGCTCTGCTTGTTCCAGGTTTCCTGCCCTTCCCTTCGAGGTGGCTGTTTCCTGGGGAGTTTGGCTGCCGTGGGGGTCTGTGCCCTGGAGGGACCAGCAATGTCTCATGAGAAGGCTTTTGGGTAACAGAGTAAAAGCCTAGAGCCCCTGCTGATGGGAGGCCAGTGCAGAGAGCAGCGTGCCCACCCGGATGATGCACTCCGGAAACAGTGCAGCTGCGCGCTGGAACTCTCCCCGTGGCAAGCCAGGCCCACTGGGATGCTGTCGGCTGGGCTGAGACAGCACAGCGCGGTTAGGGGCATGGGAGAGGCCTGGGCATCTGGAAGGAGAGAATAATTCGGGAAGGAGGCAGATACAACAGGGAGCAAATGCCCGCTGCAGTGGTAAACAGCACAGACAGAATAGCTGCTTCTGCCCAGCATGCCCTGGCTGGTTCAACTTTAGGCAGTTCCTCTGTGAGCCCGTGGGTGAATTTCACTGTTTCATTCCCCAAATGTCCTGCCATCCCCTTGGGTCGTTTGTATCTGCTGGTGTTTGCCAGACATTGCCTGAGCTGCTCTTAAACTGCAGCTGTTTTTGCAGGTTCCCAGTTACTGCACGGTTGTTCTTACTGTGTTTATTTTAGTGGTTATAAACTGATTTTTAAAAAGGAGTTGGAACTTGAGCCGGAAAGTCTCTTTTTTCTTCTTCCCCTTCATGATTTGGTTGAGAAGCTGCACCGTAGGAGGTAGCAGCTGAGCCCTTCAATATTGCCCCCCCTTTATACGTTGAATTTTCTGAGATGTGTTTTCTCAGGGATTTGGGGGCAGTTGTCCTGTACCTTGATTTTAGTAGCTGACATGTTTGGGGGGAGGTGTCTGCTCTTAATCTTGTAAAATTAGGAATTTGGCTAGGGAGCGAAAAGCTTGAAGGAGACTTTTTTTCTCCTAGTTGTTTAGCCTGAATGTTTGCAGTCAAACAGAGCTATGTGTTTCTTTTTCTTAAAGACACAGAGAGCAAAAAGCTTCTTTAGGGCAATATTTCAAATTGCTGTGAGGTTCAGAGCTGCATTTGGAGCTAGAAGGTGCCACTGTTGACTACAACAGTTTCACTGTAACTCTATTATCCTGCATTCTACAGGGCACAGTCCCTCACGGTGATTCTCATGAATCACCGTGGTTTCAAGAACTATGGGTTGAGGTGTAGGTAATCTTTTTAAAAAATAATAAGTAGCTTTAGTAAAGAGACAAATTGAGGGAGAACCCAGTGCGGTTAACTTGATCCTCTGCTCTCACGGTAATAAATATGTGTTGCCTTTCCACTCTAATCTCTGCTTCCTTCTGTTTGTTTCATAACAGTTACTTTTGCAAGTTGAACTGAAAATAGGTGCTGGAAGTGGTGAATAATCCCTGGAAATTATCCATGGCTGGGAAGAGCCAAGGGTTCAGTCCTCCTGATCTCTTTTGTTAGAGACAGGCTAGCTTTTTTCTTTTTTTTTTTTTTTTTCTCCCTCCTGTATGCTGTGTTGAACACTGAACAGCGATTTCTATGCAAGAATTTTAAGGAGAGTCTTTCAAAGTTCTTGAATGACCAACTAGGGGCAGCTAAGAAAGGGTTGCCCGGGAGATGCTGTTGAGAGCAGCTAATGCGTGGTGTGACAGCTTTCATGGAAGAAAGTGAAGAAAGGCAGGATCGTGATCTGATCTTCCCTGCCTCCTCTTTGGGGTGCAAGAGTGGTGGTCCTTCTGGAAGGTCAGGGGTTGCAGATGTGACTGAGTTTGTAGGCACAAGAGTCGTGACGCTTGTTCTACTCACCACAGTGCTCCTTCTAAAGGAATAAGGTGCAGCTGGCCCTGCAAAGGCAAACTGATAGTGTAATCTGGGAATCAAATGCTGCACTTCATTTCCTATCCTCTTTGCACTGCTCGTGCTTCCCCAAGGCTTTCACCGGGAAGGAAAAGATGCTGCCTTGTGGGGATGTAGCATGGGGAGGAGTGTAGGGCTTCTGGATGCTCCTGCAGCACCACCAGGAATTTAGGTAAAATTCTGTTACATCACTTTAAGCAATCTCAGGGTAAAGCTGGCTTTCCAGGGAGCTTATTGTTTGTTCCTTCAATCCTCTTCAGAGCTCCCACCGTACTGGTTATTCCTCTCTTTGGGTGTGTGTCTAGGGTCCGAGTGATAATTGTGGAGAAATGCTGAAATACGTATCCAGAAATGAAGAAAATACTGTCTTATGCATTCAGATCACCACCGTTGTATGTTTAATGGATTGCTTTTCCGGATGCTACTCAACTTGCAGCTCTGAGTTTGTTCTTGCACTCTTCCAGCGCCTGCTTAAAATGAGTTTGCATGAAAATGTGAGTGCTTTCAGGCTGTGGAGAATGAAAACGTGATGCTCCAGTTAGGTGTTGGCAAACTGTCCTGCTGTCTGGAATTGTGTGGGAGGAGAAATGGTTTCTTGGTTGTGTGACCCCAATGGGGAGAAGAGCAGCTGGGGTTTAACAAACTGGTTAAAATTATATAGGCCCCCAAATTCTCCAGAGACATCTCTTCTTTCCTAGAAGCTTCCTTTAACAAGCTGATTTCTCAGGCTGATTGCTTGCAGATGAGATCATGCAGTGTGTTTTGCAGGGAAAGAATCTGAACTTAGAATGGTGAGCCAGAAAGTTTTAACACACAAGTCACATGCCCAGTGTCCTCATGGCACATACAAAACACTGGAGACTGCGAAAGCATCCGTCTTCAGGGCAGCTTTGTGCTCCAAGAGCTTTCTGAATATAAAGATACCAAGGGATGCTCTCAAGTGCTGGGTCCTGTTGCTTGGACAGCAACAGGAGATAGCAAGGAAGTATTTCATCTTTCCTTAGCTCTGTTTTTCTCTTTAGTGTGTGTGGTGTTGGGATAAGCCCAAGCAAGGGAAGGCTCTCATCTGCCTTAATTCCACAGACGTTTTTCTGCTGGCTTCAGCAAAGGAATTTATGTAGAATTGATGATATTTTTGCTGTTAATGCATCAGAACATACTGAGCAGGGAAGACAATGCTAATGTTCTGCTGCAGAGGAAGGATCCCACCAATCTCTGGTCCCTCTCAAAAGAGACGCTGTTCACAATTTCTCTCGATGGCAGCTGGCTTAAGGTGTCCTTAATAGAAAGGCCTCTTCTTCCAAAATAATCACAGCCATCGTTTAAAAGTGTTGAAAATGAAGCAAAGCTCTTCTAAGGTGATGTTGGGTGGTGTTCCCAGCATAGGGGAGCAAGCTGAAAGGTTTTGTTGCCAGTAGCTTTAAAGTACAGCCTGTTCTCGCAGGCAAGGTGGAAAGGCACCTTACTGATGCCAGGACCTCTCTGTGCCTAAAACGATTTCTTCTTCCAAATCAAGGCAGCATTAGTTATGCAAAAATAGATTGGGGGGGGAATTTTACTAATATTGATTATGGAAATAGGAGCCACTTGTTCCCAAAATAAAAATTAGAGTCAGACTGGGCAGGGAAAATTTCAAATCCCAAACCTGAAATCTGCCAATGTTTTATGCAACTTGAAGACAGGAATGTGTAAAGCAAGATGCATTAAAACCTCCTACCACTCCACATCAATGCTGTTCTCCCTGTAGGGGAGTCTCATTCTGTGAGTCACTCCCGTGAGCTTTGTGAAACAAATAGTTGAAAGTAAATCTTACAGGTGAGCGCAGACTTGGTGGTATTTTTTTTTTTCCTGTCACTGTGCTGCCTGTCACTTATGCATGTCTGTTCCATGGGAGTTCATCAGAAGCTCTTTCTAATGCAAACTTCACACAGGTGTTCTATAGAGGTGGAAAGTCAAGCACACGAAAGTGGAAAACACCTATACGCAGGCTCGTCAAACTTTGTTCGGCATCCTTGTGAGTGTGTAGTACAATGCAAGTTGAAATATCTCCTTTCTGTGTTGTATTATTTTATTCCCTAGGTAAAATATTGTGAACGTAAGTTGCTTTGGTTCCATGCCCTTACTCACTGGCTAATAATCCCAGGATCCTCCTTTTAATGCAAAGGGCTGGTAAAACACTTGTTGCTCTGATGGATTGCCGTGAGGTTGTATATTTTTTGTAGCAGCTCAACCATTTCATTCTTCATGCTGCTCCTGGATGGGATCCTGCTGGGTCTGTTCACAGGCTGTCTGTCCACCTGGAGACATGATGAGATGATCGCCCCGGGGGGCCACTGGCTCGGTTGAGCAGTGTGTATGCATGGGAGGTGATGATCTGTACCCTGAAGAGTGCTGCTTAAACCTTGTTTTGTTCATGAAGCTTCAAGTACGGAGCTGTTAAAACACCAGCCCACTCAGAACTAATGCTTGTAGAATGCATGAGCAAGGAATTAAACTGGGTGGAGTTGTTCCAAAATTTGGATTTGGGGCCTGTCCGCTCCTAACGCAGCAGCTCTCTGGGTGTTTGCTTGGAAGGGCTCCCAGCATGGATGATGCTCTCCTGACCTGATTTGACTTTCCTTTCTTGATGCTTGGGTACTGTGCCCAAATCTGTCTGCAGAGCTCTGCAGTGCAGAGCTCCGGTGCCTGATGAACCTGAAACAAGTCAGCTCCTGTCAAGAGGTGGTAGGGAGATGATCAGCTCATATGTGCCGTGGGGAATGGAGGAGAGGGTGAGAGGACAAGAGGAGGGACAGACAAACAAAGTAAACAGTTGTGTTTCTTCCCCAGGACTGTCGTATGTCCTGAGTCTGCTAGCTGCAATTTGGAGGCCAGAAGAATAGGGTGGGGTATTTTCTTCCAACCATATGAATTTATGCAGTGAAAATGAGAAGTGAGTTCAGTTTCTCTGGGAATAGTATTTAAGGTGTAAAAAAAGTCCCACCCATCAATAACAAAGAGCTGCTGAAGAACGAGCAAACACAGAGACAGAGCCTGCAGAGCACACTGCGTTTGCAGCTCTTTTTCCTTGAAGGATGAGAATCTGGGCATGGTTTTGTTGCACGTATCATTTGGTAGTGGCATCAGTCATTCGTGTTGCCTTCTTATGGAGAGGTAAACTAGCCAAGCATCAGGTTTCATTGTCTGTCTGTATTACTGCTATGTTATTTCACTTGTGCTCGTTTGTTTCTGCCTGTCAAAAAGTAAAAAAAACCAAAACCAAAAACACAACCAAAAAACCAAACCTGTAGCAGAAATAGCTGGAGTACTAGTATTCTCCAATATGAAAATGTCAGCCTATAGTAAGTGCTTTTCACTAAGCTCAGGGCTGTTTCTACTGTTCCTGACAAGCTGTCATGTCTTTGTGCTGGGTAATGTGATCTTCCAGGAATGTTTATCTTTCATTTCTGCATTTATAGTGAAGCTGAGCTGGGGGTGCTTGTGAGAACATGTGCAGTGTGAGCCTCCAACGCCATGTTATTGTTTGGGATGAGGTGTTGGCCATGTGTGCTGTGATTCAGCTGCTAAAGAGAACGACTCAGACTAGCAGGGCTAGCCATGCAGTGAGCTCCCTTGCTGTGTTTCCCTGGACAAGGGTCCCAATGCTGTAAATTAATCTCATGGACTTTGTTTTTAAGTGCATGTGTTTTGCATTTGTCTGGATTGCGATGGATATTATTCAAATAACCCAACTTCCCAAAGTGTCCTTCCTCTTTCCATCAGTTTGATGCCATCCATCTACATACTTAGCTAGCAGCAATCTTATATTTTCTCTCATGCTTTGGGACAACCTGGGTGGGGCTTTATCCTGAGAAAATGAGCTTTGCTGGCCAGTGCCATGTGCAGACACCATGGGTCAATCCTGGCAGCACCACGGGCAGACAGCTGGGAGGAGCAGCACTGATGGCAGTTTCTCTGGTGGCCAATGACCCTCTCTCATCTCAGCACCTGCTGCTGCTTCCCCATCACCCTCCAGACAGAGCATCTCGTGTAGACATGCTGCCTTCTTCCCGAGGACTGAACTCAGCAGTGATTAGATGTGGTTCAGTCTCTGCTACGGCATTTTTTGGCCTCATCCCAGCACTGGAAGGACACCAAATAGCAGCAGTGCTTCTGAGACCTCCCTAGAGTAAAGACTTATAGTGGGAAATGATTTTTCTAGTTGCTTCTAACGTCTTGAGAGTTATTGGCTGTCTTGCTTTTAACCTGTATTCTTGGAATTATTGCGAGCTTTTGTATTTGAATACATAGCTGAAGTTAAATGCCAAAAAGAAATCTCTTATGTCGGGTGTTAATTTGTGCAAGGACAGTCTGATGCAGTGTACTGACCCTGTTTGAGATCCGTGCAATACATCGAGGCACCGATACTGGTACTCCAGTATCCCTGCCAGTACAGAATTAGCCCTGATTGTGTCAGTGCTGACATCTTTGTTAACCAAGCTTTTAATATAATCTAGAAAGGTCTCTTCAGAGAAACTTGATGCAAGTCTTTCATAGAACTGTTGGCAATAATTATTCTGCCTGTTCTCATTCGCTGTCACAGAGTGATGGAAATACTGGTTGGAAAGGACATCTGGAGGTCTTCAGCCTGACCTCCTGCTTGAAGTGGGACTGTCTCCAGCATGTGATTGACTCAGCCATGGCTTTGTCTGGCCAAGTCTTGAAAACATCCGGGGATGGAGCAGTGTACCATGCTGGATCAGCTTTTGTTTGCTTTTTGCTTGAGAGTTGTACCTAGTGAACCACCTTATAGTGTGGGTTATGCATTTAGGTTTGAATTACCTCATCCTGCAGGTTTAAAAACATTTAAGTGAACTGTTAGGAAGTGTCCCAGTAGGGCTAGTAGTGTAATGTATCTGAATCCTTCTGTCTTTTCCGGGCTAGTATGGGAAATATGAGCGGACCCTTGTGCTGTTTCTGCAGGAAAAGGCAGGGATCCTGTTAGGTGGTTTTCTTATGTTTGCACAGGGTATTACAGGTGAAGCAACGCCTGTAGGACATGTCCCATTGTTGGAATGAGCACATGGGTATTTTCCCCTCAGTATTAGCCGTGGTGTTTGCCCAGATATGAGCTAGGCTTGTCAGGAGGCGCAGGATGAGCCCTGCGAGCATCCGTTGCCCTGAGGCTGAGTGTGGGATCGGTGCCGACCAGCTGTGCACCCAGGCTGAGGCCACACATACACAAGGCATGCAGTTGCCTTTTATCTACCCTCCTCAGTCCCTCTCAATGAGAGGAGAGGGTTTTCTGCAGTCTGCTGCATTTATTTCAGAAAAAATACCAGGTCATGAGATGAGTGTGCCTGTTGGAGTGCACGTCTAAGTTGCCCATCGTGGTCCTGAGTATTAGTGGGAGCAGAACAACTCTCTACATCTGAGAAGTAAACTTGCCTTCAGAAATGTCACAAGCTTCTGGATGCAGTGGGTGTCCATGAATGGCACGTAGTCAGGCCAGACCAGAGGCCTGCTGCTGCATCTGGGCTGGATTTCTTCAGACAAAACTGCAGATTGCAACACCCTCACGCTTAGGCCAGGAGGCCTTGCTTGGAAGGGAAATGGCTGAGATGCAAGGAGCTGCTGAGGAGGTGGAAGCTTCCCTAGCCAAGACCTTGTTGCTAGACTCAAATCTGGCTGCATCCTTGGACTCTGCATCCTTGGACTCTGCATCCCCTCGTGTAACGGGGAGATTCACAAATGATGTGCATGCTTCACTGGCGCTGAAAATGAGAGCTCCTGTGGGCTGGTCGATGATCTTGTTTGGCACTGTCTTCTGCTCTGGAGATTGATGTTGTATTCCTGTTAGAGTGCAAACCAACCGTTGTGACAGATGAGTCTGGTGGTGTGGAGCGAGCAGCAGTGTCCTTGGGTGGGTTATGAGTTCTCACTCACGCTGTGCGGAGGGGCCCTTTAATATCCTGCCCCTCTGAACTGCGCGCCTGAGAGCACGCTCCTGCTTTGTTTCCATTCTGGAGCCAGTGAAAAGGGCTGGGAGCCTGGGCTTCTGCAGTCTTCTGGTTATTTGAAGATGATAGTCCTTGCTGAGGAATCGCAGAAATGTGGTGACTACTGTTGTCAGCTGCTCTCTGCGTGCTAGCTTTGGACAAAAGTGCAGAGGTCAGGTTTGGGGTCGTATGGCCGGAGGGTCCTGGAGCAACAGCTATACAGGACTTCAGGGATGTCAGCTGGAACCTGACTTTGGCTGACAGCTCTTGCTTTCCACCAGTTCTTCCATGCACTGCTTATTTTTGCAGGGGTCTGTCTTTGTGTGTTGGAGGCAGAGGAGCTGTAATGGCATTGCTGCCACAAGCTGAGCTCTGCCCGTTTGGTGGTTCAGTTGGTTTGGTGTCCCTTGCTGGGAAAAACAAATGGCTGGTGCCGAGTCTCTCCCTTCCCATGTGCTGTTCCTCCTCGCTGAAGCTTATAGCCAGCGCTTATGGTTTGCTTTGGCTTTCTGCTCATATTCTCCATGTCTCCGGAATAAAATCTCCAGTGAAGGTAGCTTTTCTCTGAGCTGGATTTGGAATTAATACTCAGACATCAGTGTTCTCAGGTCCCCACAGCTTGTAGTTTTTGAGGTGAAATATGCCAACACAGATTCACCTGGGAAACTTCTGGGAGAGAGGAACAGACTTGGGGAAGTACCACCGCAGGTGAGATAGCAGGGCTTTGTCCCCAGCAGTCCTGGGACCTGTGCAGCTCTGCTTGTCAGAACTCTCCTTACGCCACATTCCTTGCTCCAAACTCGTTACAGGGATGGAGGGCAGAAAGAGCTGGCCTGCTGCAGTTTGTAATAGCTCTGAGTGGGATCTGTTATTCTGCATATTTAGGCTCATTCCAGTGAAAAAAGTACTGTTTTCTGCTTTGCTTTATCCCTAGATTGATTAGTGGGGGAGGAACATGTGATGGACAGTGCTCAGGACATAAGATACTATCTAGTGCTTCAAGAAGAAAGGTCAGCTTTGAAAGAGGCCTTGTGCCTCCTGAATATATCAACTGGTCCTAGGGATTAGATGTCAAAAACCCAGAGCAGAGACTTACTAGCTTATGGGAGTTGAGCCCTTCCTTGGAGTGGCAGGGATTTTCGTCTGCAGCGCTCGCTGTTGCAGGAGACCAGAGGGTACTTGGCTCATCGTGCAGATGAGAGCAAGGCAGAGGGGCTGGAGATGTCCTGCTTGGGCTGGTCCCAGTGTCCAGGGATAGGGAGGGATGTCTGTTTGCAGATAATGCAACAGATAATCTGCCCCTCTGTCACAGTTGCGTCAGCAAAGATGGCCAGGGAGAGTGTTACAAGTGTGTCCTTGCTGAGCACTGCTCTATGCCAAGAGTTTACTTGTCTGGATGATGCGTTCGCTGGGGCTTTGTCATTACAATAACTAAAGCTAAATTGATCTCGCTCCACTTGTTCTGACCTGGGGGTGTAAGTACTACTTTCCTTCTCTCTACTCTCATCCCCATCTTTGAGGCAGCCCATGATGTAGCAGCTGGGGACCGTGTTGTTTAAAAGACAGGGCAAATGGGAGGCTGCTGCTGTTTGGATCTTTCCCGGTAGTATTAAAGCTCTGAGTGAGATTTTGGGAGCTGGGGAGGAGTCGTCGTTCCTCCACTGCCATCTCCCCAGCCATTCTCATCCCTGGGTGAGGGAGCCATGGTGGCAAAGCAGTGCTGAGGCCTCCTCTGCTCCCGTGTCCCAGCAGGACAGGGCTTCACTGAGCAGCTGCCTGTGCGCCCAGAAACAAGCAGCTTGGCTCAGCTGCAGAACTTTATCTGTTGGGGGCATGTATCTATCCCATGGCTGGACCAGAGGTTGTGCTTGTTTTAGTGATTTAGGAAGTCACTGAGGGGCAGAGGGGACACCGTACTGCTGTGATGTTTGCCCTCTTGAGGACTCTTGTTATCTCTCTTCAGAGCAGGAAAGGGCATGGGGTGGGAGGTGTGTGGTGGAGGGCGAGTGCTCCCCTCGCGCCCTGTTGTGTCTCATACTGCTTGGGGAGGGTCTGTCCCACATCAGGTGTCCGTATATGTCACCACATGCGCTATCGTGTCGTCTCTGAGCCACCTTCTGTTATCTTGCAGTACAGCTCTAGTCAGCACCTTGTATGTAAGGATGGTTTGTCAGTATTTCTCAGAGGATGTCACATATGTGTCCCAAGCTTGCCCCCTCTGCTGTGCCAAGCTCTGCCCTGTTTCCCTCTTTTCCCAGGTTTACGTCTGGAAGTGGATTTCTTTACAGTGGAAGGACAATACTAGCAGAGCTAGGCTGAGCAGATGTTTCAGCTGGGGTAGGGTGGGAGTGAACGTGCTCTCACACTACGGTAAGGAGAGAAGTGGGCTGTAGGGTGTAAACAAAGCACTTTTACAGCAGGCTTCTGTATTGCATCAAAAGTTCCTGGAAAGGTGAAGGTGGGAGCTGGCTTTCACAGCCTCTCACTGAAAGAATAAAAAAGCTTGAATGTGTACAGGTCCGGCCCCCTTAGTGGGACTGTCCCACACTCTTCAACTCCTTTGTCCCCGCTTAGCTGGAGACTGCTCAGGTGAAGTCCTGATCCTGTCTGAGGCATTGGTGCTTACTGGGGTCACCAGGCCCTGTTGTGGCCTTCTAGATAAAGGCACATAGAGGTCCTGCTATAGCTGGGCTAGGTGGGCGACTGGAAGGTGGGGAGTATAAGGACCACGGAGCAGAGCCAGCGTAGAAGGATGGGTGGTCTGGCAGTATCGCTGGAGCAGCCTGTTGTGCTGCTGCTGCAGGAGAGGCCTGTCAGAAGAAGCTTTTAGGTGGTATTCTAATTAGTGTTTTCCTTATTCTTACTTGGATATGTATTCCTATATCACTGTTGGTAACTGTGGCAGCTCTCTGGCCACAAGACACAGGTCTGGTACACGTCTCTCTTGACATTCACTTCTACAATGTGATTATGTAGCTTTTCTTCTGCAAGAACTTTGTGCTCAGGACAGAGGAGGGATCTGCTCAGATGTTCAAGGCCGTCCGTCTGTCTTCAGCTGTTTGTCTAGTTGTCTTCACCTTAGCATCAACATGCTCATTGGTGTTTGTTCATTTATTTCTCCCAGTGCCACCTGATCATGCAGAGGCTCTGGGACAGCAAAAGGCAACTTCCTGATTTCAGTGCAAACAGCTCACCAGTTCATCACCCACAAATTTCAAGTTTCTGCTTTGCTGCTCAGTGCAGCAGGTTATTTTTAAGCACTGGAAGAAAAAAAAAACCTGGTTTTAAGCCCATTGAAACACTTTCAAGGCATTATTTTCTATTTTGTGATACCACCTCTTATCTTTTCTTAGAATGCTTTCGAAATACTTCTGGGATTCACAATACCATATAGATGCCTTAAAAACAGCCAAATTGTCCTGCATCAGGATAATCAAGCTTTTGTCTCTAAATTTGTGTATGGAATTTAGTATCTGCTAATGGGTCTTCAGCTATTAATTGGTCTGATCTTTTCTGAAGCCAAACACAATCTGTTGGAGAAACTATAAAAATGCCAGCCCTGGCCTGCTGGTTCTGCTCCCTTGCCGGTTGGAAACCTGCTCACGCTGCAGAAAGCTGTTCTGTGCAAAACCAAAACAGGGTCTGTTGATGTTATTTCTACTCCTTTGAGAAGATGACTTACTGGTCACATGTGCTGCTATGAGGTCATTAGGAAGTCTCTCAAATACACAATTTGAGAACCGATGATGCTATTGCAGAAGTATGCTCCCTCTGCGATGTGAGATGCAAAACTCTGAAGTACTTTAGTTTGTAATAGCTCTGAGTGGGATCTGTTATTGTGCATATTTGGGCTCATTCCAGTGAAAAAAAGGACTGTTTTCTGCCTTGCTTTATCCCTAGATTGATTAGTGAATGTATACCGTGGGATCAAGTTACATTTCAGAGGGCATGCAGCAGAGAGCCTATTTCTGTGTTGAAGTGCTGAAGGCAACAGTGAGTCTAACTGCAAGATCAGCAGTTTTCTAGCAGTGCTTTGTGCCTCCACGGCACCATCCTTCCCCAGGGAAAGGAGCTCCTCAAATCCATTTGCAAGTTGGGCCATTGCTCTTCCCTGTGCCGTGGGGGAATGGGAAGCTTTCCCTAGACCCTTCTGTGACATTGTGTCACTATTGCTTCTGTGACATGTATGTGCTTTGATGCTTTTATTGATGTCCCTCCTGGACTCCCTGTTCCTGGGTGTCCAGAGGTACCTTCTGCCACAAACTGCCCTGTGTCCTCCAAAGGGAATCCTTTTGATCCCAGCTTACCCCAGAGGCCTGTGATCCAGCTTGGTCCCCATGCATCACTATGTTGACAGGGCAGGCATCCTTATTTTGGCAGGGGAGTGCCTTGTAAGTGTGTTAGCTGAATCAGTACCACTTTCTTGGGAGTAGGGCTTCCCAAGCAGAGAGAGGTCTCCTGTCTTTCCACCTCCACCCTACTGCTGGTCATGTGTTTCTGTCCCAAACCGTATATGAGCCTTAGGGATTGTCCCATCCCTCTGAGCTGATTAACACGCTCAAACATGGAAAAATTACCCAAAGGGGGGAGAAAAGTAAATAGTTTCTGTTCTTGGTACAGAGGTGGATTGTGTGGCTGAGATGGGGTAAGGAGGCAGGGAGGAAGATGGGAGCAAGGTGGCATCTGACTGCACGTATGACCATGTCTTACAGCTCACAGCTGGGGCTTAGTGTGGGCACAGTGTGGTTCATGTCTGCTTCCTTTTTTTCTTTTGAATACCCAAAATACCTGCTGCTTCTGTTGACGCTTTGCTGTGATTCCTGCTTGAGGCTTGGTGTGACATATGGGAGTCTGAAGAATGGGCTGAATTGCTGCCGTCTCAGCCTCCTGCTGTGGAGTCCCTGTGAGTGTTAATCCTGTACAACACCGGCATCTGCTTCCCACCCCGGCACTGCTGTCGCTCCCCTGTCAGGGTGTCTGAACAGGACATCGCAGCCTGTCCCTTGTTGAGCAGCTTCCTTGCAGGAGGCAGGCCAGCACCTGCGTTTCCCAACGGGCAAGTCAGCAAAGTACTTTTTCTCTTCAGTCTCCCTTTGCTGTCGTGGTCCCTGCTGCTGGTCCCCTAACTGGGTCCTTATACCAGTGACTGCAGGTGACGTTCCTCTCAAATCCCAGTGGCCTTGTCACCCAGGTGAGCATGGCCCCAGCCTGTTGCAGGCTGCCACACTCCAGGGCTCTCCAACGGCCACAGCAGTAGCTTTGCAGCAGAGCCCGGCTGTGAGCAGGGGTGGCAGCCGGTGCTGGAGGTGGAAGGGCTTTGCAGCCGAAGAGCAGTTTTGCAGCCCTGTGGCAGTGCCCTGCGGTGGTGCCTTACTGGCATGTGTGGGTGGTCTCCCCAGGGTGCCCACAGCCTGCTGGCCCCCGTGGCCACGTCAGTGGCTCCTGTGGCTCCATCTGCTGCGGTCCTGCTTGTCCTGCCACCATGGAGCCTTGGCAATATCACCTGCCTGTGAGGTTCCCACTGTCACCTTTGGTAATTATCTCCCCCCCCAGGTGCCACATTCTGGTATTGAGTTTTGTATTTTCCCTCTATTTCTATATTTTTAAGTGAAAAGGAAATGGATGTGATGTCGCACAGCTGTCTGACAGCTGCAGTAGTGAACTTCACTCCTGTGGGACCCCAACCCAAGGAAGGCAAACAGGGGCTAGCTGCGCAATAAACATGCGTTGAGCCCCAGTGTCACTGCTCGTCTCTCCCTCACCCAGGAAAGACTTTGGAAGTCCAAACAACTGAGAAGTGCCCTGCACTGCTCTTCAGTTGCAATAATCCTGTTGGCTGGTATTGCTTAATAAATGGCTAGTTCTGTCTTTGCTTTTTACCTTTCCCCCATGGACGACAGAGGCTGGTGAAGAATGAACACGAGGAGCATGGTGTGGTGATGCCCTTGACGGGATTTTTCCCGCGAGCACAGGCAGCCATGTTAAACCAGAAGGTGCAAGCTGGCTCTGCGGTGCTGTGCCGGGGCCTGGCTTGCTCCTGGGACTACACGGGCCCTGCTTCCTGAGCAGGAGAGCTGCTTTATGTTGTGGTTTTACTAAATGAATTCAAAGCTTGGCCTTCCTCCAGGCGAAGTCTGGGCCAAGTGCCAGCGGAGCAGCCCCTAGGGAGAGCACTGGAGCAAGGAGGGGCCAA
>NW_008825051.1:846834-867938 GCF_000699105.1 Pygoscelis adeliae | reverse complement strand
GGAGGAATCCAAGAAGGCAGATTTGCCTAGAAAACAGCTCTGTTTCCATCTGCTCGGTCAGGAGTTGCTATAGGAACTGGGATGATAGAGGCAGGGCCATCTCCTGGGCCTGTCTGTGTGTGTGGAGGGAGGGAGGAGGGAGGAGTTACTCAAGTTTGAACATATCATGTGTGCTGGTGGAAAGTTGCAAGGAATGTCGAAACTACAGCCTGGCTCAACCTATGGAGTTCAAAAGAGACATGGCAGTTGTTCCCTGTGCTCAGCAGGCCGCGAGCAAGGCAGGTAGGGTCCTTCCAGCTTAACTCGGCTCTCAGCTTGCGATCAGCTCTCCCCCTCCGCGCATTCCTGTCATCGGCTAAAGCACGAATGCCTTTGGAGACTTGCTGGAAATGGAGGGGGGTTTGTAGAAGTGGCAGTGCTGGGAGGTGAAGGTTTTCCTCCCTGGGCTGGTAGGGAGATGGTGGCTCTTCGCGCCCTGTTTTTCCTCCCGCAGCTGCGGGAGGGTTCACAGATCATGGGTATTCCTGCAGCGTTGCATGTCTGGGGCCCTCTGGGACCCGCGGGATCTTTTGTTGGGTAGAAATGTGAAGCTGGATGGTGTCGTTCTCCCAGGCAGAAGTGGTTTCTGGGGCTTTCGGGAAAGCCCATGGTGTTTGAGCTCTCAATCAGACACGCTTGTCTGAAATGTTTCAGGGCTAGGGCTGAGTCAGATGTGCAAAAACTGGGGCTGGCAGCGAGTCACTTGTGGGTGGTGGGAAAGTTGGGGGGGACATGCTCCTGGCCTCCGAGCCCCGGCAGCTCCTGCCCTGTGTGAATTTTGTGCCCGTGCGTCACCTGCGTTTGCTCACCTCTTCTCCTGAGGAGATGCAGACGTCCCTTTCCCCTCTTGATGCACCTACTGCAATTTTTGTCACTGTCAAACTTTCTCAGACTCACGTTTAGCCTAAAACACAGGAGTATTAATATGCAGGAAGCTACTCCTGAGAATCCTTGTTGTTAGGGTTAACCATGGGGCTCTCCAGTAGCAGCCCTTCCAGATAAAATCTGATTATTTCCCCAGTAAACCCATTTTTTCAGGTGCTGAGAACTTTCCAAAATAGCCGTGTTTCCACCGGAGCATTCCAGAGTCGCTCACTGCTCCGCAGGTATTTATTTAATAGGTTTGGCTGAAATTTCATCTGCCCTTTTTGTGTCACAGAGGATAATCTCTGCTAAAAAACCAAAAAAGGTGGGTAGTGTTGTTTCTCTCCTTGAGAAGCTGCACAATAAGCTGCGGAAAACTGAAATGCGATCTCTATACACAGACGCAAAGCTTGCCAAACTGGATTAGATCACAGCCCACCTACTCAGGCACCCATCTTATCTCAGGCAGCTGCTTGGCACATTGCACATGAAAACCCAAGAGCCTGAATGCAGACAAATGCAGAATAACCTGCCTGAGCAGGAGATAACTTTCTGGTCGCATTAATTACCGGTTTGCTTATGCCTGGCTGGATGAAAATTTATATCCAGTGTACTCTTTCTTTTACTCTGCTAATGGAATCGCAGATGTTCTTATTATGTAGATCCACTTCCAATATTTTATTGAATTACTCCCACATTGCTCTGTGGCAATATGTCCCAGAGGCTTAATGCGCGTGGTATGCCGTGCAATTTCATTTCCTCAGTTTTAATTTGTTGTTTTTTAATTTCAGTTCATTTTCAATATGGAAAAGAGGTAAATGGGATCCTTTTTTGGTCTAGGCATCATTATTTTACATATTTCTTTTTTTCCCCTCATCTATGCTGTTTCTCTTCTCTTTGCCTCAAACAATCCCAGGATTTTCCTACAGCTACCTGCCTTCTGTGTAATTGCTAAATCTTATTACTTCTCTGTGGGCTCCTGTTTTCTGGTCTGTCTTGAGAAAATTTGATCAGAATTGGCCATTCTGGCTTTCTGTAGCTGTGAAATGCTGCGAGAGCTTTTTCAGTGTTCTTCTCTTTTCCTTTGTTTATAAGCAAAACATTTGGTTTGATTATTGAAATACATTGTGGTAAGCAAAGATCTCCTCTAAACTGTCTATAGTCATGCTAGGTATTTTGCTGGAACATTTAGTTAATTGAAATTTCATCTCTGTATATGAGAAGTTAAATTTTATCTTGCGGAGTTGTACTAGTAAATAGTAAACCCAGCAGAACATGGTTAGACCTGCCTGGAAATCCTCACTGGAGTCTCCAAGCTTGATGCAGCAATTTCAGCTGATCCGTAAATGTTGCTACTCACTGCTCCCATCTTTGCCAGGCATTTCATAAATTAAACTTTAAGACCACTTTGTGTAGAAAACAAAGTTTGCTCAAGCAGAATGTAACAGCTGTGTGTACCCAGATACTGCTTTCTCAGCTGTGTGCCCTGATGCATGTTCTGCTCAGCCTCTGAAGAAATGATACCCACTGAGGACACAACCTGCCTTGTCCCCTCTGGTTCAGGCCAGTGTGCTGTGGGAGGGCAGTAACACTTTCCACTTGCTGCATTTTGGTACTTGGAGTTATTTTGTTCTGTGGAATGTAATAAGTGATGATAATTTTTGCTTCTTTCTGATATTGGAAAAGCTTCCTCCAGTTTGGTATCTTTTTGTAGATGCATGGCATGGCTTTTCACACTTACAAACATCTTTTTGGTAAGGTTACAGCAGATCAGTAGTGCTCCTTGAGCTAAGAGCAAGGTCCTTGTTCTACTGACAGGTGCACTGAATTTTTGTTTTATGAATATGAAGAGACATTTAACAAAACTCATAAAACGTAGCTTTTGGTAGTATCAGCATTTCTGCGGTGGTTTGATGGAAACTAGATTGCCAGCTAAATTAGTAGATGTTCCAAAATAGTGTTTCTGGTTTGATTTTCACTGAACCATCTCTTAGAGTTTGGCTTCCACCCTTGCAAAAACCAGGAGCTTCTCAGCTTGGTGCTGGGTACTACATGCTGCTGTACATGACTTTGTTTGCTTCCCTTCTGGTTTTGCAAAGAGTCTGTCCCAGTAATCATGTTTTATCTTTTAAAAAGAATCCCCTAAGAACAGTTTGCAAAAAAAGTTGTAGATAAGTTTCTGTTACTGTAAACTAGGTATTCTGGAAGGTAGGCAATTCATTAGGAAAGCTAAAGATCACTGAAAAAGCATGGCAAAAATATCTCAGGGCAGTGAGAAGTATTTTAATATCTGTATAACAAAATAAATTTCATCAATGGTGTTTATATTGTTGGGAAAGGTTAAAAAACCCAACTGATTGCTAATAACAATAACGAGAAGTAAAACATTTCCTGTGTTTGGGGAGAAGCTGGATGATGTACTCTCCTTTATGAGGATATCGAAGTACCTTCCGCTGCACTGGTCGTGAGGGAGGGTGTTAAACGCAAGATAACATTTTGAAGTCTTTGAAACTTGAGCAAGATTGGAACCTGTTTGTTTAAAACAAATTGGCAAAGCAGCTTTCTGAATCCTGGCTGCTGATGTGTAATAAATCTGGGAAGACCGAAGGAGTTCCAGGGGTTTGGGAAAACATAAATGTTGTGGCAGTGTTTTAAAATAATGGGAGCAGGTAACCAACAGGCAGTTGAGACTAACCTCCATCCAGAGTGAGATCTGGGGAAGCTGGTGCATTAGTAAATCAATGTCAAATTAAAGAAAGAATATGCTCAGTGATCCATGTGCTCTGATGGAAAGCAGATCACGTCCAAAAAGTCTTCAGATTGTGGTTTTTAATGAGATTCCTGTACTGGTTGCCAAAAGTAACTGCGTTGACATCATATACCTGGATCCCGACTAAGTTCCCTGCCGTTGACCAAATGCTGCTGCTCCCAGGAGGCAGAAGAGGCTCTGCTTTGGGAGCAGGAGTGTGTCGGGTCCCCGGGGCAGCTCCTGGGCAGAGCGGTGAAGGCAGGTCCCTCTTGCCCTGGGCAGGGTCTGATCTCTGGCATATCCTTCATGCTCTACTAGGGTACCTCACCACTGCTGGTAGCTGGTGGGCTCTGAGCTGAGAAACACCCTCCTGGGCAGTTTTGGTAGTATCTGGTCTTTATTTGCTGTTAATGTAACCAGTCCCTGCCCTCTCACTGTGCTAAGGTGGCAGTATCTCAGTTTCCATTTCGCCGATCAGTACTATGGTGAATAAGTTGATTTATAAAGTGCCACCTGATACCTCTCAAAAATAGCAGTGGGAATGTGATCCACGCAGTCCCTAAACAGAGGGCCATGGAATAGCGCTCCAGCCATGCTCTGGTGTCAGTATGGGACAAACTCAGTTATTCCCTAGTTTGCCCAGGAAGAAGACGGTGGTGGGAGTCATAGCAAAATCCGACCAGAGCTGTCCCACTGCCTGTACAGAGCCTCTGTCTCACAAGCAGTGACTTGGGAGAAAATACTAAGTAACTTAATACTGAAATTTGGCTTCACTGAGGAGGTGGTTGGAGCCAGGGTGGTTTAGTTGGGACAAGACAAGGCTTTGGGATACTTAAGAGCAGATTATCAAGAAGGCAGAAACAGGCTCTTTACTAAGGTGTGTGGCAGGGAGGGTTGACAGTGATCGTCAACTGAAATAACAGGAGGTTCTGCCTTGGCATAAGGAGGGGTGAAGTTTTCCCTCTGCGGACAGTCAAGCAGTGGAAGAAGTTGTCCAGAGAGGTGGGGGAGCCTCCATCCTCAGAGATTTTTAAGACCCAGCTGGACAAAGTCCTGTGCAGGCTGCTCTGAAATTGGTGCTAACCCTGCTTTGAGCGGGAGGTGGGATTAGATGCTCTCCTGAGGATCTCCTCCAGCCCGAATAATTCTGCGACTCAGTAACCTGATCTCCTTCTGAATGCAAGTTTGAGTACAGTTAAGTAAAAGGTTATGGTGGAGCCCCTTGAGAACGGGGAGGGAGGAAGGTGGTTTAGATTGAGTGCTCTTAATACTCCATCTGTCATCTGTGTGGTTAACGTGTCATATATATGGTTGCTACGTGAGACTCTCGCAGTGGAAGATTGTAGGTCTTGAGAGGACTATTGCTAACTTGCAGTTGATGTGTTTTAAGGATAGTTTAAAAAAGAAAGTAAGTGACCTCCTCAAAAAAAAAAAAAGCTGGAGAGAGACGCCAGTGTAAGGAATAGAGTGGAAATGTCAATGTGCCAGGTGCTCTCTGGTGCCCGTTCTGCATGGGAAGGAAGCTCTGGTAAGGGACAGCGATCACTGCTGCTTGGGCAAGGAGAAAGGAGATAATTGTAGCTTTTTGTTTGTGTATGTTTTCTGTTCCCCTGCCACTTCTGCCCTCTCTGCATCATCTGTCATGCAGAAATAGCGGGACTGGAGCCTAGAGGCTGCTCCTCAGTTGAGGGGACCTGTATTTTGGAGGGCTTGCTGGAGTGCAGTGAGGCTCCCCCTGCCCCTGCTGCTGGGTTTAGGTTTAGGGTTCCCGGGGGACGGTGTGCGTTCATGTCCCCTTTAGAGTCGCGACGTGCCTGGCCAGTCTGCTTGGGTCATGGGAAGTACCTCCAGCTTCCTCAGCTGAGATAAGCACAGAGTACCCTCGCCCTAGGGTCGGTGGGGAAGGGTAGCTATGTTTTTGGATTAGCTGAGCTAAGAAGCACCTGTTGTTAGTACAATGAATTGCATTTCCTTATCTTTGGCTTTGCCTTTCTAATGGCTTCTAATTTTGGCCTGGTTACTTTGATGGATTAAATTACATTTGTTCATTTATCCCCAAGTCTGGTTTTGTGACAAAAATGCTCTGTGCAGTTTCACAAACCGAGGACACCGCGTTCCTGTGGGACTGGCCAGCAGGCAATGGGAAAATGCTGGAGGATTTGTGGGTCTCCAACTCCATTGCAAAAACACCCGCACCTCTCTCTGGGCTGTAGATAAAGCACTCCTTCATGCTTGGGTCCATGGGCTGAACCTTCTCCCAGTGTTAAATGGCTATGTCATGGGTGACTGCAATGCTGTTTTTCTCCTAAAATCTAGCAAATGTAAGGTGTCACTTTTTTCATAACATCTGTTAGATGTTTGGCTACAACATGGAAAACAAGGTTCAAACCCTCCTCAGCCTCAGGACAGTCCTATCGCCCACCCTTCAAGAAGGTGACCACAAAGTGCACCCAGACCTCAGTGTTCCCATTCTCCTGCCACTGCCTTAGACCCAGTTCTGTGCTGTCCCTGTCCCCACCCCGTGTGCCGCTCCCACATGTTGTGGTCCCTTTCTTAGCCCCATGTGTTCTTTTGTGTCTCTTGTGGTGACAGGTCTCCTAATGCCACCTCAAAGATCGCGCTGGAGCCTATTCCTGTCTCACTTTTCCTATTGCTGTGTCTTAGCTCTCTCATGCATTTTGATTAACCCAGCCCTTTCACCTAAAATCTGGTTGCTTTTATCTGTCCAGACATGTTGCTGCTCTGGACATCACTTTGTGGTGTCACTGTTCCTGCCCTATGTCCCCCACCACATTCGTAACATTGCCATGCATTTATGCTCTTTCTGGCCATCTCTGTTGGTGCCCATGTTGAAGAACTCCTGTTGTAGCCTCGTGCTTCATGCCAGCATCTTGCTGGGCCTGCCCAGCTCCCCTGTTACTAATATGTTGATTTTTGGTGTCCCTGTTTGCATTTGGTTTGTCCAGGTGCCACCCATGTGTCATGCAGAGACCTCTCCCCACGCTACCTGGTTGACTGAATCTAGGGATGGCCACAGAGACCATGCTCCGCGTTCACCTGAGGGAAAACTTGTTGCTGCCTTCTCGGAGAGCACCTGCACATGCGGCATGGCTGTCCTGATACTGGTCCCATCCATTCACCCTCCAGCGGCTCTGCTGGAGTGGGTGGCCATCTTCTCAGGCCAGCAGCCCTGCTCTGCTTTTGCCAATCTTTTCCAATGGCAGTTGGTTTCATTAGAAGATACTGCCTTTCCTTAAGATTGTTGCCCCTGCGCGCTCTTGTGGGGGGGAGTTGCAAAGGCGGAATCTTTGTTAATGGTAAATAGGAATGTATAGGGAGGAGATGGCTGGGGCTTAAAAGCCCTCTTAAAAAACCAAAATTGATACCAGCAGCAAGAAGCATTTGAATTGTAAACTAAGCAAACCATTTTAAGAAGTGATCAGAATCCTTTCTGCTAAGCATTTTCATCAGCGAATTCTGTAAAGTCCAAACTGGGGCTGCACGGGCTGTAAGTGTGTGCTCCAGAGGAAAACTGCTGGGTTTGGGGTATCTCAGATTAATTCTTAGGCAAAGAGAAATGTTCCACCATCATTCTGGAGCCAGAAAAATGGAAATCACACTTTCCAGCCTCTGTTTCTTCAGGCTTCAGATATGGTCCCAATTAATAGCTTTGCTGTTTCCTCCTTGAATTCCTTTAGGAATGTTAGGAGATATCGTCCAGTTGTCTTGACTGTTCCTGAACCTCTTCTGAGGATACTTTGATTTAGGATGGATCCTCTTGTAATACATACAGAGTGCATCATACACCCAGCTATGGGTCTTGATCATGACTGTGGAGTTCCTTGCCGCAATGCTGGGCATCCGTAATGGGATTCCTGCAGCAAACTCTAAGGTCCCACTCCGAGGTAATGATCTGCGAAGGAACCAGTTAAAACAAATGCCTGTTTCAGTTGGGATCTAGAGAGGCTTGCAAACATGCCAGACCTCCGTAATGGATCTCTGGAGGGAGAACAGTACCTGGAGGAGCTCCAAGTCCCACCTTCTTCATGCACATCACTAAAGAATAGCTCCCTCCTGTGCCCACTGTGCCCAACGCTTTTGCTTGCAGGCCCCACGCTGTGCTGGGGACAGTGCTGGGTCACGGCGAGCTGTTTCCCTGCAGAGGGATGGATTGGCTTTTTAGACCTGGTATCTGCTGGGTATATTGGGAAAAACTGCCCTCTTTTGCATTTCTTAGTGAGTTTTTCAGCAAGTAGATTTTTTTTTCCACTCTCACAATGATTGTAACAGGATTTTATTCTCCTGCAGCCAGCTGTTAGCAATTAGCAACTTGATCCATTCAGTCCCGAGAACAGAGTTTAACACTTTCTTGCCTCTGTGAGGATGTTGCTAATCCTGTTTTTGCTGGTTTTGGGCTTGTGCTGTAGTTTTGGCACTTTCTGTGTATGTGTGGGCAGGACAGGAAGAAAGGCGTGAGTACAGCAAGGGACTCTAATGCAGCTGAAAGAGCTACAAAGAAAAGTATCGAGTTGTCTACCCAGAAAAAAAATCATTAGGAAGATGATTTCCAAGCAGTTTGTACAGAGGCTTGTCTTTAGTAGTATATTCCAGTGTGTTCTAGCACTTGGAAGTGTGCAGTTTGGGAATCCAATCAACTACTAGCTGAGATTTAGACTCAGCAGAAATCAACATCAGTAGTTCTTCAAACAGCGGTTTCCGGCAGCATGAGCTCCTGAGTGGAGCTGAGGCTCCTCTAAATTACGAGACAGGAGTGAAAAACACTCTTGGTGTCCTTGCTCAAGAGAACAACTGCTGCTGTAGAGCACTAGAAGATGAGAAATGACACTTTGCTCCCTGTGTGCAGCACCTCTCCCGGGACTCACAAACATCCACTTCGGTGGTCCAGGACTGGGAACCAAGTGTGGTGGGAAGAGCAAACCCAGCACAGCCTGAACCCAGCTGCTGGGGTCCTTGCATAGGGCTGAACTGCTGGAAATAGTTCGTCACTGCCATGTACAAAGGTGAGAATTTGTCTCACCAAACTGTGGCCACCTGGAAATGATGAGGCTAGTCCAGGCCAGCCATTTAGGTTCCCTTTGTCATCAGTGGAGATAGGCACATCCCAGTTGGATTCATCCTGCTCATCTTGGACACTCTTTAGGCAAGGGCCAGATTCAAAGCCAGCTTTTGTAGGCACAGAGCTGCAGACAGGCGAGCTCTAAAGGAAACCTTCAGAGCTGGCTCTTCTCTCCTGGAGGCCAGGCTGGCCTCTATGGCCACATCTTCCAGTTTTGGCTTGCAGTTCCCCCAAGCCATGCTATTTTTGTGACCTGCTGAGCTCCACGTACCCATCAAGACCTGGGAAGCCCTCAGTTCACAGGGTACTGCCTGCAGCCCGCAGGATACGGTGTAACAGACAACTGTCTGAGCCACCCCAACCCACACCTTTCCTCCAGTGCTGGTTGCTGGCTCAGTGGCTGGAGCTGACATGGTGCTTGGGCATTTCTATGTGACTTTCCTTGTGCACCCTCCACCCTATTCCTTGTTCCCTCCTGTTATCTTTTACATTCAGATTGCCGCATTCAAGTGGTTGTGACTGGCTATGTGGCAATACAGTAGGTGTGATTTAGAACATGGTGTGAGCTTTGCATAAAGCAAATAGGCATTTAAATTATGGTGTTTGGTCTGTACCTGGTCAAATGAGATAAGGTTGCTGTTTGTGTTACACAGCACGTTACTATATTGCTGTGACATTGGCGGCTGTTGTCGTGACTTGCTTGCACGTCATTTTGAGAGGATGAGAGAAACTTAGCACAACTACTCTATTGTCAAAAGCCAAAATCCTTATGCTAAATTTCAAGCTTAGTACCTTTCACTTGGGGTGGTAGCTGATCCCAGCTGGGCTGTGGGCTCTGTGCTGATGGCAGGGGATGGGCGCTCCTTTGTCCCTGTGCTCCACTGCAGGTAGATGCCTGGGCATCTGCCTTCCTGCTGTTGATCCTTCTTTGCTGGACTTCTGGATCAAATGGGAAGCCAAGGCATCTGAACACTTAGTGATGTCTGGGGTTGCTCTCATTTCTTTTTTGCTTCCACAGGCTCTGGTCCTCACCTAGCCTAGTACAAATCACCTAGTACGACTGCTATTTCAGTGCTCTCTGGCCACCCTTTCCCTTAACCCTGGCCATGTTACAGAGGGAAATCCCAGGGTATTTTGGTGGGTGCTAGCCTGTGTCTTTACAGATGCCTGTTTGCCAGGCTCTGTTTCTAGGCTCTGAAGGGGGTGGTGAGGGCATGGAACATATGTGTGCTCATCCTCTGCTATCTGTGGGCTCCAGTACAGCTGACAGCTTTTAAACTTCCAGCTGAGAAGTCACCTGGGAGGTATCTCCAAGCTGCTGTTCTCCTGCCAGGGTCTCCTCAGCAACTTGCAGCTTTGTTCAGTGGCTGGTCCAGCATGGGGACCAGTGGAAGGATCTTCTCTAGCCCAGGCTACACCCACATAGTGCAGCTGATCTGGGCAGACACCTAGGCCATGGTCAGGGCACCTCACATACCACCAAACAGTTCTCTGCTGTGTTTCCCATCACCTCCTCCAGGAACGTAGTTAAAGTTAAAGCCTTAATGTTCATGACCCTTTCCTTTGTCACCTCCTGTGGGAGGACAGCTGCCTCTAGTGCTGAATTCTCTGCAGTTCCCTTTGCAAGTCCTGCTTTGGGAGCCACTGGGGCATCCTAGCAAATCACCTGCATAATTAACATCCGCCAGGTCTGTCTTCAAACTCTGCTGCAAAAATGTCTTTACAAAATCTCCCTCTGTATGGCTACAAGAAGCCTCTGCTCCACGGTACTTGCAGTCTGTTGTGGGATGGTAGGAATTGGTGTGTTTGCATCAGAGATCACCCCCCTCCACAGCAGGGGGGAAAGATGACCTTGGATGCACACATAGCTTGGGAGTGCTTGGTCAAAACCTCTTTCTGATTGCCAGACCCTCCTGCTGAGATATGGTCTGCCTTTTCTCTCCAGTGCTTTGCTTTTGCACACTTGCCACCCAAGATGCCACAAAAATCACGGAACCTTGTGGTCACCCTCCTCCCAGCCTTGGCCAGGGTGCTTACATGGAGCACAAGAGGTGGCTGAAGCTGGAGGGGTCCTGGCAATTTTTAATCTTTTTTGCATTCGCTTGCATTGTTGCATGGCTGGGCACAGCACTGCCAGGCAGCATCCACCGATCATTAGTTTCCCCCTCCTGCATGAGCATTTGGCTCTTTTCCCAAGAAGGCCCTTAGTTGTTTTTCAGGCTCAGAGCCATCTTTTCTGTTGGAATCCAGCAGGGACAATGGCCAGTAGCAAATCCTTAGGAAAGAGAATAAAAACAGGGCAAGCCTCAGTGATTCTAACCCTGATTTAGCTTCTGGGTGTCTAGCAATCTGCGGCTGGGGGATTTCCTGAGCCAAAGGTTTTACCTTCGGATTTAAGAAGCCGTGGTGTAGCTTTCTGTTGTGAATATATCCAATTGTTTTGGTATCCATGGCAACTCATGGCTGTGACTTGTACAGTTTAATTTTGTTGGGTGGAAAAAATACAGCCTTTTGTTACAAATCTCTAAGTTAATGGCATCTGATGCTCTGTCGTTCTTATACGTGTGTATGCACTGGCATAGTGATGGTCCCTTTTTTATCCTCTCTTCCTTTACTAACAAATCCTAACATTCAGTTTTGCCTTTTTACTACCACTCTGAGGATTCTTGAGCAAACACCCTCTGGTCCTGGCAACTTTTCATTTATTGATTTTTTCTGTTTTCTTTTCACCTGATGTTTCAATATGAGATAGAGCCTCTAACCTGCCTTCCTAAAGCTATCTTCCAGGATGCAAACTGAGCCTCCTGAGGCTCTTTGTAGTGAATGTGGACACAAAGAATTCACATAACTTTGCTGATATGACCTTGTGTTCCTTTAGGTGTTATCGTGGCTTTCCGCTGAAATTGCCAGCGTTTAAGCCCTTTGCTATTTTCCTTGTTTCCAAACAGGAAATTAAGTGTGCTCGCATGTGTGAGCGCACATGCTCTTTTGGCAGCAATGTGGACATGTAGGGAGAGATTATTTTCGCTGTGTTTTAGACATTTATCTTACGGTTGTGTGACAAGCTCCAGAGTGCCCACTTGGCCACTTGGAGTAGATAGCTGGTACAGATAGAGGTGTGCTTTGGGTGGTAAGTCCTGCCTGGGGAGCCTGGTTGGACTATTCAGGTTCATTGTAGATGCAGCTTCAGTCCTTGTTAATATAATAAGGAAAGTGAAGAATCGATGGGGAGAGATTACTTTGCATTGGACTTGTTTAAGTGCAGTTAAGAGAGTATGTCTGCACAGTAGTCATGGCAGCTGAGCTCCTAAAAGCTGAATTACATTAATAGCTTTAGAGATGGTATAGGTAGTCAGGCAATCATTAGTTCTTCACTAAGCCTCTGATCAGGTGATGGGTCAGAGTAGGGCTGAGGTCAAGACACTCTGGAAGGCATGGAAGATTGCCCAACTCATCACGAGGCAATGACAATATAACAAGTCTGCAGCACAGAGAAGTCCTGTCTTTGGAGGACTCTCATCTTCTCTCTTTGCTTTGTCTTTCAGAAATGTAGATGGCAGCTGCTGTCTTTGAAGGACTCGCACCCATCTGACCCTGCGCAGCGCCTCCGATTGCTACCATGATCTTCTGCATGCTACTGTTGGTCTCACTGCCTGAGCCGTCTGGCACCGAAGTCAACCCTGGTAGGGAGCTGCCAGGCTGGGAGAGGACTCTAATCTCCCACCTTTCATATATTCGGTCTCAGCCTTTCTTTGCCCTCTCATGGTGAATGCATATAAATGTAACGAATGCATGTAAACATAATCACTAACGTAGTCCCTGAATGTCCTCCTCTGGACTGAGTTGGCCAGTCTTGCTTGACAGCTGTACTGGAGTGAAACACCTCTCCTGACTCCCAGGAGGGCTCAGGCACATGGATATATTCCTTTCTCTGTCCATTCAGAAGGTCCATGCTCTCAGGAGGCCTGTTTTGAGCTCTGATTATGTCTTCATCAATTTGACCATGTGGCCTGCAGAACAAACTTGGCTCTAGACTGGCTCAGAGATACTGTGCTAACTGTGGAAAGTAAATTACCAGTTGGCAAAGCATAAGCTACAGCTCTCCAGCCAGCAAGAGAGGTTCTGGAGAGAGAGGTGTGGAAAGAAAGGTAGAAAACCCTACCTGGCACCAAGCTAGGGTGGAGATAGGGATATGAGCCTATGAGTCCCAGTGGAGGGCATGACCTCTTGTCCTATGGCATTTGGCAAGTTATAATCATGATGAAGATGAGTAAGATAATGGTCTGCAAGATATTGCAAAAATCCCCGTAATGAGGTGGTTTGAGCTGGAGACAGCCTGTGAAATAAATGAGTCTAATCATTTTTTGGATTGGCAGAAGGTGTGGTGAGGCAGCAGTGCTACCCTGAGGGCCTTTGTTTGCTCTGCTGGGTCTGGCTCTGTTTGTTGGAGTCCTTTGTGTCTGGCTCTGACCCTGCTCTGGCCTGTAGATCTCTGTAGAGGTTTGAGGTTGTGTTGCAACCAGCCAGAAGTGAAGTGAAGCCTGTGAGGGAGCTCAGCAGGCACTCCTGTGAGCCCTGTTACACAGCCATGCCCTGCACTGTATCGCTGCCCTCCCCACCATGTCCAACTTTGAACTGGGGTTGCAGTCTGGTTCTGATGGTTAAAACTAGTGGAAGAAGAGGGAAGACGGCAGCTAGAGGGTCAGTCACATGTAGATCCCTTTTGGTGGTGGTAAGTACAGAAGTTAGCACACCCCAAGGTGCAGGAATAGCTTCCCCCACCACAGGATCCTGGGAGGTGGGGTGGGCTGTGACCACAGGGCTGTGGTCCCATGCTCCTGCAGTAATCTTTTCCACCAAGAAATAAGCATGTAGCTTTGCTCACGCTTCTCAGTTCTGCCTGTGACTTCCTCAAGCAGCTTTGCGTTCTCAGCTCCCACAGCTGCGCAGCTGCCTCTCTGTCCCAAAGGTCCATGCCCTGTTGTTCCCACCCAGACTCCAGCACACCCATAGCCCAGCTGATGCTCCTCGGTTGTGATACCCACAGGCTCTGTTGATTATCTTGACCTGATCTGCTCCAGGAGTGGTCTGGAGCACCTCCTGCATTGCCTTCTAAACCAAAGGGGCTGCTTTGTGGATGGTTTCAGACCTGTGTAGGAAGGATCCTATGCAGTCCTTTTGCCCAGCATCAGTTGTTTGGCCTCGCTAACAGAGGTGGGATGTGACATTTTTCTGAGCCTCCATGTATCCTGTCTGCATGGCAGGTGAGTGTGTCCCTGAGTGCGTAGTAAAAAATACCTGAGCAGGAGTCCTGGTGGCACCTAATCGGAACCCAAGGATGGCTTTGCTTGATAGGATGTGCATTTTGGTGAGAGCCTCATGCTGCTTGTTTTGGTGAGAGCCACAGCCACCTACAAAGTGCATCCCTTGACGCCAGGGCAACTCTGGCTTCCATCTGCCAGCCCTGGGTTTGTGAGTGAATGAGTTTTGTTCAGGATTGCAATCGGTCCCCGAGAGTCCTTCCCAACTAGCTAGCTCTCTAGTCTCTCTAGTCTGGCATTGCTGTAGAGTGTGCACTTGACCTTTTAAAGAAGGTGTGACCAGACAGGACTCCTGCTGCAGAAACACAAAACCACTTTCTGCTTTCAGATGACGACTCAACCCTTCTAGAAAATCTTCAGATATTTACCCATAGTTCAGCAACATCTAGCTTGCCAGCAATAGATCAGATTGTACTGTCTGTGGTGGGACAGGTAAGAGTGAAGACAGGCGAGGCTAGTTTGGTTTATTAAACTTACTGTTCAGTATCAGAGCAGGGTTAGAGCCCTCGGTTGGCTTTCAGCAACCACAGTCATCATGCCTGATCCCAGCCAGACACCAGCTGCCTCCCAGTGAATTCTTCTGTAAACAGAAGAATCTGTTTACTGTTAAGAAACCTCAGACGTATGAATGAATGTTCTGGGTGAGACCAGAGGCCCATCCAGCTTGGTGTCCTGACTGGTTCTGGAAGAGCGCGCAGATGGGCAAGCACACAGCAGTGCTTTACCCCAGGTATGCTCTCGGCTCGCTGCAGTCTGCTGCTTAGGAGCTTTCTGAGCTAGCGCTTGTGTATTTGCCTGTGGTAGCTGTGAGTTTGTCTAGCTGATTTTGGAACCCATGTAAACCTTTGGCATTCAGAGTGTTTAACAGATTAAGGATGCATATGTTGTTTTTGAACTCTGCTACCTGATCTTTTGATGCCTCCTCGTTCTGGTATTTTGAGAGACGGTGAGTAATTCTTCAGGGTATAAATGATCTTTGTACTTCATTCAGTAATCTCTTTTGTAATGATGAGGCTGCTGATCTTTCCTTTTGTATCATCTGTGTCGCCTTCTCTGCCTTTTGATGGGAGAATGAAGGAGTAAGAGCTCTATTCCATATCTGACTGGCATCTGACCATGAATACATACAGTGGTGTAATGGTGTTTTCTAGTTTGTTTTGTATGTATTCCCATAATTTGCTTTTTTCGATATTAAATAATCTGGTATCAGCAAACATTGTCACCTCACCACCCATCTCCTTTACAAGATTATTTAGGAATATGTAGAACATCACACACTCATTGATACTGTGCCTGACAACAGCTGCAGCCAAACCCTATTGAAACAACCTCTGTTTGCAAACATCTCCACCTTGAAATCTGTCAGGTAGTTATTTGGCCTGCCGTTGTTTGTTCTCTATGGTGGTAACAACAAGGTGGGTTTCATGCCTCTGTCTTTTCTTGTAGCTTCCGAACCTGGTGAACAGCTTTATCCAGGTTTGGTACAAGGGTAGCAGTCCTGAGATACAGAAATGAGGAAGACGCCCAAGGCAGTGCACTTGCTGAGGGAAAGGCAGGCAGAGCTGCTGATACGGCAGCAGGCGGCGTAGCAGTGAGGATGCCAGCCGACATGCATGCCACTCTGGAGTGACTGGAGCACGTGCTGGCACTTGCCTGTGTCACTGCAGACAGGGGAGGAGCTGGGGCTGCTGTGAGCTCAGAGGACAAAGACCAAAAGTCTATAGGAAAGTCCATTTCCTTTTTTTCTGGGACTTGCCATTGACTATGTTTTTGTCTTTTAATTGTTTCATGATTTAATCACACATAACTTATTTTTTAATCTGCTGTTGATGTCAGTCTGACAAAAATATCTTGCTTGCCTGTTTTGAATACTGAGCCTTAATGGATACATTAAGACTTTGAGTTTTCTGAAACATGTCTAATATTCCAAGATGTGTTTAAAGGCTTGTGTCAGGGGACAGAGCTTGGCCAGCTTGGATCTGTAAGCTACATCAGCACTGTCTTTGGTGCATTGAGCTTGTAGAGCTCCATGGCTTGAGCCAGTTGTGTCTGTACTCCCTGGAGGCACCAAGTTTGAGAGTCTTCTCATGCTTGGAGAGAAATGCTTGCTCCACTTGAGGCTCGAGGCAGGGAACAGGATGGGGCAGTGTGGATGGTCAGGGGCTTGGGCTCAAATGTAAGCTCTAACCTGTGGTGACACGACAGAGCAGATGTTTCCATAAGCTGGTCTAGTCATCTGTAATAGAAGCTGTTTAATTTCTCACTTGTTACTGGACTGGTGAAAATAATAATAATAATTGTTCTTAACTGAATGCAAGTCAAGCATCCAGTTTATTCCAGAAGAAGAGGAAAAATATTTAACAAATTCTTCCTTTTTGTGTCACATCATTATTGATAAATAATTTTTCATTGTAAAATAGGTCCCTGCAACCATTAACACTAGTATGATTTTGGCTTTCATGTTCTTAAAATGTTTCTTTGTAAAGTTTTTTGTCTTGCCCAGACTCTGCTGGATGATACTAACTCAGAGTGTATTTCATTACTTATTTCAGTTTATGGTAATTATTTCATCCTCTTTATTTGTATTCTCTATTTTATCATTGCCATGTTTATTCCCCAGGCATTGATAGCCTTTTAATTAAACCTGCCTGGTGATTTAGAAAGAATTGGTATTGATTTTTTTTTTTTTACTTGCTTTTGTTCCTGTTTTCAGCTATATGCCGTTACCCTTTGGGTATGCATGAAGGGACAATACGGGATGAAGACATCACTGCTTCCAGCCAGTGGTATGATTCCACAGGACCCCAGTATGCACGGTAGGTTAATCTCTGGCAAAAAAAGCAATCCTTTTTTTCTTCTAGATATCTAGCATGTGATTGAGGAAGAAGTTCCCACACCCCTAAAGCAACCTTAAGTTTGCTTAGCTTGTTCACTGCTTACATATTAAATCTAATTAGTGCATAGTGAAAGAGCAAGAGGCAGTGGTTATGGTCACAAGCTGTAATACAGGAAATTCTGAATCAATACTAAGAAAAAAAAAAAAATCCTTCCCCATGAGAATGAAGTGGTGGAGCTCTCAGACAGGTACCCAGAGATGTGGTGATGTCTCAGTGTTTGGAGAATTTCAGGATGTGGCTGTACAAGTCCTTGAGCAACACGATGTAGTTTTGGAGTTAGCCCTGCTGTGAGCAGGAGATTGGGCTAGAGACTTCCAGCGGTTGCTTCCGACCCTGGTCTTCCTATAGTTCTGTGAATAAATCTCTAATGGATTTATGACTTACAAGTTAGCTAGGGACAGTGCCCCTGAGATTCTTGTAGGACACTTTGAACTAAATCACAGGAAATCATTTACGAGGATGAACTATTCAACAGCATCGTATTGAGGAAATGGGCTGTGTCCACTTTTACTCAAAAACCTGGAAACTGCAGAGTTAAGGAATTGTTACAAAGCAGCTAAAGGATTTTTTTTCAATGTCAAGCAGTACTACAGTCTTTCTCAGAAGCTTGGCTTTTCTTTTTTTTTTGTCATTTCATTTCTCTTAAAGCTACTAACTGATTTGCAAAATACTTACAAATGTAGGTTTCCTTAGAATTGTTTATAATGATGATACCAAACATTCCTACAGTTTTGGTGCAAGTCAGATATGAATTTCAGATTAACTATGATACTTATATTTTTATGATGAATTTGGGCAGTCCAAAATCGTAAAAGTCTCCTAGTGCTTGATTTTTTTTTTTTTTTTTAGTCTGTGGTAGAGCAAAGATGCTAAGTGTCGTTTGTTTTTAACGGAGTTTGAACAAGCCTGTGGGTCTGAAAGCTGGGAGACTTACTTTGTTCTCCGGGGTATGGCTTGTTTCCAGTTCTGCAAATACTTCAGGCACCACTTACCATCTGTTACCATCGATGTCCACAGGGTGAAGACATGAAGGCACCCTCTAGCTGACTTCATTTTGTTAGGGGTCGTAGTTGTCCTATGCAGATGTCTGTCCCTGTCATTTCACAGTCACCCTTCCTGCCTTTCCTCATAACTTCTTTTACTTGCCACTTCACTGTAAGAAAGTCTTGCACAAACAGCTGATCAACCTGAGACAAAAATCTTCTCTAGCCTGTGCCTTGACCTTCAGTGTCTCCTGGGTACTGCCTTCCTTGATGCACAGGGGTTGGCACTCACTGATCCCATCAGTTAGAGATGGAATAGCTGTCTGAAAGACAAGGGCACTTCAGGGGCTTGCTGTTTGTTAAGAAATCCCTGTTGCTAAAAAGCTCACATAGTCTTTTTGTGTCTGGATAAATCTTTCACATTTAAAACTCTCACCACCTTGTGGCTTGGACAGCTGAGCCTGCAGAAGCCTAGGTAAGGCAGTTTCCTTTAGTGGCTCCACCTGCTGATTGCTACAGCACTCTGCTCGGCATGCAATCTCCAAGGATTAAAGCCTTGATCTTTGCAGCTGGTACCAGAATGCTCAACTTTGAAGCAGAGACCTTCACATCATACACCTAGCAGTGTCCTGCACAAGCAACCCTGCTGAATGAAGGAAGGGTGAAAGATGTGTTGAGATGACCCAGAATAATTTGTAGATGGGCAAAGCTTTTCTTTCTAAAATGTATTTTTAACATAGCTCCTCTTTGTGCTTGTTAGAGCTGTAGGAGGTGGTCAAGCAGAGGTCCAGGCCTTACTGTATGGTTTAGGAGAAGTGAGTATGCACTTTACCAGCACGGTGCTAAAAAGCATGCAGTATGCAATTACCTACTGAGTAGCATAGTTGTTTCCGATCAACATGAAAGTGTGTGTCTGGGAAAGAAATTACTTCTAACAGTTAATGAAAGATATCCGAAACTGAGGGAGTTGTTCTGAACAGGGCAAAACTGGCTACAGGACTCTGATAAGTCTCAATCGACCATCACCCCAATGGGGAGAGGTATTTGGTAGCCAGCTGTCAAGTCTCACTTGCTGATTTGGTTTCTTTCTCCCAACTTTCAAAGTTTGAAGGTGTTTCCTCAGTTACTGGGAAGGCTGGATCCTTGGAAGTGACATTTTTTTAAACCTTTAATGATTCTATGATTCTATGATTTTTTTAATGTGTGTGGTTTTCCCTTCAGGTTACAAAGGGAAGAGGGGGATGGAGCTTGGTGCCCGGCTGGCTTGTTGCAACCAGAAGATGTACAGTTCCTTCAAATTGACCTGCACAAGCTCTTTTTTGTCACCTTGATTGGGACTCAGGGACGGCATGCCCGTGCCACAGGCAAAGAATTTGCCCGTGCTTACCGAATTGACTATAGCCGCAATGGAGAGCGCTGGATCTCCTGGAAAGATCGTCAGGGCAGGAAGGTGAGTGTAGTAGGAGCTGAATCATGGAGCATGCGGAAGTCAAGTCATAGAGAACTACACTGTGGAAGGCATGTCCTCTATGTACTGCCTAGTGCATCGTACTTTATCCTGACTCTTCTCCTGTCAGGCATTCAGCGTCCTCTGCCTTAGTGCTGTTTGCCGTGATGTTGGACTGTTATTCCCCTGACCTGATCCCCCAAATCCCAGCTATTGCTGTGACCAAAAACTGTGGCTCTTCACTACCTTTCTGTCCATGTTCAAAACATCACGTGAATGTCCCTCTACCAGCCAGGCACTTGCTTCTAAATTGGAAACTGCAAAGCAGATGCCTGCTTTGTGATTTAAAAAAAAAAAAGGGAGGGGGTGGCAGGGAATGGAGATGAGTTTCTGGATGTCTGATAGCAGTGTTTAATGTAGAGAGCAATGAGGAGGAAGGAGTTTAGAGGGTAGGAAATGTGCTGAGTGCACACACTCAGAGAGGCTTCCCCACTCACCACAGTTGTCTCCTGCTATCTCCAGACCTGAGCACTCAGCTCAGCACTGGCTGTGCTCTGGTCATGTTCATAAGCCTTTATTAAACTTCACCTGGGAAGGAATCCCCTCCTCTCATCTGCAGCTCGTCTGACCTGATCACCCTGCCTCAGGCTGGCTTGTGGAGTCTGAAGACCTAAGCCAGACTAGAAAAGGTACTGGGTGTGGTGATGTTTTCTAGCACTGGGGGTGCTTTGGAAGTCACAGTGGGGTCTGTATTGCAGTGTTAGGTAATAGCTTCGAGCTTGTTAATGAACTATTTGCTCACTCAGACCTTTGATCTGCTATTTGGCTGCTACCATTATTTTGCCCATCCCTCATGTTTTGGTGTGTGCTACAAATGCTGTGTTTGCAGGATGGGAGGGGAAGTTCAAACTCCATGGGGCTAACTGTTCTTTGTTGGTACTTTCTTAGGTGAAGTCTGTCTGCGTCTCGAGTTATATCAGAATTCAATTGGTTACATGTCCGCAAGCAGCTAAATGCTTTTTGCCTCCCACTCCAGTCCTGTGCAGAACAGTGTTCTCGGGCACTCAGGACTGTGTTAGTGTCAGGTGTCACGATTTAGTATGGGTCAATTTTTGCAAGATCTCCCTCTTAGGCCATAATAAGGTAATGAGCGTGTATTCAGCTGTGTATGATGCCACAACTTGAGCCATCCTCTGTTCTGTTCTGTATATGTGGAAGTCCACGTATATTCTGTCAGTGTGTGTACCTGTTCCCCATCACATGAGGCCAAAAAGTTTTCTCTCCTGGTATCCTTAGAGAAGATGCTTCTGCTCCTCTGCTCCTGCTGTTCTGGACATGACGTACGCAATGGGGTGCAATTCCTGCCCTTTCAGCTCCTCTGTAAAATGACCTTCCGTAAAACATGTTTTTCAAAATGTGTCACCAGTGAATCCATATTTCAAAAGCTGCTGTCTGGTCAAATAATTTGGTAAAAATGTCCTGTAAAATCATTCAAGCCTTGAAAAGAGGTGCAGATGGAGATGCAAGATCCTAATCTACTTATTTGTATGCATTAGGAAGGCCTCTTCCAGTCCTGCAGTTGATAGATTCCCAATCACTGAGATTTCAGAGTGTGACTATGTGAGCCCATCTTGGCATGTCTCTGTCCAAGGAGGTCACATGAATGGTTTCAGTAAACAAACAAAAAACACAAAAACCAACCAAACTGAAAACCAACCCCTTCACTG
>NW_008825051.1:845257-846726 GCF_000699105.1 Pygoscelis adeliae | reverse complement strand
CTAATTTGCTCAGTAAAGGCAAAGGGTCAGGTTGCTGTCCCCTTGTCTCTGACACCAGTTAAGGATGGTGCTCTCCATTGGCACTAATGTTGCATGGGGCAGCACTGTTGAGTCCTGGTCTCTCCTCAACTTCTGGGATCAGCCATCTACTGTTGTTTCCCAGCAGCACTACTTCATTCCTGATGTTGTTGGGCACGTTGATTGGCATCAGTGGTGGCTGGGACTGGAAACTGGTGCTGACTTTGTTCCACGCACATCTGATCGCTTTGTTTATTTGGCCCTGAGAAACCGAGTGTGCCCAGTAGCAGAACCCCACCTTGTGGAGGTGCTATGCAAAGTGCATCTTCTCTTTTGCTTCTCAGAAGATGTCCATACAGGACAGGCAAAAATGTCAGCTCTTCCAATACGGAGCTGGTGCAAAGGTACCTCTTTCTGAGGGGGGTGGCTGAAGGTTTTTTCCTCTTACTCTGTCCAGCCCTCTGTCCATGTAGGACTCTTTGGGTTGACGTATCTGCCACCCCCAAGATTCCCCAACAAATGGTCAACTCCAGAGGATTTGTTCAACTCCTGTATGAAGACGTGGGGTATTCTGCCATATGTTGTCTCCTCTTGGGTTTTATCTCCTATCAGCAAGGTTATGTGGAGCTGGCTTAGATGGCTTCCAGCCAGGTCTCCTCTTAGGCTATCTGACAGCTGAAAGGGTTGATCACTATCACTTGGTTCTTGAAGTCAATGATTATTTATGTGTCCCTACTTCATTGGAAGAAGTCATGGGTGTTTCTCCTAGGAAGTAGGATCTTATGAGGCTGCAAGTTAAAAGCCTGTTGAGAAGCTGAAGAGGATGAGGAAGCGAGCTCACTTTTTGACTTTCCTTCTGTTTTCTTTGGTCAGCTCCTGTGACTGCACCTTTGTAGAGCTGTCCAACCAGGTGCAGGAAACTGTTTCACAGCTATCCTGGTGCAGTCCAGAAGACCACCAGATGTGACTGGCTCTTCTTCAGGGAGATGCAGTCTTCTGAGTGGCTTCCTTTTGTGGTACAATAAGGTCTTTCACTTCTTGATGGACTCTCCAGCCACATTCACTCTCTGGAGATCTTCCCTGCTGCCATGAAGAGGAAGCCACCTTTCTGCTCCCTCATTGGCCTCCTTTGTCTTTCAAATTGCCTGTACATCAACAATTGCAATCCATGTGGTCTCTTGAGTAACCTCAGTCTCCGCTTCGTCCTTCTCACCAATAACATCTTTGAACAGGAGCCCTCACACTTATAATTCAGAGTTTTGACATCAAAAGCGTTCTTATTCTGTTTCTATAGGTCCATATCCTTTCAAAAAAATCTCTTGGGCACTTTTGTCCGCTGCTGAGGGATTGACAGCTTCAGCTGTTTCCACACACTGACTGTCAAAATAAATAGCGGACTGTTCCCAGAACCGTATTGAAACTGAGGGGAAGGGGAGGGTGAAAGTCCTTGC
>NW_008825051.1:840166-845246 GCF_000699105.1 Pygoscelis adeliae | reverse complement strand
AGCAGGATGGGGTGACTGTGGCAATGCTGAACACTTCAGTTCAAGACATCTGCCGTGCAGCTGCTTGCACCTTCATCCCCCAAACACTGCAGCACCTCTGGAATTTTGTTGGCTCATAGAAAAAGGATATCGGGACCCTCCACCAGGTAACCAGTGATGAGGGCAAGTGCTCAGTTACCTGCTATTAGAGTGTGCATGGAGACTCACTTAAAGAGAGGTTGCATACTAGTAACTGGAGCTCTCTGCAATGTATAGTCCACACGTACATTCATCTCCCACTTGCCTTTCTCCTCTCCCTCAGAGTACTGCCTGCTGTGGGTCTGCAGGGGACAGGAGGTGAAATGGCAGCCCCCTTCACCCTGTAAGCCATGTACCAGGTAGGAGGAGGGGAGCAGCAGCAGCAGCTAATCCTCTGCAGATACTGCATGGGAAAGCTCCCCAGTCTCAAATGATAGGGTACAAGTACGCCACTGCTCATATTAACTGCACAATAGGGAGAAGTTACTGATAAGGACCTCTCTTCTACAGGTGATCCAAGGCAACATTGATACTTATGATGTGGTCTTGAAAGATCTTCGGCCTCCCATCATTGCACGTTTTATCCGTGTGATTCCTGTGACGGAGATGCCAATGACTGTCTGTATGAGGGTGGAGCTCTATGGCTGTGTCTGGTATGGTAAGTAGCAATTTCCATGCCTGTCACTGGAAAGTAGTCCTTACACAATGCTGACTGGGACTCACCTGCGTCCCCACGTATGCAGAGGGAATCCCAGGCCCACGGAACTGCTTCTGTTGGTCCACATCATAAATAAAAGGATCATATGGACAGAGATGATGGAAGGCTGCTGCTGCTGTATTTCTGAGGTATATGGCCTTCTTTTTTAGATGGTTTGGCATCCTATAGCATCCCTGAAGGAGGGACAATAGCGGCTCCTGGCTTCCCCATCGTTTATCTGAATGACTCGACCTATGATGGCTACCAGGAGCGCAGGTGGGAGAAGTCGTCCTGTTCTCTCTCGGTCACTGTGCAAATTATCTCTTCTTTCCTACTTACCCTGTCACTAGTATCTTGTATCCCAAACACCTCTTTGAAACCTCCAGAGCTGCAAGCTAGCCTACTAGTTCTCCAGAGCATTGTGGCTTCATTGTTCCAGGCCCTTCGATGACAAGTTGTTAGTTGCTCTTTTAAAGGAGAGCATGGGCTCAGGATGCATTAGATTCATTTCCTCCAGCTGACAAAGGCTGGCAGGAAAGAAATAATTTTTTTGTTATTGGAAGTTGTTGTTGCTTCTCTTTAAAGAGAAGAGTGTGTCTTTATACAGCTAAGTGTTGTCTTTGTTCATAGCTTCCACCTTTACATGATGTGATGACATAGTCCTGATGTGTTTGATTGCCTTAAAGCCTTCATTGCTCGTGGTCTCTAATTGTGACCATATTCGTTGCACTGATTTCTTTGTTGGTTCAGGTACAGCCTTAAGCTGTTGTTGATACTGCAGATCATAAGGTGCTGCTACTCTTCCGTTGCCCCGGATTGGAGTGGGAGACCTGGCTGGACCTCCTACCTGCACAGTCCCAGTGTCCCTGGAGCAGATGAAGGTCCTTCCCCTCTTCATTGCCTTTGTTGCTTCTAGAGTTTGATATCTGAAATGCATTCTCTCGCAGACTGCATCTTAAACTGTTGCAGGAGGTCTCCAGGGTAAACTGGGCATCTGAGAGCGCAACACCTGAACTCTAGGCTTGCACTTGATACCTGTGAGCTTCTGGACAGATTTGAGATACTGTTTTTGAAAACAAAGCTCTGATGGACTTGAAACAACTTGGAAAACTGCATCACTCCCTGTGAGAAGCTCCAGGTCAGCAGAGGCACCACTGCCAATGTGGTATGAGAGGAAGGTGGCTGATTACTCACTGTAAAGATTTCTTGGGTATGATGCTTTTCCAATTTGGAGTCAAAAAGCCTAAAGTAACTGGATTTTGACGGCTCGTTACAAGGTCTGTTAATTTTTCACATCACTGAGATTAGTTAGGTAGGGTGGCATGTTACTGACATTTTGAGGTGTCTCTGGTTTAATGACTAATTGACTTTCATGGAAGGAGAGTTCATTAAGAGTCTGTATCTGAAATGTTAAATAACTGGGTGAACTTTCAGACATTTAGTGTGACCACTTCTTTGCTATAAATACAGATTTGAGTGTTTCAGTGGCTTGAAACCTCAGACAAACTTGGGCATGGGTATCCTCGTGAGGCAGCATATCCCTGCCTGTGCAGGAATGTGCCTAAGAAGTGATCTGACAGTGTCTTTTTAGTGACCTGGTGTCATCCATTGACTTAAGGTGCTTTTATTATATGTCCTGTTTCAGTTGTCATTAACTTCCTAAAAATTTTTACTGTTGCCTATAATCTTTTTTTTATGCTTAGAGGTGATTTTTGTAAATGTACTTGTATTTTATTACTTGTATTATGCTGGAGGTTAAAATAAGGGGTCGGAAAGTACATTCTTCATGCTTGTTAGGATGTTGCAACATATCGGGTAACAGTGTCTTTGTGTGTTAATATCTGATGCTTTCAAGCTGCATTGATATAGTAGGGATTGGATATTTAAAAAAAAAAAATCGGGGGGGTAATGTGCAGAAAGATGTAGGTGTTGCACTTAGCTGTCCAGCACTAACTTAGGAAGCTGGGTTTGCTGGGGAGTGTCAGGGAGCTACGGATGCAGGCACAAGACCCAAGTCTTTCAAACTACTTAACATCTCGGTCGTGTGCCTGACTGGCCTGGAAGCAGGAGTCTGCCTTTTCAGCTGCTAATCCTGTTTTGGAGTTCAAAGGCATGCATACCTGTGCAAATCCTAGTGACAGGAGGGCTCACCTGGAATGGACTTGGGGACCTTCAGTGTATGTAACAGCAGCCCAGGCTGGGTTACAAAGACTGCCTAGAGGTAGCTGAATGAAACAGGTCCAGGGAGCAAGTTCAGGCACTAATGCAGCTGAACTGTTTGCACTTTCCCTGCTGTAGGACAAGGGACATGGCAGGGACGGCTCCCAGAAGGCAGGTGGGTCAGGAGTGTACCACACCTGGATCTTCTACTCTGGGACAGTGCTGGAAAACTGTATAGTGGGCTCTGCGCTCTCGGATAGGAAGCGGAATGAGGTAGGGTCCTGGGTGAAGAGTCTGATCAGCCTTGGAAACAGAGCTGATAACGCTCTCTTGCACAACGAGCAATGCCAGAAATAATCCCAGTTAGAACTGGCTGTGGCTGGGTCAACTGCCCGTGGTGTTACTGCTCTCTTTCCTGCTTCTCTGTGCCTGCCTGCAAAACTTCCCCCACTGGTTCCCCAGGGCAGGATGGAGCAGTGTTCCTCCCATGCAGCTCCATGGTGAAATGCTGCAATTAAAGCTCTCTGTTTGGAGAGCATACAGTGTCATTTTCTGTAGTCTCAGTTTTCGTTCTCAAGAGACTCTGCTTGTAGCTTGGCTTTGCTGTCAGTGTTTGGTATCAATGCAAAAACTTCTGTGTTTTCCCAAGCAGGGAAAGGTTTTAAAAGCCCAGCCTGTACAAAATAAAGGTGATGTTGCGTAAGAACAGGGAATGAGTTCTTGTCCAGGATGGGTTAAGAGTAAATAAACTAATGTTTTCCTGGTACCAGTTGAAGGACCCATGTGCTTTCACATTTGAGCTCTCCTGGCTGGTATTCTGCCTAACTGTTGGTTCTTTCTTGCTAGGCACTTGTATGGCGGTCTGGGCCAGCTGACGGACGGTGTGCTAGGACTGGATGATTTCACGCAGAGCCACCAGTACCGTGTGTGGCCAGGCTATGACTATGTTGGCTGGAAGAACGAGAGCTTCAGCACGGGCTCTGTTGAAATGGAATTCCAGTTTGACCGACCACGGAACTTCACCTCCATGAAGGTAGTCAGCGTTGTCTCTCTCCAGCAGCCTGGGGCAGGCTTTGGGTCTGGGTGCTTTCATGTTACCCCTTTGGGTTCTCTTCCCAAAGCAGGAGGATATAAGGTGCCCAACAGCAGAGCCCACCAGAGGCAGAATTTTAGCAGGAGATGTCCCAAGTTTGCCAATGTAGAAAGGTGAAGCAGGGCAGCACTTGTCTTTCCAGAGCTCAGACACACTCCTTTCAGTATTTGGCTTAAAGGAATAAAAAGCAGACACCTGAAGCAGTGGTTAGGCAGCCCCTGTTGGCAACTGAGGTGGACTTAGGACGTAGGCTACTTACTGTCTAAGGCCCGCCTGACCCTTGAGGTAAAGGAATGTGGTTGCGCTTCCGTTTTGACCAAAATTTCTTTGGATGCCTCAATCTATGCTTGTGCTGTGGGAAATTACTTAAACACACAGGAGAAGTATGAGCTGAACTTTTTGAGTCTGTAGTAAACAGCAGAATCTTTTAAAAAGGATTGGTGGCTTTTCTTGTAGAGATTTCAAATGAAGGAGAACCCACCACATCCTTAAGTAAATTGTTTTGGTGGTTACTTACCCCAGTTTTTATTTTGTCTATTTTTAACTTGCAACCATTGGCTCTTAGCCTGCTCTCACTAGCAAAAATAAGAGTCCTGCCTTCTCAGAAATTTTCCTGCTTCTGCACTGTGATTAAACCACTCTCTTAATCTTTGCTTCAGTAAACTAAGTTGGCTGAACTTCTCAATGCCTTCCCTGTGAGATCCAGGGTCATTTTTGTAGCTATCTTCTAATCCTTTCTTTTTTTGCCAGTATTCTTTTGGAGGTACAGAAACTGGCAATTGGAGGTATAGAAACTGGAACTGGATGCTGGTTTTCCATCAAACTGCATAAAAGAATGGTACCAATTTCCTGCTTTTGGACAATTCTTCTTTGTTTATGAATCTTGTGATCATATTAGCCCTCCTAGCCAATGGATAGGGAGCCAGTGTTCATTAAGGCTTTGGTATCATGCCAGAAGTCAGTTCAAAGTTATTAGTGTCCAGGATAAAAGTCCAGTGTAGAAAGCATTGCTTACATTTTGTTTCTGAGTTTACTACCCTGAAATGAGTCAGTCCCGAAAACCTGTTCAGCTCAGTTGAGGAAACTTTGATTTCCCCCCACCCCCCCCCACC
>NW_008825051.1:833233-840035 GCF_000699105.1 Pygoscelis adeliae | reverse complement strand
AGAATGATTTGTGCCTTAAAATTTGTAAGACTTACTAGTTGAAAATTTTTAGTCAAATTAATATAATTCATTAGTTCATACTACGCTAATTGGAGTCAGATGTTATAATGAGTAAATCAAACACCTTATAAAAATCTGTCAGGTAAACACAGCCATCCTGATCAACCAAACACATAAGTTCATAAAAATAGTTACTTCATTTAGTATTCCATTATAAAGCTGTATTGATTAGCATAAGTTATTCTTCATTCTTTACTGAATGTTGTCTGTTTCAGCTTTGCATTTATTTTGTACAGGCTAGATGATCTGTAAATATTTTTTGTACCTTCATACCTGTTAGCTTTATTCCAGTTTTCTGAGCTTCCCCAGTATCCAAGAAAGTATTAAAAATAAATGTTAGCAAATATTGCAACTGCATTGCAAATTACTTAGACTTGCATATTATAAAATCGGACATTAGTAGGTGGTGTTTGGAATAGAAAGTGTCTCTATATCAGTCCAAGATGCAAACATATCCGACTCCTGTCCAAATATGGCACAAATTGTATATTGCAAGCGTCAGGCTTTCCTTCCTTGTTATGGATGACTATATCTCCTTATTGAATAACGTTGTCTAAGCTTCATCTGTTCCTAATTATACGCAAATACCCTTCTTTTGTCTTTTTACTGCTCATCAGGCCTGTCGTCCTCATTAATGCTTCGCTGCTATTCACTGCAAGACGTCGCAGAGGCCAAGCAATTAATAGGGTTCAAAGCTGCACTTGGTTTGGAAACTGTTGTTGTCGCAGTTGCTAATACGCCACAGTCATTAGGAAATAATTTCTAGAGTCGCTAGGGAAGGTCGGACCACCATGGCTATGAAAACGGAGTAGACTGAGGGATACCAAAGACTTCTTAAGGGTCATCTTATTCCTTCTGGTTCCTGGTCACTGGCCACAGTGCCAAGATACCGTGGTCCAGATCTTCAGGACTGCATGGCAGAACTTAAACTGTCATGTATGTTTGTTTAAAAAGGCGCAGGGTGAGATTTGCATTGAAGAAAGACAGCAGAACAGCGTAAAGGATCCTTACAAGCCTTGTCGCTCTTCAAAGCCTGCTTCCTTGGAAGTGCTGGAGGCCCGGGAGAGTGCCAGGTGTTTGGTGTTGATGGATCTGCAGTGCCACAACCCAGGAAGATGGAGATGTCACTTTTATGCTGGAGCCTCTTAGTTTGGGTGCAGCCCAAGAGCAGGAAGGGAGAAAGTTGCTACCAGCTCTTGGGAGGGTAAAACAAACCTCCCAAATACAGAGGTGTGAAGTGAGCCTGAAAGCAGTTTGTGAATTGCTTAGTCTGAAAGTGGACTTTGTGGAGCCGTAACTCAGAGATGAGAGAGCATGCCTTTGTTTTAGTGAGATGTTAGCTTGGCAGCATAGTGATTGCAGTTTAAATTCCAGCGTCATTAGCTAAACCAGTGGTGCCATTGCAGCAGGAACAACCTGACAATGAGCCACCAGGAGAGGTTGATGGATACAGGCTTACATGATGGTTTTCTTAAAACTTAGATCCTCAGTTGTCTTCAAGGTGCAACCACAGCAGAAGAGCTGCTGTATGTCAGGGGAATATCTTCTTGAGCTTGTCATTATTTTTTTTTTGGAAGGAATTAGCTTAGACTGCAGATGCTGAAGGCTTTCTAAAAAAGGCTAGAGTCCAGGTGTGGTTTTTCTTTCCCCTCAGGATATATGTTCAAGGAGAATTGATCTGTGAGGCTTTAGATTAGTACAGGCTTTGTTTGATTGATTTTTATATGGGCCTTTTGAAGAGCCTGCCAAAATTTGACCGTTAATGTAGCTTTTGCATGTAAAGTTCAGCGCTTTTTGCACAAATGTTCTCACTGCACACTGAGTGGATGAAGCTATACTGGAACCAGTCACTCATTCTGGGTTAGGAGTATTCATACAGGGAGATATTAGAAATAGAAAATCTTCATGAATAGAAAATCCCTGAGGCTTATTTTAGGTTTCAGTAAATCTTCCTCCTGTCTGACTGATCTGTTCTCTTCTTCCTAGGTGCATTGTAACAACATGTTTTCCAAGGGGGTGAAGATCTTCCAGAAGGTGGAGTGTCTGTTCAAACCACGCCTGATTGCAGACTGGGAGTCTGAACCTGTTGGAGTTGCAACTGTCTTAGATGACAAAAACCCCAGCGCTAGGTTTGTGACTGTCCCCCTCAATCAGCGTGTAGGTAAAGCCATACTTTGCCGCTTCTACTTTGCTGACACCTGGATGATGATGAGCGAGATTTCCTTCCAGTCAGGTGAGTATTCCTCCAGTCAAGCAGATCTGGCAAAGCACAGAGAGCAAAAGAGGTGGTGTGGAGGTGCAGGACATGTGGGGTTAACACAAGTGTAGGGCACTGGGGGGCTACGTGATGGGAAGGAGGAGGTATAGAAGCACTGAGAGGGTTGGGAGGGCAATGCAGGGGCAGAAAGGTCCAGACTACAGTGGATTCTTTTCAGGCTGATACGATGCACATAAGCAGAAGCACAACCAGGGCAACCAAAAATTGGACTATAGAGCATTTCTTCTTTTTGAGACAGTTGCCTGCTGCTTATGGGGTTGATTTTTACTTCTCTTTACCGAATATTTTGTTATGAATAATTTAAGTATATCTACAGATGATGATCAAGTTAGCAGATTATGAAAAATAAGAGGCTGACTTTTTTTTTCCTCAAGTCTTAACTATGACGCAGAAGTCAGTGCTGTGAGGTGCTTTAAAAGGCTCTAGAAGGGAATGGACAAGAATCTTGAAGAAAACCGCCAGCACTGACAGTGAAATGATCTGGCTTATAGCTTCCTACTTGAAGGTCTTAATCCGCTATAGTGAGAGGACGTTCCTGGGGAAGGAGCGCTCTTATTGCAGCTTGCTGCTTATCTGGCTGATAGCGGCCCCTCCTGGCTACCCTCTGTCACATGTGGGACTAGGCAAACTCTTGGTGTAGCCTGGGATGGCGAGTCTTATAATCATGCTAAAATGGAGAGGAAAAAAAAACCCACCTCTTTCTCCAGTCCCCTGTGTCTGGCCAAGCTCAGGGAAGCATCCTGCACACACTGGCAGTTTGCTGTGGTCAGGACATACATGCTGCTCAACACAGAGGCTCATTCCTGTAGGTGTGGTGGGACATGCTGAGTGAGCAGGTATCTCTGCTCATGCTGTTCGTGACCTGATGCGTGGGTCTCAGCCCAGTCCTGCTTGGGAAGGCAGGAGTGGTGGTTGGGATTGCACTGACCGCTGGCATGAGCAGGGAGGTCGTTGGACTGACACCTTCCCTTCCCTTCCACAGACATGGAGAGTGTGAATCCTAATTTCGTTACGGTAGCCACAAGCACAACGGATCTCCTGGAAACAGAGTGCAACGTTACTGAGGGGACCTGGGGTAAGGACTTCTGTCATTTAGCCATGCCAAGGGCTCAGGTGTTGGGGGAGTTCACAGTAACATCCTAGTAAATGTGGACTCTCCCTACATTTCTGCAGGTCCGGGTATGGCCTGGTTATTGCCCTCATGCACAGAGCTGCATCTTACAATCCTCCAAGCCTCAGCTATTTCTTCCCTCAGCTGGCTAAGGCTGCCTCAAAGCAAGTGGGCTGGAGGCATATGTGCAGCCAGTGAAACTCTGAAAGCTGTCTGCTCTAACATGGATCCATTGCAGGAATCTGTTCCAATGCTAAGAACAGCCTTTAATTGCAAAAGTCCTCTGCGCAATTCTTAGCTGCGAGCCTCCAAAATGAGAATTTCTGATAAGAGCAAAATGTGAACACAGCTAATGTTAATGTTCGGGAAGCTGCCTAAGATCTTTTCTGTACCAGACTGTAGGAAGCTAGCCAGCACAGATAACAACCTGTGCTTTGTTAACTCCAGATTCTTCTTCATTTCTCTATGATTGCAGAAACCACATCTTCTGTAACCAGCACCTGGATAGGAGAGAAAGCAGATGACTCCAATACCTCCATCCTCGTGGGTTGCCTTGTGGCTATCATTCTTCTGCTCCTGATGATTATAATCATTATTCTTTGGAAGCAGTATGTTCAGAAAAGGTTGGAAAAGGTAATACAATGGGGCTATTTTGCAGACACAAGTTCAATACTAAGCATTAACCCTAATGAGCTCAGAATTATGTGGAAAGCACAGGGTTTCCCCAGCTCCGCAGAGTAGCTAAAACTCTGTTCTCACAGCAGGGGAGGATGCCAGCCCTGTGCAAGATGTTACTGGAAATTGCTGTGATTGCAGCCAATACATCGCCTAACAACTGAGCATCACCTCAGCATTTTTTTTCTCTCTTTTTGCAGGCCCCACGTCGAATCCTGGAAGAGGATGCCACAGTTCGCCTCTCCTTCTACAGCTACACCATTGCCAACAACCAGACCCAGATCCACCAGTCAAATCCCACCTATGAACGTGCTTTCCCACTGGATTTGGAGTATCACCAGCCAGCTACGCTGCTCCAAAAGCTTCCAGAGCTCTCCCAAAGTGCAGAGGATTCAGGTAATGTAATCATCAGTCTCCAGAAGTTATGCGTTTATTCTTTTATTATTTCTCTCAGATTCTAAGATGTGCCACTTCTCAGTGTCTAAGTAATCTTCTCTGACTCCTGTGCAATACAATACTAAGCCAGGGACCTAAGGCAATATTCTGGAACTCTGAAACTTTTTAGCAGTTGAAGTTAGTAGAAACTTTGGCAGATGGAGCGCCAGCCCCACTAGAGGATGATGTCCTTTTATTGTTCTCTTTGAAGACTGTGTTTATATGTTAGCCAGGTCATCTTTTAGGAGCTGGTTTTGGCAATCGCAGCAATCGCACATCGTTTGTCTCGTCAGTCCCTCGGCAGTGGAGTCGCTACCTGCAGCACTCCTGGGCTGTCCAGACTGGCTGGTGGAGAAGACCTTTAGCACCTTTTCCTGCAACAAGGGCTCTTTGAAATTCCCTTAGAAAAAGCAGAGGGAAATGCAGCAGAGAATTGTCAGTGGTGCCCTGGCTTCCAGCCCCTGGGGAGCTTTTGGACACATGCAGAAGGGAACGTTTCCAACAGTGTTTTGTACTCGGTGATGGCAATGCTGATTAGTGAATGGAAGGGCAGTGCTGTATTCCTCAAGCACTGACAAGTTGCTAAGATCCAGCACTATACTACACAGGGAGACTGATTTGCATTGAGTCAGGATGCAAATTTGAAGCAGAACAAAAGTTCTGTGTAATACTGACCATAAAGGGAGTTAATTGTAAAGAGTTATGCCATGGTATTTATGTGAAAAAGCTGTAAGAGGTAGCATAGCATGCTAACAGAGTACATGGAAAATGGAGAACCCGATCAGTTCTTGTTGCAGAAGCGAATCCAGAGCAAGTTTGACGTTGCAAACAACATCCCTGCGTCAGGTAAGGAGAACAGGTCATATTTGGGATGAATCAGAAACAGGAAATCGCTTCAGTCTCATGCCTCCATGTCTGGGCAAGAACTTTAGCTCTCATAACTGGATAGAGAGGCAGCTGTTTAACACGAATTCACTGGCACCTCACAGGTATTCTGGTGTCTGCAGAAGCGTGGCTTGCTCTGGTTTAAGCCCTAATTAAAACAAAGGAGAGTCTTCCATCTGGGTGTACCTTGGTACAAGGTGGTAGGCGTGCAGCTAGGCTCAATTCCCAGAGGTCTGCAGGATCGAGAGGAATGGAAGCCAGGCCATACTCATTTTAAGGGAGTGAGTGTGTCTGACTCCACCTGTCTTTGTTTCCCCTTAGTGTGCAGTGGGGACTATGCTGAGCCCGACCTGACCAAGTCCACTCCTCACCAAGGCTTTCAGAACAATGTTCCTCACTACGCTGAAACAGATATCGTCCACCTGCAAGGTGTGACCGGCAACAACATGTATGCAGTCCCAGCCCTCACTGTGGATTCACTTACCAAGAAAGACATCTCAGTGGGTGAATTCCCACGGCAGCAGCTACGACTCAAGGAGAAACTGGGAGAAGGACAGTTCGGAGAGGTACGGCCCTCCTCTTCCATACTTCCTCTAACAGAAAGGAGATCCCTGGCACGCTGAAACTTCTGAGCTGCCCCTGGCACTGCTTCGTATTTGGGGGCTGAGGGATGTGGATAACAGTACCTTCTTTAATACATGTCTTTGCTGTTGGGGAAAGCTGATGGTAGGCTTCAGAGAGCCCTGTTCTGCACTTGTGAGGCTGCTGCTTGGTACCACCTGAGTCTTTCTCAACAGATGAGCTTTGCAAACTTTTTTTTTGTTTGCTGTCTGTATCTCCATTTATGACCCTATACAAAAGGCCTGGGGATGTGAGTTCAGACTGTTTCACAATCTTCCATGGATGTCTCAAACATTTGATGGCTGTCACCCACCTTTAGGCATGTGAGTTTGAAAACTCCAGCCTAGACAGATTGATCCTAGCTGTAAAAACAGCTTTCACATTAGCAGGTGGAGGTTCTGGTGGACCTCTGCACGCTGACCGAAGCAAAGACAGGCATTTCCCAAGCACTGTGATGCCCTCACATATTCTCTAGCATTGCTGCTTGCTCAAGCCCCAGTTTGTGTCAGAAGCCTCAGGCAGCATGATACATGCATCTGTCATCTGCCAAGCTTTCTCTTTACTCCTTGAGCTCCTTTCAAGCCATGAATGTTTTCACCTTGCCTTTTCTTCTCTCCCTGCTTCATTTCCACACTATCCCTAGTTCCATACTGAGCAGGTCTTCCCCACTCCTGCTCTCACTGTTCCACTGTCTCTCTCCCCCCCCCGCCCCCCCCCCCCCCCCCCCCCCCCGCCGC
>NW_008825051.1:829182-833184 GCF_000699105.1 Pygoscelis adeliae | reverse complement strand
CCAGCTTTTGCTCATTTGCAGCCTTAAATTCTACCTGTCTACTACATTTTGGCAAAGCACAGCCCTTGACTGCTTCCTCCTCTGTGATGTGCCCATCTTTATAGTTCCTCCCTTCTGACAGCACATCTTCCCTACCCCAGCCCCTTCCCTGTCCCCCTCACTTTTTTCTGGATCACTCACTCTGTGTATTGGGAAGGTGCTGACATCCTCAACCTCTTCACCTGGCTGTCAGTGTAGCCCCTTCTGCTGTTGCCTGGATCCTGCCCTGTCTTGGGCTGTGCTCCAAAAGTGAAACAGAGAGGCTTTTTCTTCTCATTGCTTTGCTTCTGGTTTCTCCTTCCCTCTCATTCCTGTCCTTCTAATAACCGTCAAAGCTTTCTCCTCCTCCTCCTCCTGGCAGCAGCTAGGCTATTCCATCTCCATTTTGCAAACATGCCACATTGCATTCTCCCATCTCTCCTCCTCACCTCCTTAGTCTTTACCAAACTGGTCATCATCACATGCTCTGTTCCACTGCTCTGGCTGCAGTCTTGCTTCTAGCAACATGGCTCACTGCTTTTTTCACGTCTCCACTCAGAGCTTTCTTCCCTTTCAATCTTTTTTTCTTGCTCCTAATCATCCACTCCGTGGACTCAGTGACACATTACCTGCGCTTGTAATACATGCGCTTAGTACTGTGGCTCTCTTTCCAATTCCTAGTCTCGTGACTGTACTTTCACCACAGCAGACTTGATTCTCCTTGTAACTGCAGTAGCATCTTTGTACTCTTGTTTCTGTTATGTGGGTTTGTCCCATTTTCTATGCTGTCTCCTTTTTCTCCTCACCGTGCCCGCCACAAGTTCTTGGTGCTTTTTTCATACAAAATTCATTAAGTTCCCTTACATTCCCCTCACTGCTGCGAGTCTTTGACTGACACATCCAGTCTACTCCCCTCCTCCAGCCCTTTTTCCTATCCCACACACTCAGGTCTGTCTACTTTCCCCACCCCAGCATCTCTTGCCCCGTTCTCCGTTTGAATATGCATTCTGATAACTTCTTAAGCAAGTGTTTTGTCACCCCTTGTTATACAACCCTGGCAGTAATTTTATGTCTTTATTCGTTTATTTATCTGAAGAAACTTGGAATTCTGTGTACTCATCAGAGTATTCATCTTTGGGTATATTCACAGGTGAGATGTTCACATCGCACACACATGGACACACACACTCTTTTTTGGTGGGGTGGGGGTGGAAATAGAGGACTTCGGATAGCTGTCTGTAATTCCTGGATGCTCCTCAGTTAAGTTTGAGCAGTGACTCAAGCCAGGCTGCAGGACAGTTCTGGACTTGTATGGCTGGTGTGATGTGCTGTACATGCCAAACATGCTGCAGCCATGCTGTTTGCATGCACGTGCAGAGCAAAGCAGACAAATCCAGGCACAGTGGCCTTCCTGAACGTCTCCAGTACCTGCTGGGCAAATTGGACTGCCCCAGTAGTCTACTGCACCAATCTGCACGCGTGCAGTGCGCTGGGGACACATCAGGCTGCAATCCATGTGCGTTCCAATGTCAGGGGCTATACAGCATATGTACACATTTTGTCCAGGATCTAGGGTCAACCTATGGGCTATTTCTGATCAGAACAGTGTCACCTTCATTAGATCATTCACTTGGTCATTCTGCCAGGGGTGACCAAACTGGTGACCTCAATGTGACGTCGTTTTCCTCTGGTTTTCTGCCTGTGCATGCTCTCATAGCTGCCTCTCCCTTGTGCCCTGCAGGTGCACCTTTGTGAAGCCGATGGCCTGCTGGAATTCCTGGGAGTCTCACCTACAGAATTCACTCACCAGCCAGTTCTCGTAGCAGTGAAAATGCTGAGATCAGATGTCAACAAAACAGCCAGGTAAGTGCATCCGCAATGCTGACCATCTGAGAAGGAAAGCAAATACTCTCCAGGCAACAGTTTCACATGGGTTAACCCTGGTGACTTCTGTAAGAGAGTGTCATATGTCTCTAGCGTATGTTCTGTGTGTTCATGTAAGGAACAGGACACAAGCAGGGAGTTGGGGTATAGGAGTAGATGTAATGTCAAACTGAAATGCTGTATTAATCCTGTTTGCTGGGGAAGGGGTCAATGTTTGAACGCAAGCACAGAACCAGCTTTCAAACTTACTGTGTGCAGAAGTGTAAATGTTTCCGAACTGAGATTTTCTTACATGCCACTTCTGCTTTCCTTAGACAAAGGAATAGTTTAGGATTCGAACCTGTGTTTTCTGTTTTACAAGAAATGATTTCCTGAAGGAGATCAAGATCATGTCACGGCTGAAGAACCCAAATATCATCCGGCTTCTGGGGGTGTGTGTGCATGATGACCCGCTGTGCATGATAACAGAGTACATGGAAAATGGAGACCTCAATCAGTTCCTGTCACAGAGGGAGATCTACAGCAAATTTGCCATTTCAAACAATATTCCCTGCGTCAGGTAAGAGGAGCTGCCCATCTTTGGGATGAATCAACAATACAGAGGTACCAGTTTCATCTGCTGTGCCTTCTAGGCAGTGACCTTCCTCCAGCCCGACTGTTGCCACGGCACATACTGTGGACACTAGTCCTACTTTGCGTGGGAGGTTGTTCTTGAGGCCTCTGGAGGTCTGTGTTTCCGTGAAGTGTCCCTGACTGGGCTGTTCTCGTCACGGTGACCATCTTAGATGTATTGTTTACTGATGTGACCATCTGTGGGCTTGCATCAAATATTTCATTAATATGGGAAGCCAGTTGCATTACAGCAAGAATTTTGGGATGAAAATCAAGAACATCTCTTAGGCTTTTAAGAAGGTTCATATGTTCTCTGGATATCTAAAAAATATTAGATGAGGGGAGTTGAGTGTGGAGCTTCACTAAGGAAAGATTTTGTCAGCCAACAGAAGGAGAATATTTGGCAAAGGAAACCATTTTCTCTCAGTGGTGGCACTTCTCTCCCTCCTCTATGGAAGGATTAAATCTGAGATAAAAGCTTCTCTACTGTTGCAGAAATCCTTTCCTCAGAGGAGAGTTGTGTAGGACTAACATATTCTGCTTGATAAAGAAACCTGCACTGATCAGCAGTTGCTGCATTGCTTAGCCTTTGGCATGTACCTCCCCAAAGGATTAGATTTATTTATAGTTCAAGAACTAGGCAGTTAGGCAGATCCAGTTCTGTTGATGGACTGGACAGGAGATGGCTGGTTCTTACCATGTCGAGACAACACCAGCGTTTCTGCCAGTAGCTGGCAGTGGTCAGTCGTCCTGTCGGGGAGTGTTAAACTGGCATCCTGCAGTCATGACACACCAGGAACTGTAGGATGGGAGAGGGTTTGCATCTGAGTAGGAATGTATTCCAGCTCTCTCCGGTCTCCTGCCCTTTCTGCACATCTGAAACAGCTTTCACCTTCAGACTTGGGGCTTTTTTTCCAGGCCAAAACCTCAAACTGTCCTTTCTTTATCTCCTCACCTCTCATCTGACTTCAGCACTGTCACTCACATTCTTCCTTGGTTTCCATTACTTGGCTCTTCATCTAGTTTTTCTTTCTCTCCAGCTGATCCTTCAGCCTCTCCTTTTGTCCCTTCCAGCCAGGTATAGTTTCACATTAAAGGAAACCAGTATGACTAGCTCAGATATGTCATATAGTTGTTTACTGAGAGTGAAATGAATTCCCCTGCCAAGGAGTGCAGCTTGTCTCTGCTGGTGCCTGTGGGCATTTGACTGACAGGGCAAGGTCCAACCATCTCACCCGTCTCTCAGGCTCAATACTTGGTGCACCAAATGTGGTGACCAGCCCTTTCCTGCAGAGAGGTCACACATTTGTAAGTCCTTATGGCTCTTTGGTATTTGAAGTGCATCTCCCTGCTGTTTCTCTACTCTGCTCTGGTGAGACCCCACCTGGAGCACTGCCTCCAGCTCTGGAGCCCTCAGCACAGGAAAGACACGGACCTGTTGGAGCGGGTCCAGAGGAGGGTCACAAAAATGCTCAGGGGGATGGAACA
>NW_008825051.1:826912-828775 GCF_000699105.1 Pygoscelis adeliae | reverse complement strand
GGGTTGGACTAGATGACCTTTAGAGGTCCCTTCCAACCCAAAGTATTCTATGATTCTCTGGCTATCTAGCAAATCATGAAGATGAGTCCGCTGAGAGGTGTCTCCTGTCCTGCCCCTCTGTATGAGCCAACTGGTAGCTGCTGATGGGATCCTGCCAGGGTGCGGGTGGGACAGGGGAGACAGGGCTTCTTGAATGGGAAGAGCAACAGCCCCAGGGAGGGAGACAACTGGAGCTGAGCAGGGGGAAGGGAGAAGGTTGGGTCTGGAGGCTGTGCCTGCTCCTGTGTGAAAAGCCAACAACCAGGTTAACAAGGTACAAGTGGGTGGCACAGTTCCTTCTCTGGGGGCACAACAGGTCCGCTCAGATCAAGAGAAACATTGAGCTGACTGTGGGACTGGGCTAGGTGTCACCTAGGTGAGTTGTGGTGTTCACCATGTTGAAAGGCTGGGAGGGAAGTGGTGCCCAGACCCTCCTGCCAGTGCTCTGCTGGGGCGAGGGGCTGCCTCAGAATCTCTGTAGCGATAGCTTAGCTATTGATTAGAACAGATAGATTGGATCTTTTATCATTAGATGCATTACATTATTGTAATTTAGATAACATGGTAGTGCTTTTCTTATTGCGACCAGAACACATAGAGGAGGAGACTAAGACGTTCTTTTTCTGAGCTTTATCAGAGAAATACTAACCGTGAACAGTTTATTAGATTTGTTGTGACAAATGCTTGATTGAGTGAAGCATTTGAGCACACAGCGGGAAACAAGCTGAGCATCACAGAATAATAGTGTGTGAAGAATGCTGAAAGTCAGATGGTCCAAACTTTGTCTGTGTATCATGCAACTTTATTATCTTCATTTTGCTAATGGGGGAATTAAAATTATATTAGATGGAAAATGCACCTGTTGATATTGTCAATAATATTAAACATTAAAAAAAGTAAGCTCTCTTTAATGTTAAGTGACATATTAATGTAAGCATACGATAGCACCAGTGTTTGAAATATCAAGCTAAGCAGTTTTTTAGGTAGGAGATTCTGAGATTGTACAGCTTAATTTTTCATGTCTCTGTGCAAAAAGTTGGTGCTTTGATGCATAAACTCTTTGAAAATCTTGAGATTAATGCTTGCTATTTAAAAAAATCTAAGGGATGTCAAATTCTAAGCGCCCTGAATTTCAGGGACAGCTTGTCTGTTCTTGCTTCGTCAGCTCAGGAACTTGGCTTAGCCTGGCAGGTGGGGGTGTTAGTGCCCTGAAACTAGACAGTTTAGTTTCACTGTTATGGCAAAAACAAAAATGATAGGTCACTGTCATACATCAAACACAAGGAAGAGTCGAGTGTGGGGAACTCGCTGATTTTTCTTCGTTTTGTTTTCTTTTAATGCAGCTACTCTAACCTGCTGTACATGGCCACCCAGATTGCCTCTGGAATGAAGTATTTGGCATCTCTGAATTTTGTGCACAGAGATCTGGCAACTCGCAACTGCCTGGTGGGGAACAACTACACCATCAAGATTGCAGACTTTGGCATGAGCAGGAATCTTTACAGTGGGGATTACTACCGTATCCAGGGAAGAGCTGTACTGCCCATACGTTGGATGGCCTGGGAAAGCATCCTCCTGGTAGGGACTGCACAAACCATTCTCTCTCCCTTCCTCTGAGTTTTCACTGTGCCCCTGAAATAGTAACATGTGTGTGTGTAACAGTCCTTATAGCATCAAAACATATGCTACAGGTGGCCCTGGGTGAGATGTCCATTAGGTTGTGTTGGACATAACTCAGATCCTGGAGACGGAGCGTGTCCTTGCAAATACAGCACAGATCATCTGGGGTATAATTTCTGTTCTGTGCGTGGCATTCAGGATTCC
>NW_008825051.1:816142-826888 GCF_000699105.1 Pygoscelis adeliae | reverse complement strand
AAGAAATTGCCTTTTTGTGCTTATTTCCCCAGCTGTGAAGCTGAGTGGGACAGGGACAGAACTTCATGAGTTTCAAGTGCCAAGTCTGGTTTTGAGGTTGGGGTTTTGTTTCATGTTTAAGAGTCCTGCTGTCTTCCCTTAGGAGATTGTTCAATAGCCCAAACACATGCAGTCTGGAGGCAGTTACTTAATATTCAGCCCCATATTTCTTTCTCAGACTAGTTGGTGAGATCACCTGTTGTACTTTCTTACAATGCCCCCTCCGAGTACCCAGAAAAATTGTAATTACTTCTGCTATAAAATCATAGAATCATTAAGGTTGGAAAAGACCTCTAAGATCATCGAGTCCAACTGTCAACCCAACACCCCCATGCCCACTAAACCATGTCCCTAAGCGCCTCATCTACACGTCTTTTCAATACTTCCAGGGATGGTGACTCAACCACTTCCCTGGGCAGCCTGTTCCAATGTTTAACCACTCTTTCAGTAAAGAAACTTTTCCTCACGTCCAATCTAAACCTCCCCTGGCGCAACTTGAGGCCATTTCCTCTTGTCCTATTGCTTGTTACTTGGGAGAAGAGACCAACACCCACCTTGCTACAACCTCCTTTCAGGTAGTTGTAGAGCACGATAAGGTCTCCCCTGAGCCTCCTTTTCCTTATAAAGGCTGATAGGCCTGAGCTTTTCTAAATTCACCCTATTTTCCTGGTCACAGCTGCATCTAAACCATAAGTCACTCCCATCTTCCTTGTGTGAACATCTTCCAAACATGGACAGACTGCTAGGGTTGCTGGATAAGCCTGGGCAATCCAGGTCTTGGATGTTTTCTGCCTAAACAGGCCCTCCAGTCCCCAGTTGTCTGTTATTTTCTGAGCAATTTTTAGCTTCTTTTTACTTCTTCAGAAGCACATTGTTCCAAACACGGCCAGTTTGGGCACATTTTTCGAAGACAGAAAACAGGGACAGGGAGCAGACTGTAACCAACTTACTACATGCGCAAAGATCAACATTATCTTGGCCTTTCTCTAAGAGTCTGGAGTCTGCTTCAGCTCCGCTTTCACCCCGAGGGCTTTCCTTCCTGTTCAAAGGCTTTTCTGTGCTGCACTACTGCGTTTTGGGTGGAGGTAGGCATCAGTTATCCCCCCCCTGCCACAGTCCATTTTCCTACTGCTGTAGACAAATACAGACTTTCTCGGGAGGGACAGTAGCCTCTGGCTTTCTCTGAGACTTGCTCCCTGTTTCAAGAGGTTTGCCCCAGTGAAAGCTGTCCCTGGGTCCCACAGACATGCTGCTCCTGTTCCACAAAGCAACAGTGTCGTACCTTGGTCTCTCTGTGCATTGCCAAGAGCAGGTCACCTGCTCTGCTGTCTCTTTTTGAGAGCATTTTCCCAGGTATGAATTCTGCATCCTTGTGTTTAGCTGCAGGGAGTGTAGACTGAAACGGTTTTTGTTGAATGTGCGCTGTGAGCAACCTGGGCTTACAACATCCTTTCTGTTCACAGGGCAAGTTCACCACAGCCAGTGATGTCTGGGCATTTGGGGTCACCCTCTGGGAGATGTTCATACTGTGTAAGGAGCAACCATACAGCCTCCTCTCAGATGAGCAAGTCATCGAGAACACAGGAGAGTTCTTCCGGAGCCAGGGCAGGCAGGTAAGAAAGCAAATGTGACCTCTCCCTCCTTCACTTGACCTGGTCACATCCAAGTGGACCTCCACAGGGCCTTTCTGCTGGCCTTACATCATCTGCAGAAGTCTCTGCTTCTATTACTCATCTTTTCAAGCGTGTCCTGCCTCTCTTCCCCTTCCTCCAGACTCATTGCACCGGCTTTCCTCTCTTGGAGTCCCACTGGAAGAACCTCTTGGCGCTGTCCAGTGCTTCTTCCTTATAAGCCACTTCTATTTCAATCTGCCCTTGATGACAGTGCTGTCCTCCTTAGCTTTGCTGGGCTCTCCTACACAATCCTTTTGCTCTTTTCCTTTGTCAGATCTCTCTCCCACTAGTGTTTTCTCTGAAAGATGAGGAAGCATTTACTGAGGTGGGGAAGGAGGAGTTGTTAGTGCCCAGGGGTTAGATATTCCCTGTAATATCTCCACATAGGCCAAGAAGCCTTTGGCCATCTCCAGGTGCTGAAGGGCTTTTCTGTGTCATTGTCCTCTTACTAACTCCCAGGCAGGATTGTGCACTCCACTGCTGCCACCTTCAATAGATGCTAGTGATGATGCAGGACAATCCAGCACCTCAGTACTCAGGATCACTGTGCCCTAAAAAGTGGAGTGCCAGCTGTTTGCTGTTCTCCCAAAATTCACCTTTAGCACCAAACAAGTTAAAGGATTAAGGGGAATGGAATAATTCTATTCACTGTCTCCCAAATACTTATGATTTAGTGAAGAGCCTAGAAGATGTGTATTGAAATGAGAGGGGGGAAAAAAATAATTCTGCCAAGCTGTGCTTTAGATAAGCTCTAAAAGGTGTTTTTTCTGTCTCTGCTAACAAGCTGTCACGATGCTTAGAAAGCCTCATGGGTTGTCTACGGTGAGTGAAAGTATTTGGATTTTATCGTGGTAAATTTGGTTTTGGTTTGTGTGTTGCTGTCACTTGGAAGACGAATCTCTCTGAAGCATTCATGTTTCCTGGGGGACAAAGGATTGTTTTGTGACCAGCTCATCAAACAATTTGGCAAAGTGTCTGCAGTGCCATTTGAGTTGGCGTCAAAGCTCCATCCAGACTTCACTGCCAGATTCATGCTTAATGGATTTCAAACATTGCATGGTGGCTGTCTTATAAACCTAGAATGAAACTGTCCTTTTGGTTTTAATTTAGTAGAGGTTCAATTCTTTTATGGAAAAAACCCCACTGAAATAGCTGTGTTTTTCTTCCTTTCAGATCTATCTCTCCCAGACTCCTCTGTGTCCTAACCCTGTGTTTGACCTGATGCTGAAATGTTGGAGCAGGGATATAAAAGATCGTCCGACTTTTGACATGATTCACCACTTCCTGCTAGAACAAATGGAATCAAACATTTGACTCCAGAAAGAGACAAACTGTTGAGAACGGAGTGACTTTGGTGTCGTCTTTGCCTGTACCTCACGGGAAGATGGTCAGGCCACCTTGCTCTCCTCCCTTGACTGTTCTGTATTTAAGTTGAGATGTCCATGGCAGCTGCTCATTCTATTGGCCATGGTCTGACACACAGGACCAGAGGATCTCATTTCGTTGAAAAATCATCTCCTCTTCTGAATCATTTCCTGGGAATACTGTGAGAGGGGTTTTATTAGATACCCATACACCTTTGGGCAAAACGAATGAGTAAAACTTTGAGGGACTTGGAGCTCTCTCCTGGGTGGAATAGAAAGCTACCAGTCGGTGAGAGCGCTACCACTCAAGAACAGACTTCTAGAAGTAAAGACTTCAGTCTTCTAAAACTGTTCCATTAAGTCAAATGGAAGTCTTGTGCACATTAGCAAGTGTTTCTGTATGCTCTTGCTACAGACAATATGTATAGTGAGAGACTAGAAATGTCTAGAGCTAGGGAATGGTTTAACAGACTTGAGAACTGACGGAGCTGGATTTAGCAACCCTTTGGAAGTAATGCTACCAGGGTCTACGGAGGATGCTGATACAAGAGTCCAAGATCATGTTCTTTTTTCCTGTGGTTGTTAAGCACTGCTTTTGTTATATATGTGCGTTTTCCCCACACTGGATTTTTTTTCTAGAAAAAATATTTTGAAAATGAATGTTAAAGGTCATGGGAAGGTCACTACGGTAGAAGATCTTCTTTTGACCTACAAATTAAGGCTAGGGTAGGGAGTTTGTATTGAAAAGTAGCTGATACTGTACTACTGTCACTATGTAGATTTATTAGCCTAATGAACTTGTAGCCACAATGGACTGATGTGCAATTAATCCTGTATAAGTACCCATTAATATGAGATCTCTAAGTCAATGCTGTTACATGTGCAGAGGGAACTTAGATTTGGTGAAACCGAATGGCTGAGAGCAGAACCCGCTATGTCACTTGTCATAGCTTACGCGAGAGGAAAAGCAGCAGAGTACGGGTCGTCCCCGGCACATGCGTGTGCACACGCGTTCAGACGTGTATTTCTAGCATCAATGGTTCCTCTTCAGGTCTGCAGCAGGGTTAGTGCTATCGGCCAGGCAGATGCACTTTGGCCCAGGCTCCTTTATTGCCGTGATCAAATCTGGCATCGGGAGATGGGACAGACATATCCCCTTAGTCTGGATTTGCGTTTTATTTTGGATGCTCCCTGCACAATGTAAGACAATTTACTCATTGAACTTGGGGTTGTTTTTTGTTTGTCGTGTCACAAACGGCTCATTCTCTGGAGGGTTTTAGAGGGCTCTGAAATCCATTTGGAGTGAGTTAGAGAATTCAGCTTGTTTCTACAATAAATCCATTGTGGATTTACCAGGTGCCTGGGGAATACTCTGCTATTCCCTCTCTAATTGTTTAGCAAGATACTTAGGACCAAACCAAATGTTTCATAAGCTGGGAGAAGATGAAAGCTCAGCACTTGGCTTTTTTTTAGACAGCATCCAGCATAGCATATATTTCCAGTAAAGATCATAAAGATAATTTTTATCTTAGCCAGAAGCATGGTGTGAATGGCTGTCTGTGCTACGAGCTCTGTAAGAGGGCACTGCTGAGAGAGAGAACGTCAAAACAGTTGTAATATGAGGATAATTATGACTGTTAACGTTGAAAGAAAAAACCTGCTTCTGAATTGGCAGATGCCAGGGTGGAGCATGGCATGGCCGTGTCTGCTCCCCAGGCAGAGCAAACTCCGTCGTGAAGTTTCCCAGTTGCAGCTCAGTTGATAGAACCGTGCCCAGGTTGTCCTGCTGCAGACCTGGCGTGGGGTTCCCCTGGCTGCGTGTAGGCGTCTCCATCCGAGCTGGTCCTCTGAGCCCCCTTGACGCGATAAAGGAGTCGGAGGGTACAAGTCATCTCATCTCCCTGCGAGGGCTACACGGGCTCAGGTGAATCTCACCCCCAAATAGGTATCTTTTTTTTTCCTTCTTTGACTAGAGGGGCCCAGGGTGAGCTGCTGTTACACGTGTGCACTGTCTGTCTGGAGCTGGGCGATGGGAGTCAAAGCCAGCGTGGTCCCTGCTGCAGCCTGTCGGGCACTGGTGGCTGGCAAACCACGCGTTGATTGTATTTCTGGAGTATTTCTATCCTGCCCCAGAAAATGTACCTAGGTAATACACAGCCGTGTGCATGATCTCCTGTACTTCAGAGTTTGGAGATACCAGAGCGCTGTAACGTCACCCGGATGGGCTTTGTAATTCTGTTACGTCAGGACGTGCTGTTCCTCCGTTGACATGTTGACATACGAAGTTTCTCTCATATCAATAAATTCTAACGATAACCTTGACAAAAGTGAATTTCTACTTTTTTACCCAGGTGTCTGCACTGAGGACCGATATTTTGGTCTGATTATTCAGTAGCTCTTTAAGTCTGTGACCCCCAGGTTTGGAAGGAGCAGCCGCTGGCCATTTAAAGGAGTGAGCTTTGAAGGGAGTTTCTGAAGATGCTGGCCTGAGCCTCCTCAGGAGCTGAGGAGGGTGATGGGACCTGGAACAGCCTGGGATCGTTGTTCGGTGCTATGAATACAGTGCTGCATTCCAGTAAGCAATTTTTTTTTTCATGTTGACATTAAACTCAGAGGAAGATCTAGGCTGGGAGGGACCTTTTGTAGGTCTCTAATCCAATTGTCTGCTAAAAGCTGAGCTAACTTCAAAGCTGCATTGGGGTGCCCTGGGCGTTCCCCAGCTGAGCTTTGAAGATCTGCAAGAGTGGAGATGCCACCATGTGCCAGGGCTGTGCCTCTCCCGCGGGGGAGAATTTTCTCCTTCCGTCCAATGGGCCTCCCCCTTGTTGCATCTTGTGCCTGTTACCTCTTGGTCTTCCACTGTGCACCTCTTGAAGAGCCATCGTACACCTGTCAGACCCACCCGCCCTGCAGACCTGGGGTTGCTGGAGAGGTCTGCCCCCGGTTAGAGCTCAGGTATTTGGGCAAACTTAAATATAAAGGCTGGAAATTCCAGATCTCCCAAAGTGTTTAGGGCACCAAGCGCAAGAGTCAAAGCTGCGTTTTTATCTCCTCAGATAAAATTTTGGGTGGAGTATAGGCACCTAAATACATTAGAACAACCCTCAAATACTCTATGATTTCTGGTTAGTAGCTTTGAAACCTTAAAATGATTCTGCCAGCCACGTGGCCGAGCTCTTCAAGGCCACAGAGGGACTTTGGCAGCGAAGCAGGCTTGCTGCTGGTATTGTCGTTGGTGGAAACGATGCTGGTGCTAACAGGCGCAGTGGTCTTTGACTTGAGGACGTACTGGCCACAGTGGCTGTTCAGTAAACAGGAGACCCGTGTCCTGGGCCTGCCTTCAGCTGGAGGGGGGTGAAACCCACTGCACACAAGACAACGTGACCGTACGATGTCGGGAATGGGAACAACGTTTATCCTGCATGAAGCAAGGCAGTGAAGGATTGCATCCTCAAACAGCCAGACCGGGAGGGCAACGAGGAGCAGGGAGAGGAGGGTTGAGCCTTCCACCGCAGCGCGGTGAATCCCCCAATCTCTGCCTTGGGGTTTCCTCGACAGAAAGGTGTGCACGTGGCCGTGTGTGTGCAGGCAGCGCTGGCCTGGCTGTGCATGTGCTGTACCAGTGACGGGGGCACACGCAGCCAGGCTCTCCCGAGTTGTGCGTGTTGGACGTGAGCCGCACCGTGAACACCTATTTGTGCTGGGGCTGCTTACAGGGAACATCTGGCGCTGCTGTCCCAAGGGCTACGAGCCTTCAGGAAACCTGACAAATGCTATAAAACCTCTGTGCTCATCCAAAATTTCCAGGTGGGGGGGGAAAAAAAGACGTGTCCAGAAAAACCTGACAAGCTGTGTGCTGCAGCTGGAAGTGCTGTCAGGTACCGACATCGCTCCCAACAGCATCACAGAGGTTTCCCGGGCGACCGCATCGTGCTGCATCTCCTTCCTCCCACGCCCGCCCCAAGAGCTGCCGCATTGCCATGGCAGCCCCGAAGGAAAATAGCCTCTTCCCTCCCAATCCCTACTATATCCCCGGGTAAGTTCTGAAGTTCATCCAAAATGTCTGTTCATTTCCCATGCAAATAACTACGGTTGGGATCATGTAGTATCTATGATCCATGATATTTTGGGTTTTTCAAAGACACTACTAAATATTCCGTGTCACAGTGCACTGAAGGAGACAGGGCTCCAGGATAAGAAGCACCACCTTGTAACAGGGTATAATTAAAGACCATGCCATAGCACATTAAGGGTAAAGTCAAAATTGTTCTTTTTTTTTTCCCTTTTTTTTCATTTGTTTTAAGCTGCCAAATGTTACCAGGGCTGCTGTGCAGGGTTTGGCTTCCAACCTGTCATAACTTTTGCATCAAGGATGTTTGAAGATATCCTTTGAATAAATATTTGCATAGACGTGATATGCTCTTGTCAAATTGGAGCGCAGTCCTGCCGCCGGATCCAAGCTCTTTCAAGAAGTCGGTGACTCTGTGGATGCTGGTGATCTAGTTGATACATAGCTAGATTTTTTTCAAAGCTTTTTGCAACATCCTCCTCTAAAGGCTTGGAAAGAGGTAATGAGTTGCTTATTAAAAGGTAAGACACGAACAGCAGAAATAAGTGGATAGGCTTCGCGGTGAAGTGGAGAAGTTGTGTGCGGGGTCCCCTGGTGACCCGTGGGGGGAGATGCGGTCCCTGACGTGCATAAATGGGCTGGGAAGGGCTGGATGGCCACCGAGGCAAAACAAGCTTCCGTTGGTACAAAATCACTCGGATTAGTCCAGCCCGAGGGTAACTCCGAAGGGCGTCAGGGCGGAGGGGCTGGTGGCAGCCCAGGCTGCAAAGCTCAGCGCAGAGAAAACCAGCCGTGTCCTGCGCGGCCACGGGTGCAGCAGAGGTACGGGCAGGAGGCAGGCAGATCCCAAGCTCCAGACAAAGGGTGGGGCGCGTTTCCTTCCTTAACGATGCTCCTGCGGTGACAATCACACCCGTCCTTCCCATTAGAGCAGCGTGCAGGGTTTCTCCATTACTGATCTCCCTGTCTTCCAAGCTTACATAAGCTCTGGGGTTGGGGGTTTTTAACACGTTTCTGCATTGCTGCGGTTGTCTGAACGATGTGATGTGTTAACTCCGTGCATGCTGTCACCCTGTCAAAGCTGTGCGCTGACAGCAGCTTGGGAAAGACGAGTAACAGCAAGGAGGGAGCTGCGGCTGGGCTTGCATCCTCCAAAAGCCTCAAAACCTTCCCTTGCTCGCTCCTGCCTGCAGACAGCCCCCCCAGAAGCAGCTTTGAGCCCTAATACAGACACAGCAGCTGGGGCTGCTCCTCTCCAGACTGGTGCCTCAGCCACTGAAGGCAGGAGGAGGAACCAAATTCTGCTACTGCTGTGCAGGCTCGAAGCATCACCCCAAGCCCCAGAGGAAGCCCCCGTGGGCGGTGAGGGTGCTGCTTTGCATCTGGTTTGGGTGGCTGAGCGCAAGGAGGAGCTGCCCTGAAGGGCAGCGCCGGAGCCCGGGCTCTGCTGCCAGCAGACGGTGCACCCTGGGCTGGGGTGTCGGCAGGAGGAGGGGGAAGATGCCACGTCGCAGCATCTCGCCAGCTGTCCCATGTGCTGTACCCGGCCGTGCCGGTGAACCTGCAAACAGAATGAGGGCATCAAAGCTGGTTGCTGTCACTCGGGTGGGGCAATGGTCATGGCCAGGGCTTTGAAAATGCCACCGCAGTGCTCAAGAGCATTGGGAAGCCAAACCCAATGTGGGGGATGGTTTGGGAAGGGCTTGGCTCACAGAGAAGGGGTCAATCCACGAATCCCAGGCGCCGGGCACAGCCCTATCTGCCCCATCCCAGCTTGGTGGAGCTGGGAAGGGCATGGAGCTGAGTGAGGATGGGCCCAGGGCCAAGGCTTTTCCCTGGCGATCAGGAAGGCTGAGCAGGTTTAGGTGATGCAGTCTGGGGAGTGGCGATCGAAGAGATATGGCTGAGTAAGAGAAGAGTGAAATGGGGCTCAGCCTTGGGAAAGCAGGTTACTCACTGCTCACCGATGAGGTCTGAGGTCAGTGGCTGCGGTGGCTCAGTGTAAACTACAGAAATGGGGGATCTTCCTGGTTTCTTAATCAAAATACCAAGCAGGAGAAGGTCAAACAGCCCTGCTGAGACTGGTCTCTTCCCCAGGTGCTGCAGCTTTTATCAGCAGCACCTGTAATTCACTCTGCAGCAGATCCCTTTGCCATAAACCCAGACTGACTGGCCCGAGCTCCTTGGATTACCTCGCTTTTAATTGCTTATGAATGGAATCCTTTCTCAGCCCTACCATTATGTTGTTCATGATCTAAATACCTCTGGCCATCCTGTAATTATTCAGGCGCTCTCATTTGTGCTCTTGCTCTGCTTTATCGTTCCGGCGTAGCTTCCCTGTGTTGCAAGACTCATTGAAAATCAATGGGAACGAGTCACCAAGCTTCTCCAGCAGCCGCTGGTGAGAGATCCTGCATGCAAAGTGGGAAAACTTGCCAAGAGTAAATGCACGGCTCTGCTTGCTGTTGTTTGAAATATTTGGAAGGGAAAGTACTTACTCATCTTATGATCCTGATGCATCATCCAGCTTTATCCCCAGATACGCAGTGGGATCACTGATTGAATATTTCTGTCTGTACACTGTAACTGGCAGCTCTACCTTTCTTCAGTGGTGGAATAACATCGTCATTAGGAAACTTGATACTGGGAATAGCTAAATTTTCTGATCCGTGCTGGTGGACTTGGGAGGGGAGCCAGCGCTCCAGCACCTGCCCTACCCTGAGCCACCACAAAGTCAAACTGCCCATCCCAGGCCACGGGGAGCGGAGAAGCAGCGTGTTGCTACACACCCCGCACAAAGGTCCCAAAAAAAGTAGAGCGAGTTACCGGGGCTTAACCGCTGCCTGCCCGCCCGTGCCTCCGCCGTGCAACGTGGTGCCTGGGTGGGTTTGAGCCCAGTCCCGCTCCTTGCTAGAAGGGTACGGAGCCAGAGAGGTTTGGAGGGTACAAGCAATTTTTCTGTTTTTTTGAGTTTCAATATTGAACGAGGGACACTGGGAAATTCCCAGTAACTCACTGTGTTTTAGAACAGAGAGGGACTGCAAAATGCAAAACGGAGGCATGTTTAACTGGGGGCTGTCAGCACCAGCACTGTCAAAGCGACTGCAGCCCACGCTGTGCTCCCGCTGTAAGTTTTCCCATCCGCAGGTGCTGCTTCGGCCGTGCTCCCTGACCTCGTCCCGTATTCCTCCGTGAACCAAAGCACAAGCCTGTGCCTATACACACCCATGAATCTATGAGCCAGTTTTCATGCTGACATGTAAAAACACACATGTGCAAACACACACAGACCCGTCTGGCTTCGTGCGTAACCACACACATCTCGGTGCTCCCCTTGTGCTGCTGCTCCAGCGGCGTAAACTCATTCATGCTCACAGGCACGTCCCTGTACAATCACCTTCCCTGGGCTGATGTACTCCAAGCTGTTTGTGCTCCTGGCCTTGGCCTTTCCAGTGCACAAGAGCTCTAAAGCAGGTTATCCTACCAGTGGACACCTTCCAATGCCCTCTCAGTGACTGCTCTTTCTTGGTTTCCTCCTCAGCTACGAGGGCTTCGTCCCTCAGTACAACTATCAGTTTGGAGAAACCTTTGGCAAAACCAC
>NW_008825051.1:812188-816099 GCF_000699105.1 Pygoscelis adeliae | reverse complement strand
GTCCCTTGCTGGCACCGCTGCACAAGGAGAAGTTCGTTGAGGACTTCAGCGGGACGAAGCACGGTGTCCAGGGTTATCTCCCTGGCCGTCCAGGTGAGCAGACCCCAGGTCTCATCCCTTCACCAGAACGGGCTCTGCTAACAAGCACGGGGTCAACCACGAGCAGCGGGGTCTGTGCCCGTCCTCGATAGGCTCCTGGGGTGAAATGGGATATTTTCCATGGAGCAATCACAGCTCTGGTGTAGGAGCACGGACACCTGGAGAGCAGCACCGGTGTGGAGTTGATGAGCATGGGGCTTCTCACATTGGCGTCTGGTGGAGTGGAGAGAGAATTTTAGTTCCCAGGTTGTCTTCAGTTAGATGAAGATAAATGATTTTATGGCATATTATGAACTCACTCCCCAATTTTTCTATATTCCTGTCGTGGTTTAACCCCAGCCGGCAACTAAGCACTACCCAGCCGCTCGGTCACTCCCCTCCAGCAGGATGGGGGAGAGAATCGGAAGGGTAAAAGTGAAAAAACTCATGGGTTGAGATAAAGACAGTTTAATAATTGAAATAATAATAATAAAAAATTGTAATGAAAAGGAAAATAACAAAAAAGATAAATAAAACCCAAGAAAAACAAGCGATGCAAATGAAAACAGTTGCTCACCCCCAACCAACCGATGCCCAGCCAGTCACCGCGCAGCGGCCCCCCCGCCAACCTCCATCCCCAGTTCTATTGCCGAGCGTGACGCCATATGGTGTGGAATACCCCTTGGGTCAGTTGGGGTCAGCTGTCCCCTCCCAACTTCTTGTGCACCCCTAATCTGCTCGCTGGTGGGGCGGGGTGAGGAGCAGAAAAGGCCTTGACTCTGTGTCAGCACTGCTCAGCAAAAACATCGCGTTATCAACACTGTTTCCAGCACAAATCCAAAATACAGCCCCATACCACCTACTGTGAAGAAAAGTAACTCTATCTCAGTCAAACCCAGCACAATCCCACAGGCTAAAAATCCATCTCTCTGGGGAAGGTCGGCTCTGCCCCCTCCGACCCTTTCCCGGCTGACCCGCCTGGCGCAGCGCTCGTTCTGCTCAGAGCTCTTACTCGCAGCTTGTGGTTCATTTTGCATCTCGCTGCTCCTGCCTCAGCTCAGCGGAAGGGCTTGTGTGCCCTTCCCTTCCCACCTTCCTCACTTCTGCTAACGGGCCCCAGCTCCTCCATCAGACACTGAGACATGCTCATGCAGATTCCCAACGCTGGGGATTTGCAGGAATCTCCCACCAAGTCCCAGCCCTTCTGGGCAAACTGCCTGCTCCCTGTTGAACAGACCCAAATCAGGCCACAGCAGCAGCAGCCGCACCGTGATCCCCATCAGCCCCTCTCAGGGACGTGCCATCCTTTGGAGACGTATTTGTCATGAACCATATCACGTGTCTAAGCCGTAGCTGTTGTGGATGCCCTGTTCAGTGGGAGCGAGTCCTCTCCCAGCTGAACACAGGGGTAACACGCCTGGGCCGGATCTGGGTCTTCGTTTCCCTGGGGATGGCCACGCCAAAGCGATGCTTTCCAATTTCTCGCTGGGAATTTGTGCTGCGTAGCTTCTTGCAAACTTTTGGCATTTCTGTTCTTCCTAGCCATGTTTTCCGGGATCCGGGTCTCCACAACGCAGGCGGTATTTACAGACTTCATTCCTGGACATTTAAATTTGCATTTCCTTGGACTAAAATGTAGTTTGGATGGACCCAACCAACCAGTTGACCTAGTTGCTCTCTCTCATTATCCTGTCCTCATTCTTGTTCTCTCCTCACCAACCTTTACGTCACCTGCCAACGTTGGCTACTTGTTGGTTAAATGCTGAAGAACACGGCCACAGGGAGCACCTTGCTGTGCTGGTAACTCTTCATCAACAGCTCCTGCTGTCGAGCTGTCAGTGAGCAATCCCTAAAACCCTTCACTGCAAACTTTATTAGTACTGCCGGGCCTCCTCCTGGGTATTTTCCAAGATGGAGATCAAAGAGCTCGTGGCAGTGTTGGATCTGTGTGGCTGCCTTTAGCAAACTCAGTCTGAAGACTTTTTCTCAAGGACTATTCTTGATAAAGCCTTGGTGATGGGCACCGAGTATATTGCTGGTTTTTATCAGTTGAATCCCATGTTGTTTTCTTGCTGGAAGTGAGGTCAGGCTCGGTTGGTTGGGGATATCAACCAGGGTTATGCTGGATCTCCAGGGGTGGCCGTGTTGACCTTGTTGGCACAGGCCAAGCGTGCAGGCACACGCTCCCCAGGAACCTGGACTGAAAACATATGGATATTTACTCAAATCAAATGCACAGTGCTCTCCTGGCTTTTGATTTAGTGCCTTACTGTGCAACCTTTCTGAATCAGTAAGTTTGGAAAACCTAGGGTCGTAAAAAAGAGCTAATATGGAGTTCTCAAGTACAAAACAACTTCATTTTTCCTTTTCCTTTGGTTTGTGGGATAAAAAGAAAGAGTAGATGCAATATTTTCATCAATAATGAAGGAAATATTAATATAAACCTACTTTAAAATTTGCACACTAGATTGAAAAATCACTTTCATCAAGGATTTGTCTTAATTTTGTTGCTAGCCTGGTCAACACTTGATAATACAGTTATATAGAATATATATACTTTACAAAGTTATATACGGTATATATACTTTATAATACAATTACAAGCAGATTACAGACCTAAATGCCCATCAGAAGTCTTATACTCTTGCAGAAAGGGGTAAATTTTGCTCTGCGCTCTTTGAGCCGGGATAGGTAGTTATTCCTCAGGACTCTCTGCAGATGAAGCCTTCGCTGGGAGACGGCGTCTCGTCCGTGGGGCTTTGCACTGCGATACAGACGTCCACCAAACATGAGGAGGTCAGGGGATGGCAGTAATGACCAGAGGGCTGAAAAAAAAAATGACCTATGAGAACAAAAATGGAAGGAATTTGGTTTGTTTAAAAAAGACAAGACTGACGTAGTACCAGTTTTCTAATAAGGAAAAGGTTCTTGCGGGACGTAAGAGCGACCGTCCTCCGTAACCACCGAGGAGGGAGAAATTGGCTTCACTCCTGGCACAGAGCACGAGGAAGCACCCGGGCTGGAGGTGTCGTACGGGGCCGGGGCAGCCTGGGGAGCCATGTCACGGGATATTTTTAAGGGAAAGTCAGACAAAGTTGCCAAGCTTGGCTGTCCCTGCGGAGTCTCAAGCTGCAGGGCTCCATCCCTAATTCACAGCGGAGATATTTAGGATATACTGGCTATAAGATATTTTTTCTCTCAGCCAGTGTCGCAGCAGACCCCTTCCTCGATGAGCAGCAATGAAGCCAGTGCAAGAATTCCCTGTTGGACACCGGGGGGGTGGGGGGTGTCTGTGTTTCGGGTGTGCTGATGCAGCCACGTGGAGAAAAGGATACGGGTTTTTCTTTTCCCTCTTAATCTTTGTATCTTGGCTGATGATATTTTACAGTTTAGGCGTCACTTAGAATAAACTTTAAGTTATTGAACTTATATTTGTGCAGTTTTTCTGTGCAGGCCTGTTTACTGGATGGGGCTGATGGCACTCGCACGATGCACTCGCAGCCCGTGGGATGCTTTTGACCTCCAGGCTCCTTTCCTTCGCTCTGAAGGGGCATTTGGGGGCCGAGGTCCAGTGCGATGGGAATCCCTCATCCTTGTTCGGCCACTCCTTTCCCTTAACTCAGCATCTGTCCCGCAGGGTACTTTCCCTATGAGAAAGCTGGGGCTGCAACAAGCTTTCCTGAACCAGTCCTTGGGCCAAAACCTCCCCCGCCGGGGCCAGAGCCGGCAGAGGAAGAGCTGATGATGATGCACATGGACCCTCTGCCCCAGCACCTCCCCAGCGAGTATGTCCCGAGGACGCGACTGCCTCAGGGGTACCCCCAGAGGATTTC
>NW_008825051.1:810535-812033 GCF_000699105.1 Pygoscelis adeliae | reverse complement strand
AGGGATGCTGCTGCAGAGGGATGGGGCTTGGGGACTGGTGGGCATGGAGGGGATCCCCTCGGTCCAGGGGTGTGAAGAGGGAATTTCATATGGGTGTGGATGGAAAGGATGGAAAGTTTAGCATGTCAGGTAGAGAAATATCAAATACACGAACATTTCTAGCAGTAGCAAATCCACCACATCTTCAGGAAATTGTTCCTAATCAAAAAGGCTTAACTTCTCATTTGGTTGAGTTTTAGCTTCAAATCCCAGTCCTTACATCTTGCGTTACGCTGTGCTATGCAGCCAGGCTTGTTTCCTTTGGGTGAACTGGGAGGCCTGCTGCTGCCCGCCGCCTCCTCCTCCTCTTCCTCCTCCCCCCGAAAAGAGAGCGCTCCTGGCACCTTCGGTTACTGCCGGCTTTCTGACCCCTTAACTGCTCCTACCTGAATTTCCCACCATCATTATCCCTCGTTTAAACACAAGCACCAGGATTTGCCTATAGAGCAAATATTTCTTCCGCAGCCAGAGACAGCATTCGTCACGTCACAGCCAGCCAGGGCTCTGCAAATCCTCTGAAGGCAGAGATTAGAGATTTGACGTATCGAGTCAAAAGCTGGCTTGGATATAAATCCCAGGAAGGGGTTTTTTTCCTTGCTCTGAGAAACAGATTTGCAGAGGAGCTCAGTGCCCAAAGCTCCCCTTGTTCTCCCTGGGGATTTCGCAAAACCTCTGCGTACAGAGAGCTTGTCTAGTAACTTGACTTTACCAGAAATTCTTGGAGTCGCTCTTAGTGTAAAACTGGGAAGAAATGGAAATGGCAGTTGCCGTTCACAGGTTCTGGCAGTGATTTAAGGAAAGGAAGAAGCAGGTTTTACTGGTGTTTATTTTATTTCTGCTTTTATTTTGAGCCTGTAAAAATTGAAGGCGTGACACTGCCAGGAGTGGCTGGAACAGTGGATGTGGAGCAAGATAATCGTTTACCGAAACTGGACATACCAAATGCGATCCAACAGAAAGTCATTCCAGGTAAGAGAGAGGGAGGTTATGTGCCACACGAGTCCACCTCAGAAGAAATCGTGTCACACTTCTCCCCCATCGGGAAACCTCAGAGGTATTGGCCAGTCGCTCCAGCTCGTTTGAACACTTTGGGAAGGAAAGTGGGCCGGCTCCTCTCCATGCAAGGGTGTTTCTTTGGGATGCTGTCACCGCCGTGGATCTCACACTGAGGGACACGTGCCCACGGGCAGGTGGAAGGGATGCAGGAGCCACCTCAGTTCCCCCCAGCTGCGGGGCCAGGCTAGAAAATGCTCTAGAAAGCAAGGAGAGATGGGTCATGGGCTCTGCACCAACTCCAGCAGCTTGATGAGTTATCTGTTACTGTTGAGGTAGTTACTTCTCCCCTGGAAATAAGACGCTTTTCTGAATCATCAAATCAACACACAGTGGTGTATTGCACCGCCATAAATGTATAAAACTCTGTCTTACAAGGAGTTATACTCTGTAACTTCTCCACTTG
>NW_008825051.1:803185-810490 GCF_000699105.1 Pygoscelis adeliae | reverse complement strand
TACAAAGGCCGATGCACTGAACTCCTCCCTAAAAGGTACGACACCAGCGGGAGGGATACTTCGCTCTGCAGTGGACCACAGCAAATGCAGGGATTGCTGTCAACAGATTTCAGCTGAAGTGAAAGAGCATCGATGTTTTAGGATTTCCCTCTCTCCAAAGCATTCCTTTGGAAAGAGGGAGTTCTGGCTGCTTTTAGGTTGTACCTCTCTGTGCTTTATGTAGCTTTAGACTTTATACAGTTTCTGTCTTATAATTGGTGAAAATTTGTTGGATGGGCAGGGCAAATGAGGAAGAAAGGTTGGACACCCGGTTGTTAGCCTCTGAATGTGTATTAAACTGGGAGGGAACATGACAGAGCTGTTGGTGTAAAGAAAAGACTATAAGAAAATGAAATGTTTCTTCCATACCTCATGGATACCAACAAAGATCAGTTCAGCCCATTGAGTTTTCCTTGGGAATCATAAAAAAGACTCTTTCAGAAAAGATACTTCCCACGTAAGAGTTAATTTTACAATTTAAATGGATGAATTTTTCCTTCCCATACTCTGCCAAGGTTTTATATTTATCCCAGCCTCTTCCACTTTGAGACTGGCTGATCCTTATACAATATGTATATTCTCAAGCCGAAAATGTTCTCTCTTGGCTTCCTCCGAAGGGTACGCTGGATTCATCCCCCGCCTCACCTGGGTTAATGGCGTGAACTACATCCAGGGTGTGAAGGAAGCAATGAAGGAATTTGACCGACATCAGGTAGATTATACGCACAAATCTTATTTCAACAGTATAATGTTGGTGTTGATTCATCTGCAACACCGAAAGTGGTTTCATTTATAGTAGTAGTATTAGAACTGGGGTTATAAGTACAAGCAAAATAAAATGCCATTAGGTAATGTTGAAAAAATCATGAGCAATTAAATTCTGTAACTTGTTTCCTTGGGACATTAAGGGAGGATAAATGAGTTCATAAAAGGATTAAGCAAATCTATTGAGGGTTAGGTCAAGGATGGCTATTAAAAATGCTGCTCTGAGTGCAGAAACACAGGATGCAACTATCTCTCTGCGCTTCCCTTACGCAATATATCTTCTCTACCTGGATGGCAGTGCTGGATGGCTTCCTGGGCTGCTTGGATGGATATTTCTTCCTCTTAATTGGTTGTAAGGCTTTTTCCTTTACTAACATAATTTGTCTTAAAGGGATCTAGATCTTCTTTCTCCTCCTTTTGGGAAGGATGCAGAAATATCCCTACTGAAAAACCGTTTTGTCCCCTTGCTGTAAGATCTCCCATATAATGCCATATAATCCTCCTGTACGGGAAAATGAGATCCCTCCCACAGCAGTTAATAGTTTGCATTCAAAACTACACGTTTCTTCCTGCTACCAGGACGGAGCGAGATCCCTGGGATGCAGCCTTCTTGCTGGTCCAGCGCCGGTGAGGGCTGATCAGCTCAGTGACACAGCTCCTTAAAAGCAGGTTACAGCATTTCCAGCCTTTTCTGGTCACCGGGATTCACTGCAGTGCCTTCGACCCAGGGCGTATGGGTCTGATGTAGAAAAAAGTCCAAGACTGAGGATCCCCAGCTCAGAGAAACGCTGCTGGGAAGAAATGACTCAGCGGGGAGAGCAGCAGGGCTGACAGTGCTCACGGCAGCCTCATGCTTTGGCTGAAATGTATTTCTGCACGCCGGCTTCCTTATCCTTTCCTTCTGCCGTTAATAGGCATTGAAATGAAGCAAACAGAACAAACCCCAGGCATTACAAAAACTAAACATGCTGTTTGCAAAGCTTTTCTGCCCCTGGTTTCTTAAGAAATGTCTGCCATGTAGTAAATCAGCGAGGGGGGTGTTTCCCCATTGCAGGATTCAGCAGAATCCAGGCTCGCAGAGGTTAGCTGCAGCACATCAGGCACTGAAAGAATACAAGCACACTGGAAAAAAAAAAAATAAAATCATACCACATTTCTATCTAAGATGGCTTCTGACTTCAAGCCCCTAATCTTCTGCCCTAAATCTCTGTTGCCCTAGGTTACATACTGGGATGTGCCATGGATCATTGCTTACTGTCCGCATCAGGCAAAATAATGCAATCCTCTCGCTTCAGTGCTGCACTTGAGGAATTGCAGCAATCGCTCCATCATCAGTCACAAAATGGTTCCACGGCCCCACGGTTTGCTCGGCTCAGTGAACCAGGTCCCTTCACCACCGAGCAGGGTGCACGCTGAGGAGGGCGGCACAGCTTTAATGACACCTTTAGGGGTTTTGCCGCTGCAGAGATGTGCAGAGCTGCAATGTCCATCCTCCAGCACAGCCCCTTATCTGGGTCTGACCTCGGAGGGCAGGGACAAATCCAGGAGATGATTTACATTCTCCCCTCAGTTAACACTCCCTAAGCCTTCCTGTTCCTCCTAGCTTGGGAATTACTGGCTAATCACAGTCGGTGGGACTCATGGAAAAACAAAACCAGTTGAAGGGGTCAAACCAAAACACAGATGAGCAGAGTCATAGCACAGGAGCAGACGAGGCACGTACACACCCAGCTCCAGCAGATACTGGAGCGTGAGCACAAGGTGTTTGGGACTTGCGGGTGATGCCCAAAGGTGATGAATGCAGTCCAGGCTGTGGAGATCGGATGACTACGCCTAGGCCAGGAGCTGCTCTGTGCACCCGGGGGTCTGAGCTAGCAGAGGCAGCGCTGTCGAGGGCTGCTGCCAACGCCTGCCAGGAGAAAAACTTAGGAAGTGGAAAAAGGGGAAGATGTACATTGCTGTGCATTGGCTTAAATATTTTCTCTAATATGGAGTCAAAGCACACAACTTGGGTACCAACAATATGGTTTAAAATGAACTGTACTGTGTTGTTGGGGTGTTTTTTCGTTTGTTTTCCAGTTTTTGCAGAGAAACCCGGCTTGCAGCTTTGGCAAGAGATTTCCCCAAACATACTGGCCTAACAACAGAATTTACACCAGTGCTGGACTGATACCTTCCTACATGGGCTTCGTACCAGGTAAGTTTATCAGCTGAGTGAAAATGAAAAAGTCATTAATACTAATTACTGTCATTAAGTAGCACTGTTATTAGCTGTAGTGTCGTAGTAGTGAACAATATTGAGATGTTCCACACAGGCAGTAGGTTTTTTCTCCCAGTCTGTGCCAAGGTGCTGGAGCTGTGCCATCCCCTGCCGTTCTGCAGGAGAGCCCATCATCCTCGCTGCCAGCCTGGACTTGGGCAGAACGTTCCTCCGGTTTCCAGCCACCAACCCCCTGCTGCAGCAGAGGAGGCTCAGTAACACCCCACCTGTTACACGGGTGTGCTACAACTTCTTCGTCAGGAACGTGATTCTGTTCTAAAAAGCTTAAAGTCTGATAAAAAGCAAAAGGTAGATGATACAAAGGGGTTGAGAACGCAGAAAAAAAGCAGTGAAATGGTATTAGCCATCAAGACAGGTGGTGGCTACCCCGTACTGCCTGCCTGATCCTTGTCAGTTATTGGTGTTGCCTAAAAGGAGAGGGCTGAAGAAAGTACTTTTGTGTATGTTAAGGGGCAGGTCTGCCCATGCACCTGAAAGCATTAAGGTAGCAGGCTAAAATTTCAACAGATCAGCAACTAATATTGCTATCTTCGGCCACAGCAAAGTCAAGAGCCCACAGCTCAGTAATGTGGGATGGGAAAGCACGGAGACAAGCCAGAAAGAACCGAACTCATAGCTTGTACTTAATGCAGTGCAGAGGAGGAAAATGGTAGAAGACACAAAATGTGGTAGAAATGAAAGCAACAGTGGGAAAACAACTATCCTGACAGGGTTGGACTGTAGCTGATATCAAGGTTGAGCCCAGAGAGGAGGATGTTGAGGCAGTGAATGTGGCTGTGGCAAGACTTGTATCAGGGGCACGGGAAAGCCACGCGGAAAAAGCGAAGTTTAACACACGGCCAGTCACCAGGAGCTTGAGGGACGCTCTAAGGGAAAGGATGGAAGCATCTTACCCCCTGATGGAGAAGGGTGAGGCTGGACAGGCCTTCTGATCAAGGATGAAGAGAAGTATGTCCGTTTTGGCCTCTGCCGCTGCACTCCTGCTCCGGGGCAGATGGCAAGCGCAGCAGTTGCCGTCCGCGGTGCATCAACACTCACCCGTCCCCTTCCGTGGGGCAGCGGCTCTGGGGTGTCGCAGGGCAAAGCCCTGACTGTTCCGGGTGCCTGTTTCCTCTGTGCTGGATTGCCCGGGGAGGGCTGTGGTCACACTCCACGGAGCTGTAGCCTGCGAGCTAAAGCCCCCCTGGAGAAAAGCTGTTATGAGCCTAAGGGTAAGCTGGACTCCGGTGTTAATACTTACCCGTGCGTTTTGTCCTCTCTCCACCGGCCTGCGGAAAGCAGGGGGAGAGCAGCCGGAGCTCTTCAGGGGAGGGCGACTAATGTAGCTCTGCCCAAAAGGGTGCTGGGGGGACAACGCTGTCCTGCCCTCGGTAACCGGCAGGCCAGGGAACACACCAGCTTCAGCGTAATGAAAAGGAGGAAGAAAAAAACCCACCCAAAAATCAACCGCTTGAAGCGTTACTCCATGCTTTAAAAATCCGTTGCCATCTTTTCACCTACAGAAGTGTTCTCCCGTGTCAGTTTGAAACCAGCCACCTGTTTCCGCAGACAGACTGATTTCCACCGCCCCAAGAGCCACCACAGTCACTGCCATTTTAACCCCTCCAAGCAGTTCAACCCCGGGAGGAGAGTTAACTTAAAACTTAACGCAAAATCAGTTACCATTAAGAACGCTGAACAGATGTCCTGTCCAGCTTTTCAGGGTGACACGTTTTTTCCTTTTGGTAACACTGAACGTTATTAGGTGTTTCCACAGTAAAAATCTGCTTTGCTAATAGAGGGTTTTCACGAGACAAAACAGTGTAATTTGGTATCCGGTGCTCAGCAGCTCGCTTCAAAAGCGGAGGCTGCAGCAACACCCGATTGATTTGGTTTTAAAACCTCTACATACTGATTTTAAAAAAAGTGACTCCAGCAAGGCTGCACACAGGGGAGCTCCGCAGTGTCATTTGTCCTCAGCAGCAGGCGCCACACAGCTTGTCACAGCTGTCCCCAACGCTCTCGTGACAGGCCACGGCTACCTGCCGAGTCGCTGCAGTGGATCGGCCAGGGCGAGGCCCGGCTCTTCCAGGAACCCCCACCTGCACCCATCAGAGGCAGCTTGCCTGCCCCATTTTCTTGTCCAGGCAGCCGGGGCAAGCGGTAGCTTACAGACACCTACGTTTGAACCTACGCTTCCGCTACGGCCAGGAGAGCTGCTCCGCTCCCGCCAAGAGCAAAGCCTGTAACAGGAGTCCACATGCAGGTGCCTAAATTTAGACGCAGCTTGGAGCTGAATTCCGTCCTCCGTGTGAAGTGTATCCCCCTCCGCCAGTACGCTTGATTATAAAGGAATACCAGAGAATTTCTTCAACCCCCACACCACCAGGAGCAAGTAGGGCTGCCCCCACATCCAGCGGGGCAAGCAACAGGCCATCACCTTGTTGGAAGGCAGGGAGGGAAGCGTGGTTGCCGCAGGGAAGGTGGCAGGGCTCATGCCAAGTCCATTATTTTTCTTTTCCAGACCTCCGACACACCTACGCGCTTACTTTTGGAAACGGCACCCGAAAAGCTTACCAAAAGGAACAAAGGAGACGAGCTTGTGCACTGTGAAAAATGCTTTAATGGTGCCTGTACAGCATTTGAAGTGACTTTGAGACAGGAAGAGGAACACAACACAGACAGAGACATTTTGAATGAAAGAGTTCATACAGCTTTAAACAAAATTTACAGGTGTTCATCTGCATAGCTTTTACTCTGCCTCTTCCTCAGCCTCCTCCTCAAACTCCCCCTCCTCCTCAGCTGTAGCATCCTGGTACTGCTGATACTCAGACACCAGGTCGTTCATGTTGCTCTCAGCCTCTGTGAACTCCATCTCGTCCATGCCCTCGCCAGTGTACCAGTGCAGGAAAGCCTTTCGGCGGAACATGGCAGTGAACTGCTCAGAAATGCGTTTGAACAGCTCCTGGATGGCTGTGCTGTTACCAATGAAGGTGGCAGACATTTTCAGGCCACGAGGTGGAATGTCACAGACCGCCGTCTTAACGTTATTAGGAATCCATTCAACAAAATAGCTGCTATTTTTGTTCTGAACGTTCAGCATTTGCTCATCAACCTCTTTCATTGACATACGGCCTCTAAAAACAGCAGCTACGGTCAGATAGCGCCCGTGACGTGGGTCACACGCAGCCATCATATTCTTTGCATCAAACATCTGCTGCGTTAGCTCTGGCACAGTTAAAGCACGATACTGCTGGCTCCCACGGCTCGTGAGCGGGGCAAACCCAGGCATGAAAAAGTGCAAACGGGGGAAGGGAACCATGTTCACTGCCAGCTTCCGCAGGTCAGCATTAAGCTGGCCTGGGAATCGCAGGCAGGTGGTAACACCGCTCATGGTTGCCGACACTAAATGGTTCAGATCACCGTATGTTGGAGTAGTTAACTTCAGTGTTCTGAAGCATATGTCGTAGAGGGCTTCGTTATCAATACAGTATGTTTCATCTGTGTTCTCCACAAGCTGGTGCACCGAGAGTGTGGCATTGTAGGGCTCTACTACAGTATCTGATACTTTAGGGGAGGGTACAACACTGAAAGTATTCATAATTCGGTCTGGGTACTCTTCACGAATTTTGCTGATGAGGAGGGTACCCATGCCAGAGCCTGTACCGCCACCGAGAGAGTGAGTAAGCTGAAAGCCCTGGAGACAATCACAGCTTTCTGCCTCCTTTCTTACAACATCTAACACAGAATCAACTAATTCAGCACCTTCCGTATAATGGCCCTTTGCCCAGTTGTTTCCTGCTCCGCTCTGACCTGGAAGAGAGCCATTTTCGTATTAGATTACGGTCACTGCTTACTGCTTGCAAGCAAAGCTTAGGAGCATCAACCTACAGAGAAACCCCAACAAAAGCCTTCGTTTTATCGAGCGTAGAGCTGTCGTTTCACACAAGCACCTCTGAACTGGCTTGGCAGATGCACAGAAAACATTCCCTATCAATGGTACGGCAGCCATTTAATTTCTCCTGATGGTATGGAGGAGGTAACGAGACTCGGAAAAGCAACGACCTCTTGAGCCTTCTCAGACCCGCTCTCCCAGCAGCTGCCATCATGCAGATCCCCGGTATTTCACGCCCGTCATGAAGCGCCAGGATTAACCCCCCTCCCGGGGCCACGCTCGCCTCAGGAGCATGTGCGGCGGTGAAGCCCGCAGTGCAGCGCCCCTGCCCTGCCCACCCCACCCC
>NW_008825051.1:802091-802622 GCF_000699105.1 Pygoscelis adeliae | reverse complement strand
CCTCTCTTCCCCCAACCGACTCTGACTGCGTGAGGCAACCGCCAAGCTTTATATAGCAGCGGAATGCGCGCGCAGCCTTCTTTTCCCCTCCCAGGCGGCCGTTCACAGCAGCTACTGGCTACTCATAACGAGGCTCTACAAACGAGGAAATCTGGTTGGCCGGAAAGCTGTCATTCAAATCATCGGCTCCTACTTGCTCCGCCCGTCTATCTGTTGATTTTTACTCTTAGGCAACCGGGGCCCACGAATGCCCGCCCTACTCGCTCAGGACACTCCCGATTGGCTTAATTGAATGATTGATGTCGAGCATGATTGGCTGTCGGCCTCAGGGATGAGCTAACGTCATTTGATTGGATGAAAACAAAGTGTCCTAGTAACCGTCGCAATGACTCCGCAGCAGGCCCCGGGCGGTGGCTCGCGCAGCCGCCTATTCCCGAAGCCGTGTGCGCACTTTGCGCAGCGTAGGCGGCAGCTCCTCCTTACTGCGGGAGAGGGGGAGGGTGGTTTCCGGGGAAACCTGGCCCGGCCGTT
>NW_008825051.1:778313-801668 GCF_000699105.1 Pygoscelis adeliae | reverse complement strand
GTCCTCTCACAGGCCTCGAGGTGGGCGGCTGGCTCACCGACCCTTCCCTAGGGTGAGCAGAGCAGCACTATGCTAGGTGACACCTCTGTCCTGGGCTGGATGTTCATGTTGCAGCCCTGTCATGAGGCAGCCAAGCATCCCAAACTAGGTAAATGTCTCTCTCGATTACCTTTTCTCTGTCTCTTACTCGGCCGTACTCTTCGCCTTCTACCACACAACTTCGTTAGCACATTCTTGCACAGACAGTTCATCTATTGGTCACAGCTTCTACTGCGCGTACGTTGATTGTTTTAGCAGAGCCTTTTTATGATTATACATATTCATTAGGATGCCGGCAAGGTCTACAAGTCCTAGCATCTCTTCTTGTTTCATACTGTAGCTAAAACTTGAAAGAGGCTTGTAATTGAGTTCTCCAAACCCAGCTAGTCTCAAACTGCTGCCTTGATGTGGGGGTGGACTGAGGCAAAAGCAGCAGATGACCTCAATTCTTTCTACACAAACAGGGCACATCGGGCCAGCACTCTTTTGTCATTCAGGTATTCATTTGAGACAGGTACATTATGGCTTGTATACATACCATGATCTATGCTTGGAGAACAATAATCCAGCTGCTTCTGTGACTGGGTCAGGTGAGGAGGTGGGCAGGAGAAGAGTAGCACTGTGAAGACTTTTGCTGGATATTGAATAGCCTCTGGTAGTTGGCTTAACACAAAGGTTATGGTGATTGATATTTCTGGCACATAAACAACATATTCCCCCAGAGATGCTGGAAGGAGCCCAGGAGCACTCGGAGCAGCCCCAGAGACCCTGAAAAGACCCCCAGAGCATCAGGAGTGACCTGAGAGGGTCCCGCTCCAGGAGGCCCTGGGAAAGACCTTTATCAGCCCCAGAGGTGCCCAGACACGACTAGGAAGACACACATACGGCTCATCCTCCACGTTAGAAGCCAGGATGCAGGAGGTTTATGCAGTTTACTTTGAGATAGCTGAGTAATGCAGAGGCATTAGGGTCCGGATTTATCCCACCTAATTATAGACATTGATTTGAATAGTTAATTCTGGCCTACGTTCACACCAGAGTCAGTGGAAAGGGATGGCTCGGCCCACTCCAGCTCTGCATAGCTCTCTGACAACATCTTTCTGTTCTCTGTAAAGGTGTTTGAGGTGACCAAATCCAAAATCTCGGGATCATTTACGTATCAAAGGCAGCCGGGATGAATTCAGATCCTACTTGGTCAAGATTTCATACAAGACTGTAATAATCGGTAAAGACAGCTTTTCTTCCAGGATGAGATGCCATCTCTTCAGAGTAGCATAAAAAAATGAATACTGTCTTCTTTCTGATTAACAAGAGAGAATGTAGAATGCCTTGCCTGTGTTCTGCTGTCTAGGAAAGTACATTCAGCATAAATTCTCATCGAGGCGTACTCAGAACAGCATTAGCAAGCTTCTGCGCTTGTGAAGCCCTAGAAAACTATCCCTAAAATGGAGCAGGGGGAGCCACTGCAGGGCTAGTAGGAGGTTTGCTGGTACAAGCGCTGCTGTATTTAGTGCAGATACAGGTTTTTTTTTTTTCAGCCAGGGCCAGAAAGCGAAGGACTGCGCATCCGTGACAAAGATCTATTTCTTTACTTTGTTAGAAATCACGAGCCATTGTAGCCGGTGCTTCTCACAGCTTGTGCTTCAGCCTGCACTGCCTTTAATGTTCGGGAAGCTGTTCTGTAATGTGTAGAGTGAGAAATGGTTGCCACCCCCAGCGTTCCCAGTGGCAGAAAAAAAGTGGAAATACTCTGCTCAGTTAAGACTTCTGACGTCTATCTCCAAAATGCGGGATCGCACCCAGCAGAGCAGGGGGTAGTACCCTATGGGGTCGCTAAAGCTTTGCTCCTGTGATTGAGCCTCCAGAGGTTTCCCTGGGAGATTCAGCTACCTGAAGATCAATGGGTTAGGAGGCATTTCAAATTATTCATGCAACATTTATTTTTGCTAATCTATCCCAGTCAGCCAGAACTTCTGTTCTTCGCTATATGCAGATCCACAGGAAATGACAATTATATTTTAAATATTTTTGCATTTTTTAAATTAAAGTAAAATGCCAGTATTTCTAAGCTTTCTGTGAGGAAGAACACAGCCAAGCTGCGAGGAATCTCTGTGGAGAGCTGCTAGAGCTGCCGACCATCTTAGCCCTGCAACTTCTAATGCTGTGGCAGCCCAGCAACCTAATTAGCGCGTACCAGAAGGTGAGCTGGCAAGTAATGAGGCAGGTTTCTGCCAGAACCTTGTCTCACATGAAGCGTTCCTTCAAAGGCAAACAACCTGTATGAAACACTGACAATTGGGCAAATTCTGGGAGAAAAAAATTGCACATTCCATGGTCCTGCCTGAGCAAAATGCTTACGTGTGTTTTTAATTGTCGTTGGTTTAGTGGACAGCCTGCACAGAGATGCTGCTGCAGATTCACAGGGCAGGGGAGCCGGGGCAGTTGGAAAGCAATTGGGATAGCAGAGAAGAGAACAGCTTGACCAAGGTGGGGAGGTATGTGGCTCCCGCATCATGTTTTCATTGAAGACATCTGTTTTATCTGGTATTTGATTTCTTTGCAAGCTCTCCTCAAACCCTGCTGCAAGTGACAAGCAAGGAGGTTTCACCTCATTTAGGTGCTTCTAAATTTCCCATCTGCAAATTTGCTGTATCAATTAATGGCTGTAACAGGGATACTAGAAAACATTAGGGGCCACTATTACGAGGCCAAAGGCCCTGGGTATAGTCCAAAGAAAGACATGGTAGTGAAGTTAAAACTAAGTTGGAAATTGCATTTCTGTTTTGTTGAACTATATATTAGTTATTTTTTAACTTTTTTTTTCAATTGGTTTTGGGTGGTTTTTTAACTATCTGTACTGCTTTTGGCATGGAAACAGATTTTGCTGTGAATACAGTTAGTTTGAGCAGAGTGGGGGAGATACGTTCTTTAACTTTTGAGTATGGCATTCCCCTTTTTCTGAACCAGGGTTCTTTTGTGTGCTATGGAGTATATAGAGACGATCCCTCCCCTTGGTAGGCAGGCAGACGACGGCTATAATTCTTCTCTCGATGCTTAACCAGCAAGATAGCAGGTCTGTGTCTCTGAAAGAGCATCCTAGTCTAAACTGAGCCTAGTACCTGGGTCTGGGATGATGTTGGAGCTGGCAGGAGCCCAAACAGAAAGCACAGAACTAATTCTGTTTATATAGGTAAAATTCTGAAGCCCTGAGTTCAAGAAAGGGACACTGCAGAACGAATGTGGGTGGAAGCCTGCCTCCGGAACCGAAAAGCTTTTGGTGTTGGGGTCATTCCAGGTTTATGGCAACACTGAAGTATGATGTGGGTATGTGCAGGCCTTTGTCATTCTAGCCTTTCTGATTGTTACTTCTAAGGATAAACAATACTTTGTTTTCTAGAAACTATTGCTCCTGAGAGGCTGAAGTTGTTGAAGGTGAGGGGCTGCTTCCAGAGACTGGCGAGTGGGATGTGCTGTTGTGGGGTTCATGCTTGCGAGCAATAGGAACAGCTGAATGGGATCCAGCCACAGGTCCATCCAGGCCACAGTATCTTGTCTCTAATGATCAGCAGCAGTTGCCAAAGAAGAACAGGGCAAATATATACGGATGTGGCAGGTGGTTCAGGCAATTCTTTAGCCACAAGCAAGTAATGGATTATGAATTTATCTAATCACCTTTTGCAGCCATGTAAACTTTTGGCATAAACAACCTCCTGTCATGATGAGTCCCGTGGTTTAACCACAAGCTGTGTGGAAGAAGAGCTCCTTCCATTTGGTTTGATGGTTTCCACAGAGCTCCTCAGTTCAGAAGAAGGCCGTGAGCCTGTCACTTCAAAGCTTGCACTCAAGAGAGTCTTAAACATTGTCAGTGATTACCATGAAACAGAAGGTAATGCTAAACCAGCTTTTACTGGATGTAAGGTTCAGCATTAATTGGCAGTTTACATCTCCTTCGTGTTTAAAAACTGAACTTTGAACACTGTTCCTGTAAAGTCTCCATTCGGTTCCACAGCTCCGCTGCTGAACATTGCCCAGCGATAAGCCCTATAGGTATCGCCTTCTTTCACTCGGGAGATCTGTTTCTCCGGAGAATTTCCACCAAGAAGCGGTGACTAATTCGATCATGAGGTGTGCATATGGTGACACCCCCTGCTGTGAACTAAAATAAGCTTTCCTTCACACAAAAGTTGATTTTTATCATTCCTCTGTCTCTCTCAAACCTCCTCTTCTTCCTTCCCAGTGCAGTCCTCTTCCTATTAGGGATTATTCATTCTCGCTCTTGTTTCCAAAAAAGCCTTCATCCATACTCTGTGCTAGTGCCCATCTCCCTGCATAGAGGCCTTCTTCCACTAATGCCACGGCTTCTTAAATCACCGATTAGCGCTGCTTTCACATCCCACACATACAGAGCTTCCACACTGCAGTGAGTCTTTCATCGTTGTCAACATCAGGAGTCTCCTTGACAAGTTTCCAGGCAAGCCTGCTTGCTAATTTATTTGATTGGTGGTGGGATCTGCTACTAGTTGTGTTGGAGATCTCCTAAGGCTTAAGGCGCTGTTCTGCCAGCCTCCCTCTTGTGACTAATCTCTGTCATTACACACTCAGGGGAGCAACAGCTTACGTTCTGTGTTTATCTGACTTGAACAGGGGATCTAAAAGCACCCTACTGCAAGAAGGCTCTGAATATCTCCTATCAAGGGTATGGTGGAAACCAGATCAAAGACACCTCTTCTGCCTGGTCTCTACAAGTATGCAGGGATGTTTGCACTTGCAAAACATCAAAACACTTTGACTTGCCTGGGTTTGATGGAATTATGAAAGTACTTTTCTATTAAGAGAGCTGTGGCAAAAATTGCGGTTTTACTGATCCCAGTATTCCTTCAGGCTTGTTCTTCTGATAGCATTTCCATCTACTTCAGCGTGTTCTGAATTAGCTCTTCAAGTAGGAGTGACAGTCCTATGAGGTAGGATATAAACATCATATGGCTTCCTGCTTCTCTGGAAGATATTCAGATACGTGCTCATAGGCATGGTATAAGAGCAAAATAAAAATGTACTGATCGATCTCTAAATCCAGCTATCCTAAAAGGCATTCCTCTCATGTTCTGCTGGATTTGCTCCACCAGTGGTCGGGGATTTCGCGTTATTTCACTATCGTTTATTGTAACAGCCCCGAACAACTGAAGTGAGTGCAAGTACTGCAGTGCCTGGTGCTGTACGTTGTTTCTACACTTGCTATTCTGGAGACCTTCCCTTAACCACTGAACTGGGTATCTTCACAGGCAGGGCAGTATCTCAAGGAGAAGAGGAGTTAAAATCACTGCATTACTAACGGGAAGCTGGAGCTCAGCCATTATGACCAGTTGTGCAAAGTCCTTGAAGCATGCATGACCTTCTCACGACTTGCCAAGGTAAGCTAGGAAGTCTGTGACAGCACCTGGTAGAAAGTCCAGCTCTGTGACATCCTGGTGAACTAATTCATCCACAAGCGTCCTGTGAAATACCTGTATCTCAAAAAGCAGCACTTATCTACAGCACTGCCTCAGGTACAGCCAGGTACTGAGAGAGGGAGGTTAGGACTCAGCTTAGGTCTCTCTCCTACAACCGCAGAGAGCCTGGGTGCGTCAGAACAGGAAGAAAGAAACAACTCTGGTCCTGTGGTGGTGAACTTCGTACTGCAGAACTGGACTGCAGGCAATAAACCGTTATTTCTCTCAGTTCATGGGAATTCATTGGTACAACCCAGCTGGCATGTGCTGGTTGGAAATCCATGATGCTTTGGAAATGGTATAAACTGGAAGAAAGACAGGAGCTAATATACTCCTACAAACATGCTGAAATGCAATTTAGGCCACTCTAGCCAGTAGCAGGTCAGCTAACCTATTGTGTTTCTGGAGCTAAAATAGAGGAAGTGCTTTCTGGTGTCAATTTTTATGTCTAATACTTTTGATTTCCTTCTTATTGATACTTGCTGACAGCAGCAGAACTGCAATTACGTGTGAGTCGACATTATCTGCCAGAAGAGCTGTCCCATGGTTCAGCCTGAGTTAGAAGCGAGGGAGCTATGCACAAACATAAAGAATTTATGGACAGTTAGAAAATCCTCATTATTAATCATTTCCACAATCGCATTGTAACCAAAGGGCTGCAAGCATCTTCGTTTCAAAGTGAGCGAGTTAATCTAGAATCTCCTTTTAAGTAGATTTCTGCTGTCCAGGTAATCTGGGGATTAATTCTGCAAACTTACATAGTGCTGTCATGAAGGAGCTGCTGACATGAAGGAGCTGCTTCTTAGAGAGCTGGGAGAAAGGACTGTGGTACTTTTATTAGTTTCCATTCTTCTCATAGGTTCCCAATTTTGTTATTTTTTGCCTTTTTTATGACTAAAAACACACTTCAGGGCTTTTAAAATACCAATCTAGCTCATTGTCTAGTAAATACATCTATACGTGTTTTTTTCTTCTGCCAGGTAGAAAGAGACACCCTGTCAATGCTGCCCATTCCAAGCCCAGTCTTCCTGGTAACCCTAGCGGCTGGGGGCTGCAGCTTGGGATGGGCAGCACAGTCATTATATGAGAACGAATATGCCTGCCCCTGCCTGCCCCCACGGCCTGCCCGCAGGAGAAGACAGCAGTGGCAGTATTTGGAAGGAGTGATGGGAAAGGAGGGAGTGGAGCTGCCGCCTGCAGTGTGTGGACCAGCGGGGGAAGAACTTCAGCCATCGAAATGCCTCACTGTGCCTTTGATGAGAACAGCAGCTTTTAGCTCGAGTTTAGGATCTGCTCTAAATCAAGTGGTTGGGGGTTGTCTTCGCATCACGGAGCGGTGGCTCAATGCCAAATGGTGGCTCAAGTATCGTGGATTTAATGGGGCAAATGAGGCCATCTGTACGTGCCGTCAGTCAGTACAGCTCAGTAGCATGTGCGAGGCAAAAGGAAAGTGTCAGGAGGACATGCTGAGCTTCTTGCCTAATTGCTCACTTATTATCTGCATGGAAGTCCCAAAGCTTCTAAACAAGAGCTTGGGGACGTTCCGGCCAATGTCCTTTTCTCTTGGACCCTGTGATCTAGTATTCAAAATCAAGAAGGTGTAACGACTGAGCAAGCCAGAACACCTGGAGTCCTGGGGGTTCCTGGCATCTCACTGGCTTATTTCCATTACTGACAGGGGTAGGATTCTTCTTGGGCAGGTTGCAAATCTCAGGCAGGAATCCCCCAGTTCTCCTATGTGCTGACAGGTCACAGAGCCAGAGCTCTGTTTAATGGTTGTATTTCCAGATACGGGAGGAATGAAGTCTCAGGAATTTCCCCGATGTCACTGACTCCCTGATACCCCCCCCCCTTTCTTTTTTTTCTATGCACGCTTGCCTGAACCCCTCCTATCTTCTTCAGATGGTTTGAGCAAAGAACACATCAAAGAAGTAGACACGTCTCTCATCAACTAAATACCAGCAGCCAGGTTATCTGAAGTCATTTTCTGCCTGCCTGCCACTGGGAAGAAAGTGCCTTCAGGGGTTCTCATTGTGTACCCCGAAAGTATACGGCATAAGAGCTCTTGAGTAAACAGAGGCAAAATCAGCATCCCCCATCCTCCTCACTGAAACACTTTGTATTCACAATAAAACCCCCGCTTTGATCTCTTGCCAAGAATAACACAGACAGTCTATTAAAACATCTTTAATAACATGATATAATTAAAAATATCTAATGTGCAACTCAAAGAAATGAATATGAAGCTTGTTTGAATTTGTTTCCACACCCCTCCAAACTTGACTGACAGGTTCCAAACCTTCATTAATTGGCCTGAAAATTTATGAATACCCCAATATTATGGGGGAGGGGGATGTCCTATATATGCGTTGGGAGCACAAGGGATTAATCAGATTTGAAAGGATTTGGGTGCCATGGTAGCTTTAAAAATCCCGCAAGGCACATGACTGCATCTTTAGGCATTTAAATTTCTGTTTAAAGTGGGTCTGAAATGAGTAGGAGACACTCGTCCCTTGGGCTTTTAACAGCCTGTGTGTTTGAGTCTCTAAAGCAGTCTGAGAAGTGAACTCTAAATGCTTTAGTCAAAGGACAGCGTTAGTCTGAATCCATCCCTTTTCTTCACAATAACATGGGGAATTTGTACAGCACCTCATCTTTTAGACGACCAGACCAGACCAGAGGAGCTGGAACAACTGCCAAGTCCCAGAGGAATCCCGAGTATTGGATTATAAAGTAACTGATCACAGTCTAATACAAAAGTCATTGGACTGACAATTAGGAAAGCTTCTGTTCCTGGGTCTGCTCTTGTCTAAAGGACAATATTAGATGAGAGACTTCATTTTCAGAGTCAGCGAGACAAGCAGTTCAGTGCAAATGAATGAACTGGTGAACTTCAGCACAGCATGCACCCGATTTTAGTAGATGTGAAATGAAATCTGTTAATGTAAGTCCTGGTTAAAGAGTTGAAATTGGCCATTTTAACCCTGCATTGCCGTGACTCAGCTGAGAGACAGGAACTCAGCCACGTGTCTGTGCCCTTTGTTTCTCCTTTGATGCTCTGCACATTTTGTAGAGACCAAGAGCAAAAACCATTGCTTTTGAAGGATTCTTGGTCAGCAGGAGCATTCGCTGGAAGGGATGCATGGATACTGTCACTGAGGTGGGAGAACAGACAGATCAGTAGTAGCAGGCAGAAAATACCTGCTTTTTCCCTGGAACATGGAAGCAAGTTGGCTGTTATATTCTGATTATATTTTAATGCCGTTCCAGTCTTCACTAGTGGCGATACTGCAGGTATTGTCTATCTTGTGGGCACAGAAGAGGACAGAGCACCTTTTTCAGACACCACCTCCCCTGATTAGACAGCATTATTCAATATTAACTTTACAATAGCTCAGAGCCTGCCTGCTCAGAGGCATCGTTTCATTAGGCTGACATGAGTAATCTCAGCTGCAGCCCAAGCAAGACCTGCGCAGGCTGCTCTCTCATTTGGAGAACAAACAGCTTGCCATCCACCGGGAATCACAGGCTTCCTGCAGAGCAGGATCCGTTGTCTCAAAGTACAGTAGTGCAAGTGCTAGCAAGTCGAAATAAGGTACTGAGGCTCTGTGAGTCCTGCAGGAAAATCACTTGCATCCTCCAGTGACTTATACCTGTGTGATTTCTGTATGTACCCTGTTAACTGCCCTCTGGCAAGAGTATCAAGTCCCAGAATAACTGTCAGTTGTCATCAAAAACACTGCTGTTCCTGTGACTGAAGCTGTTTTCCCTGACCATCACTCGGTATGAGATGCGCATGAAAGAGCCAGTGAGCAGCACGACAAAGAGGATAAGGAGCAAAGACCAGACCCCTGGTTCAATCCCCTTGAGGAAGCTTGGGCTGTCCTGGGGGATGGTGTTGGTCAGACTCAGCAGGTAGCCAAGAGTCCAGCCAGATGATGTATCGCCCATCTGAAATGAAAAGGAGGAGAGGTCAGAAGAGAAGGAGACAGTCTGGACCCCAGCTGTGTTTCTGTGCACAGGCCTTGTATACGTTATTTGAGACTGATCCAAGGATGAGGCTTGGAATGAGGAGCTCTCCCACTCTCAGTGCCCCGAGTGCACTAATAGGCCTTAATTGCCCTGACCAGCCTCACTTGGGGCTTCCACCCACCCGCTCCACCCACGGGCCTGGGAGCTCCATTTAGGCTCCGGCCTGGGCAGCTACCTCTTTCCTGAGCTATGCAGTAGGTGTGTGCTGTTCCTTCTCCTGCTTACTGACTGGTTTTCCCAGCTGGACCTCAGGTCTACATTGTGGTAGTTCTGTCTCTGGCCCTGTTGCCTGGTTGAACCTCAGGCCTATGTTGTAGGTAGCTTGTTTCTGGCTTTCCAGGCTGGGCTCCCTGGATGGACCCTGGACCTACCTCATTACCTTGCCTTAGTCTGATGACCACCACGTGGCTGACTGAACTGTTATCACTGATGTGGCCCTGCTCAATGGGACCATGCCTTTGCTGGTAAGTTGAGAAGAGGTCTGGGAATAGGCTTTCTTTTCTTCTGTGAAGGGGAGGACTTGAATCAAATCCTCCTTTCCTTAGGGGCTCCAGATTCTGAAGCCATTTCAGACCTTGTAAACCAGTTATAAGCTCTCACAAGCATAAAGGTGACTGCAAAGAGGTAGGGCAGCATCTTTTGGCTCAGGAAATATTGTCAGCGGTTTGTCCTTAGCGTTAAGTGGTGATCAAGCCATACTTCCTTCCCTATTGGGCATAGATTCTTGAAGGTGGTATTGCTCCAGATGAGGTTTTGACTCGTGTTTTCAGTGGGGACAAGTGTAATCTCTAGCTCTCTGACTCTGGTTTTCTTGCTTATCACAACTGTGAATTTATTTCACAAAAACATCTTGCTGGAGAAACCTAGCTGGTTAGGGCCTGTAGGAGTGGGGACAGGCTGGCTTTACTGAAACCACCCCTCCCTTGTAATTGGAAATACCACACTGTGGGTAAATACCACACTGTGGGTAACTGACCTTGTTCTGGAATGCAGTCCAAACAGACCTGTCAAAGTCAAATGTGTATCCCTTTGTACTGAGATGAAAGATGAAGGCAGACACAATGCAGTAATCAGCAAGTGTATCCAGGCTTGTTTGGGACTCCTTGACCAGCTGGTGTCATTTCCAAAAGAAGATGGGGTGGGGGGGGAAATAAAAGTAGTAAATATTCAGTAGCTGAATTTCAGGCCTGCTATAACCTCTCCTTTCCTGCTCTGGGACTGACTGTGGGACGGGTTTGTGTCCTGTGCAGACTGAAACCATGTTTCCTGCACCCACTGGGCTGGTGTCTGGGAACCAGTGTCATCAACCAGAGATGTCTTAGTGCCTTTGTTCCCTTCTTATTAAAGACCAGGCGGTTCCAAGAGCAGCAGGACTGGCAGCCAGGTCTCCTACAGTTGCCTTGCAGGTGAACTGCTTGGTATGATTCTCTGCTCTCTAATTAGGTTGAGCTAATGCTGCAGCCTTTCTCTCAAGAGGAGCACTAATTCTCTTCTATCCAGAAGAGAAAGCTTTAGGGAACCGCTTATGGGCTTTGCTGCCCCATTAGCAAACCCTGTAGAAATGGTCCAATTGCATGTTACTGTGGATGCTCGGTCAGTGTAGGCACAAATGAGGGTGACCTCGTAAGCCGCCAACTGAGGGAAGGAACTTACAAATTCCCCCTGGCTCTGTCTCTATGGGCCCAGGTGAAGTGGGAAAGCCCCTGAAGTCTGAGTGGATGTGTTCCTTGGACTTAAGGAGAGGAAGATAACAGGAAGATCAAGGTGATATACAGGAGTGAGCAGACAGCCTTCCTGTTTACTCCTTAATATGCAGTAAAAGGTACTTGTGGCTTTTCATTTAATTAAGTCCAGGTGTTACCAGCAGCTGGGATTTGAGAGGAAGGAAAATAAGTGGAGCCCTTAATTGCAAAGTAAAAAAAAAAAAAAAACCCAAAACACACAAACCCAAAACAAACAAAACCCCAAAAAGAAACACCCCAAACAAACCAGGCAAATCCAAGTTTTTCCCTAAGGAAGACCGTAACTTATGGCTCTGTCAGTCTGAGCCACGTGGGCTTTTACAACAGCCTATTCCTTGCTTCCCACTCTCCCTGCGCACTAAGTTATTCCACAGTTACCTCTTTGACGGACATCCCACAAAGCCTGTTGACTGCCTGACCCAAGTCGGGAGAGGGTACAGTTTCTCTCATGAAGTCCGTGGCCTCAGAAATCACCTACAACAGCAGCAGAAATAATCATCAGGTTGGACTGCGCTCTGCATCCTTGCATTGCATACAGCGCCGATAGGAAAGTAGGTGGCAGTAGCTGTGGGGCACACTGCCAGGGTGCCCTCTCTGTGTGCCTGTTGGTGGTTACGGCGCCTGTGATGGGTGCAAGGAAAACAAGCAGATCTATTACTGTCTGGAGATGGAAACTGGCCTGCTTCTAGTTTGCTTGCATGCAGCAGCCTTCCTGGCCCTGCCTGGATAAGTAGGTTGGTCCTTATGCTCCTTGGCACGGTGTCCGTGGGAGGCTCTCAGGAGCAGGGAGCTGGGGAGACTTCTGAAATTCCTCCCTCTGCATTCCTTCACTGAAATGCACTCAGCCTCTTCTAGGATCTTGAGATGGTCCTGGCTTAACAACCCAGTGATTCTGGACACTAGATCTAGGGTCTCAGATATAAGCATGCTTGTGGTGGAGCATGCCCAGATGTTTGCTCAGAGCGGCAGAGGATCTTCAGCTTCACCACATGCTTGGTGTGGGAAGACCTGCTCAGCACACAGCTGCTGACTACCTTATCCTTGCTGGCTCATGTGAGGTCCTTTATGGCGCTGGAGCCCCAAAGTTTGCCTTGCAAGCAGACATTGCTGAAACATGGATGAAGAAAGCCCTACCACAGCCACTGATGGGAAGCCTATTGTCCATATTTGAACAGCTGTGTGGAAATGAGGGGGAGAGGGCAGGAGAGCATGTGTACAATGTTAGCCAGAGCACTGGCCCTCTTGGCTAGCAGAGGGCACAGTGTGGCTGTTCCCACTGTATTTTTTTTTAATGACCAAACTCTTCCCGTTTCATGGGTTCTCCATACCAGTTGCCTACCTCAGTGTAAATGAGAACCCACCAGAAACCTGGTCCGGAGGGGCTTGAATATACTGCTGAGGGAATGCTTGAAGAAGCTGTAGGAAGAGGAAGAGTTGAGCAGACTTTGCACAAGTCTCATGCAGGTGGTGGGATTGCTGGAGCCGGTGATGTTGAAGACCTCCTCAGGGCCGGGGATGTCTGATGTGTCATCACTGACAGCACAAGGCCCAGTATGTACTGATTGCCACCGCACTTCCCGGGAGTAGGTGAGGGGCCAGCAGGGATTAGACACAGTTTTAGCACTTCTCTGATCCTAGAGAGGCAGAATAAAACAGGGACACAGGCAGCAAGAAAGGAGGTTGGCGTCCCAGGACTTCACAAAGAAAGACAAAATGCAACACAATGAAGAACAGTTTTCCTCTGGCACCACAATGTTGTAAATGAGCAATCAGGCTGCAGAAGGTTTGCCAAACCTTATCTCAGCAAGTCAACTGCAGCAGGCTCCCAGCTCCTGCAGAGTTCAGGGCCTGGCAATGCCTGGACCTGCTGTGGGAGGCTGAGGAGTCCCAGCCCTACCTACTCTGCCTTAGGCCAGAAATAAAATTTCAATGAATCCTGTACTCTTTCTAGTTGCAAGAAAGAGGCTGTTCTGGTCTGCCTTGCAAATGGCTCAACCCGTCAAGAATCAGTGTTTCTCATCTCTAGGAATTCCCCTATATAACTGAGGTGAAGTGGGTCTCCATGTGGGACATTCAGGTCTCAAATAAGGGGAGGTGTGGTTTACAGGGAGGCAAGTGGATGGGCAGTGAGTAGTTTATTTCTGAGAAATTCAGTTTTGGTGGAGACTGGTTCCTGACTTTGCATCAGATCCTGCCACCTCCTTCCCCCCCCACCTAAAGTTTGGAAGAACCAGAACACCTGTATGTTTTCAAAATGAAATATTGCTCTCTTAAAGACTGCTTCAGGGTTAAAGTCAGCAAAGGACAGAAATATCCCAAATGAAAGGTCCTGGTTGGTTCCTGGGTGCTGTTGTTTAGGCTCCCCTTCTAGGATGGAGGAGTAGTTCAGAGAAGCCAAGGGAAGTCTTTGCCTCGCTCCACCCCGAAGGTGGTCCAGAGAGCTACTCTGTGCTCATGTGTATTAAGTAAGGAGCCAAACAGAGCCTGCAAGTAGGAAACTCTGGAATGGGTGCCTGTGTGTCTGCTTGGAGGGCATCGATTTGGGCATAGAGAGTATGTTTGACAAATGCACTGGGCTTTTTTAGATACATGCAAATGCCTTCTATTAAAGACAGTGATCGACATTTTGCCCATTAGCAGCTATGCTTTATGCAACTGTCATTCAGTGCAGAGGGTTGATATTGTATCCAGGAACCTTGCAAATGCCCTTCTGGCAGGTACTCACTTGAATGAGCATAGACAGCAGCCTGCTGCGGAGCTGGTCTGTGCCGTGGCAGGGGCAGTGATGAGTGTACACGTTGTGCGTCTGTCCATACAGCTGCAGCCTCACTCCCTCTTTTGGTGCCTGGTTCCCTTCTTCCACCTTGGAAGTGAGCTGTGCTGAGGTTCCTCCCACAGATAGGACTCCTGCCATCCCCTTCCTGGAGGGGACCAACTGCCCTCGCCAGTCGTACTGACCCAAAAAGAACCAGAGAGGTCAGTTCTTAAGACTTCTACATCTGGGTCACGGTCAGAAAGAAGCGTTATTGCACAGAGAGAGAAAGCAGCTTTCTGGTGCAGTGCAGCCCAACTTTTTTTTTTTGCCCACAGGACATAAGGATGCTGAACTGGTGGCTTTGGAGGGAACAGAGGAGCCATTGTACAAGCACTGCCATCTGCACAGAGAGCTCCCCACAGCCAGCAAGAGCAACCAGGGCTCACCACCCTGGGTGGCTGTTCAAGGCACTGGTCTTGGTAGGTAGGAGCAGGGGGGAGAGGAGAGGGTGGTGGTTGTGGTGGGGAATGGGAGGGAGGTTTCCAGGTGGGCAGATATGGGTTTCAAGTGCTGCCTTGATGCTGAAGTGATCCTCCTTGTCAGAAGAACCCTGTGGTTTTCATCTCCTGCCATCTTGCAGAACTGAGTTTGGCAATGCTGAAGTTAGCAGTACAGAGAGGAAAGTTTACGTGAGTGTAAGCACTCTGTCCCTGGCCGGGGGAGGCTGTGTTGCTGCCAGCAGGGCTAGCAATTCCCTAATCAGTGCATGCTTGCTCCTGGTTATCAGAATAGCTTTTCACTTCCCCAATGTGGAATAACTCGGTCTAACCCACCTTTCTCTTGCCTGTTGAGTTCTTGAGACCCTTTGGCTTGAGAAGCCATGGGTAGAGCAAGGAAACGTAAATGTATTCTTTTTGTTTAGCGAGTGCCTTCTGAATACAGACCAGGCCCCTGTGCTGGGGACACCCAGCTATGCTCTCGCTAGTGTCTCAATGAGAGGAAATTTGATGGGCTTTTGCTTTGGCAGCAAAAGACTCTGCTTCTCTGTCCACCATCCACAGGATGTCCCATGGGACAGCTGGACTCCAGTGGCAATCCCACAGCACCCCACACACATAGCAGCAATGCCTGTTTGACAGTGGTGCTGAGCTAGAGCTGCAGGGACTCAGGGCAGTGGAGTTCTTGTTGACACCCCAGGGCCAGACTGTGTAAGGTTCTCTATGTGAGCATCCTGGATGTGCTGTCCAGAAAGCCTCACATCTGTTAAGCCAACTGCATGAACATGCCCATGAAAGGCTGTATTAGAGGTTTAGTCCTTCAGCCTAGTTTTAACCATCTCACATTATGTCCCCCAGCCAGCTGGTGTTGGATATAACCTGCCTTCTCTAAAAGACAATGGAAGTTGTGCTTAAGCATTGTTTAAAGTACAGGGCTTTAATGATCCCTCCACATGTCTCTAGCTGTTTGCTAATGGTAGTTGCTCAGCTCAGTTCTGTACTCTCCAGGCAGGATTGTCCTTTACCTTGAAGAAGTTCTCCAGGACATAATTAACAGCAACCCAACTGAATGCTTCCTCGTCTGGACTGGACAGGATTTGTGCTCCCTGAAAGTCAAAGGGGGATGACTTCAGGGCCACAGTCAGGGCTGCAAGGAGACCGCCAGAGAGGGTGGGATGGGTGAGGCTAAACAGAAAAGAAAAAGAAGGCACATTTGTTGTTACAGGACCCTGCCAGGAGCAGCCTGCAGTGGGGGTACAGCTGCAGGACTTCGGCTGTGCTCCCCACTTTGGGTAGTAGCATAGAGACACCATGAGAATCCGACTCCTGCTGCTACTTCCCTCTCCCTTGCATGGCACTGGGGGCAAAAACAGCAGAGGGATGATTTGAGCAGTTGTGCCACCATTCAACAATTTAGGAGTTCAGTACCCGCTGCCCCTGAGGGATCCTGTGGCCTTGCCCCACTGACCTGGCCCCCTCCAGACCTTACTTTTCCCCAGCGTCTAAAAGGAGATAAAGGTCCCAGTAATGGGGTGACTGAGAACAGGGTCCACAAAAGTGTGTATGATAAGGTGGATCTTCCCACCACCGCTCCCAACCTGCTAACAAGAAGCACCCCTGCAAGCCCATGTGGGTTGTCACACAAACTGAAAACACTTCAGCTTCCAGACTGACAGATGTTTTTCTAAGCACTAATTGTGAAGTCCTAATTGTGAAGGAGACTTTACACAGACTGGTAGCAGTAGCAAGACTGTCATCCTCATGGCTGCTTGAGGGGACAGTATGGAGGCACAGCCATACCGTACTCCCCTCGAGTGCATGGGGACCTGAGGAAGGTTTACCTGACTAGCAGATTAGGGATGAAACACACTGCAGAGCAGACAAGGTGAGATGCATTTACAGAATGATCCGCATGACGTGTGCTGATCTCTGAGTGTGGGTTTGCAACATTCACTCACTTCAGCTGCCTCATGCTGGCGGTTGCTCCCAGGTAGAGGGGGGTTTGGCTGTGCTGCTCTGCTGGGATCTCTTTCTGGGCCCAGTTCAAACATGGCTCCAAGCTCTTCCCTACTTTCTGAGGAGAATCTGAGTAGCTGGAGACTCCCGGACCTGAGGACCAGGGAAAAGAATGAAATTTTCTAAGGAAAGATATGGGAGAAGTATGAGAGCTGTTATCCAAGAGGTTGCTGTCCTAGGGCATGGTTAGAGACAGGACCTGTCACAGGCAGAATGAAGGAGTTCCTCCAGGTAGCCATCCTGCTAAAATATGGTACAGGGAGCAAGATGGCACATGCACATAAATCCCAAATCGCACAAAGAGAACCCTAGCTCTACTGCTGAGACATCCTGTAAATGACCCATGTATCAAGCCACAAGTCTGCTGCAAGAGCTGAGGCTGTCTCAGCCCACAAAGGAAGAAATGTGGCTTTAGCCGCTATAAAAGATAAGCAAAAGGACACACTGCCATGCAGCTAGAACCAAGGCTGATGTGTCAGCTCTCTCCTCCATCCACTTCCTCTCGTGTTGGTGGAGGTGGCTTCCGAGCCCCATGCCTGCAAGCAAGACATCTCTGCTCTAGAGGAAGCTGGTGCTGTGTGGAGAGAAGCTGTGTGCAAGCCTTGATTCATCTTTCCAGCAAGATTCAATGGGGTCTTAAAGGCTGGTTTTGAACTACTACCCAAAAAGAGCCTCACTTCCCCATCCTCTGGCCCACTTGTCTTCCTGGCTGTGCGACTCCCTCACCATCTGCTTTGCTCTCCTGGGCCCTGTATAGGGCTGAGCTGCAGCTTGCCTGCGGCCACTCAAAGGCTGTGACCATACTGCCATGCAGACCAAGGACAACTACTCACATCTGGGAGAGAGACCTGCCTGGACCTCTTGCTGCTGCTGCCACACTGTTGGAGCAGCAGGTTCAAATAAGTCTTCAAGCACCGAGCTACAGTCGCTGTTTTTAACCCAGCCAGTGAATATGGCGGTAGTCAAGGGACGCGTACAAGGTTTCAGGGAGCCCTTATTGCATCTTCTGCATGTGGTTTGTATTGCTTATAGTCTGCGAGGGCACAAACCCTCTTCCCTGCTTGTTGCGCAGCTGCCCTCCTACAGCGCACTGCTACTGAGAGTTCAGGGTTTCCCAGCATCCTGCTATAATCAGGCTTCAACATCAAAGCAAGATTGAGAGATAGAGAAGGAAAACCCCAAGCTTTAATGCATGAAACCCTTTCAGCTGGCTTTGGCAGGGCCAAACTGATTCAAACTAGTGAGGAAGACCCTAATATTCTCCAAAATGTGACACCTAAAACCAAGCTGAACTCATGCTTGTGCTGTCAAACCTTGCATAGGGGGTTGGAGTCTTCGCAATTCTGTTGTCCTGGAGCTATGCCACTTACTGTCCAGAATACAGTCAGGAGGAGGCAGAAGATACCAGGAGTCACCCTGCAGCCAGATTTGTTGCTGTTCACTGTCTCACCTGGGTGAGAAGCTCAGCAACCTTGGCTCTGCTGCTGATCCACATGGACGTCAGGACCAGCCCCTCTGTGTGCTTCCCTGCCTGCAGCAGGCCAAAAAAACCTGTCACCTGCTACTGCTGAGTGCTCTGATGTCCAGCTGTATGGCTAAATCTGCCCATGTTGAGAAAACCCATGCTGAAAATAAGCAGCCTGTGCTTCACAGTCACCACTATTTCAGTGTACGGCCAGATGATACAGGAGCTGAGGAAATTGCAGCAGTGGTCCATGCACAGATCTCTAGGTTTCCATCCATCCCATGCCAGTCCCACAGACCACCGAGCATGAATCGGGCATCTTACCTTGTACAGGACAGGAACTACATTCCCTGATCACTCCGGTCTTGTTTGCGTTGGTGGTGGTGGTCCACTGGTAGATGAACAGGATGGTGTGGGATGGGCCAGCATCCAGAACAATGCCGTACTGGAAAACCCCCAAAACATTCTAGATAAACACCACTGAATGCATGTTGCTTTGTTATTCTAGGGTTACTCGGCATTACATAGGTATTCTGGGTAACCCGTGGGCGTGCACTGCAGTATTTGAGTTAGCTTTTTACATTCAAAGAAAGGGTGAAGCCAGAAGATGATGTGGATTTGCAGGGAACCATCTGTATTTCTGAATATACATGAGGAGCAGCAGGAGTGGAGAAACACCCAGAAGTACGTCAGACCTGCGGTGGCATGCTCTGCAGCTGTTCCTGAAATCAGGTAGAGGGCTTCCACTGAGAGCTGAGCCATCTGGAGCTCAGGAAAAACAGGTCCTAAAGCAGCGGGAGATGGCACTATACAGGCTCTCGACTGATTCTGGGACTCAAACTGCTGCTGGATTGGTTTGCTAAAGAGGTAAGGGTTTCATGCAGGAATCGGAGGGCTGTGGCTTGTTCCTGCTTCTGAGGAACCCGAGACTCCCACATCTGTTTGATGCCCCACTGCAGAGATGGTGCGACACGGGCTGGGTTTGCCCCAGTGCGTGCCAGACCTGTGGGAGCTGCAGCGCGCTGGGACCAACCAGCACATACACTGTCCAACGCAGCAGCCCTGAGGAGACCAAGATAATGTCTTGGCAAAAACAGCAGCAGTGAACGTGAGATTTCTCAACTCCTTCTCCACTGACAGTTCTCCTATTGCCTAGCAGTGAGGCCGAGGGCTTTCTTAGTCTCGTTGCAGCCCAGCGTCTGGTCTATTTGCTGCTGACTAAGCCTTGCTGAGCTGCACCTCATATGTGAGGTTAGGAAATGAGAGGTCACTGGGGTACCCTGCAGCACAGCTCTGTGGCTGTTTTGGATGTCCCCACACTCAAAATACCACCAGGGCTAGCCTAGGGTCTCCTACTCTCCCCTCTATTACATAACCCCAAACTGGGACATCTCCTACACAGACGGGAAAGAAACTCATGAGATCTGGGAGGTACGTGGTAGTGCATGGTCTAAGCTGTATCTTGCACAGAAATAGTTGTAGCTGTGACTGAGTGGGAGGAGAAACCTCCTGAGAGGTTGACATTAACACAGTCAGAAGGGTTTTAGCACAAGACAGAGCCTGGCTGCAGCCTCCGAGCGAAGCTGGCTGCCTGCTGCCTTCCTGGGAGCTCCCAGCTGCACCAGACACAGCGCCCAGGCCAGGAGCTGGTGGGACTGGAGCTGGAGCAGAAATGCGGAAGGAGGATGGAACTCCCTGTCCGAGCCTGCTGGCACCCTCCCACACGAGTGACAACTCATATTTCTTGCAGGGCATGTCGGCTGCTGCAGAAGAGGAAGGAACAAATGGTATTGGTGGAGAAACCTCGATTTTTTTCCTTCTTCACAAAATGAGAGGCTGCTGCTGGGAGTGCAAGGGAGGAGAAGGGATCACCACATTTCTGCCCCAGTTCAACACCAGGGAAGGGCAGAATGCTCTCTGGGCAGAGCATGGAGCAATGAAGGGTTTTTTTAATCCAATTTTGTTTCTGAGAGGAGCGTGGAGGAGGGGTAGTATCTCTAAATGCGCAGGTTAACCTACTTCTGTTTGAGTAAACCACAGCATGCCACTGGTCTCATCTCAGCAGTGGTGCCCAAGAGGCAGAGTGGATGGACAGTAACCCCCCAGTCACTGGGCAGATCTGACCCTGCTGTATAAAGCAGGTTGGCTCTTCAGGTAAAATCAAGAGAGGACAGAAGAGGAAAAGGCATGGAAGATAAGATAATTTTTTTTTAAAGACAGAAGCAGCAGTTCAGTGCCAAATTCCTCCTGACTTTCAAGAGGGACCTAGATCTTTCCCTCCACTGACACCACTGGTCCCTTGCTGCTCTGGGCTCGCTCCTGACGTGGGCTGCCTCTCCTCAGCCTGTGGTGAACATCTCTGCTGGATGATATCCAGCCTGTATTTCCCTGACCAGCCAAAGGGGTTGGCTTGTTTTTGGCTTGAAAAGCTACAGCATGTTGAAGGATGCAAACCCATCCTCGCAGTCTTGTTCTAGTCCCCTGCTCAGTTTATTGTTTTGGGCTAGTAACTACGTCAGTAGTGCAATGAATGTAAGAAGCAACGAAACACACCAGGTTTTAGTTTAAATGCCCAGCTTGCACAAGGAAACAGGCAGGTTCTCCTTAAGAAGCAGCCCCGCAGACGAGGAGAAGGTCTCCTCTGCCCCGCTTGACCCTCGGCTTGGCCACCCCTCGGGCAGGTGGACGCCCTTACCTTGGTCCCGGGAGGGGTGATGGGCACATCTTTAGTGGAGACACAAAGGAGCACGATGCCCGTCAGTCCCGCTACAATCACCAGCCAGGGGGGAAGGAGTTCACGCCAAGACATGAAGCGCTTTCTCCTTTCGCAAAGAGTCAAAAGAGGAAGCAGCGGAGCAGCAAACTGACAGCGGCTGCTTTTTACAACCTTTAAAAAGAGGAGAAAGGCGGGGCTGAGGCCAGGCTCTGACTTCAGCCCAGCCCCAAGCCACAGGGACCACAAGGAGCGCGTGGGCCAAGCTGCGATGTGTCAGGCAGTTCTCCCTTCCATCGCTCCATGCAATAAATAAAACGACGGCTTCGTGCCCATTCCAGTGCTAGCTTTGCAAAGGCATCGGTGCAACCTCGAAACTGCCCCAGGCGTCAGGATTGAGGTAAACAGAAATGTGAGGTTAGCTCAGCTGTGTAATAAGCAGAAAGCAGGCAAAACTCATCTGTTTGGTATTCTGCGCCTGGCAGTGCTAGCTGCCAAAATTAGAAGCAGGGAAACTCCTTGTCGCTGGGTTTACTTTATATCTGAGGGCTCCAGGGTGGACCTGGGGCGCTTCCCCGCAAGGACGTGTCCATTGGGTTGGGGCAGAGCGCGGGCACTCTGTCCAGTTCCTTCAGACTGCCTCCTCGTTCACTCTCGGGCAGCACCCAGGACAGGAAAACATCTGCACGTTCGGGTTTCCACCCACAGGAGACTCTGGCTGGTTTGGTCTTTGCTGTGGGGGGGAGACGGCGGGGGGTCCTCAGGTCTTTTGCCCCCAGAAGGCCAGGGTCAGTGTAGGTGACTGTACACCCCTTCCCAACAGCCTCCCTATGAAAGATAACCAACCCCCAGACTTTGCAAAACACGCGCCCACTTTCTCCTTTTTGGTGCCACAAAGACACAGCCCCGAAACCAGAATTTCTGAAGAAAAATCTGTTAGAGCCGGGAGAGGTGCTTCTTTCAGGCTGTCCCCATCTGTTTCCCGGTGATATGGTCTAGGAATAAAAGTGCAACTCCTTTAAAGAAATGTTTTGATTCGTGTGAGCTGGACCATTTATTGGCAAGGCCATCTTGCCCCCACCAGAGGACTTCACCAGCCAGGCCTCTGTCTGCAGAACTAAAGGAATGACACCTTCTTGGTCTTGCAGGGGTATTTGGAGACACATCTCTCTGTCTTAGAGTTGTTTTAAGCAAAGTGCCAGAATTCCCTCATCTTCCTGCAGACTTTAGACTCCAGTTCAGATTTTGCTGGTCAGCAAGTAGAATGCATCTGCAGATGTCCTGTAGTGACAGGGCAAGGGGCAACAGTTTTAAACTGAAAGAGGGTACGTTTAAATTGCACATAAGGAAGAAATGTTTTACAATGAGGGTGGTGAGACCCTGGAACAGGTTGCCCAGAGAAGTTGTGGATGCCTCATCTTTGGAAGTGTTCAAGGTCGGGTTGGACAGGGCTTGGAGAAACCTGATCTAGTGAAAGAAGTCCCTGCCCATGGCAGGGGGATTGGACTAGGTGATCTTCAAAAGTCCCTTCCAACCCAAACCATTCTGTGATTCTTTGTTTTGCTTACACTTGCGCTGACAATGCTCTACTTTGCAATGGGGACACGGATTAAATTGCCAGAGTGCTGACAGTCCTCCTCCCTCTGCTCTCGCGTCTGCCCGGGAGGACAAGCAGGCTTTCACGCACTTCCCCGGTGAGGAGTCGTGCAGCAGTTCAGCTTGCTGCAGTGCCGCAAACAAAACAGGTGCCCCAGGCGTCCTCCTGTCCCAAAGAAATGCTGCACGTGGGATGCGTGGGGCGGCTGCTCGCACTGTGGTGGTTGGCCGATTGCTCATGCCCACGGGCTGGTCATGGTAGTTTGTTCCAATTTTGTGATATACCATCAGCACTTGAGGATATCCAGCAGCTACTGAGCATCTGCCAGATCCTGCCGTGGTCAGGCCAGTCGTGCTTTGCTCCCGCAGAAACCACGCGCCGGCAGAGCAGTGTGCACCTCAAACTGCGCAGGGGTCGCTTTTGCAGCTGGGGCACGGAGAGGGGACATGAGGGAGCCAGGGATGTTGCAGCAGCTCGTGGCTGGGAATAGCAGAGCGCATCCGTTCTCTCATCTGGATGTCGGGGTTCACGGGGGTCTGTTGACAGATGCACGTGGTATGGGGGGCTCTAAATCACATAGGTTTTGCCTCGATAGTTACACTAACTGGTGGGCAGACGCCAAAGGGTTTCTGCGATGGGTTGGACTGACGCAGTTTTATACAATCCTAGCGCCCGGCTGCACATCTCACGAAGGCCAAAGTCGGATTTTTTTCCCCACTCTGTAGCAGCTATGCTGAAAGTACGGGTCTGCAAAGGTCAAATCATGACGGGGAAAGGCCACTTCTTCTTTGTGAGGCTGTTTTTGGTTGCGTTTCTCGTTTCCATCGCTGTCTGCCAGGGGTCAGCCAAGGAGTCGCGGCCGCCCTGCTGGGAGGGACGCCTCACGCACCCGCAGGAACCCCAACATTTGCTGCCACGCTCCCGTATTGGTGTTGATTGGAGCAGCGCGCCTTGGGGCCCTGGGGCCTGGCCGCCTTCCCGAGCGCTCAGCCGGCAGCCGCAGCGAGCTCCCC
>NW_008825051.1:776077-777762 GCF_000699105.1 Pygoscelis adeliae | reverse complement strand
GGCTTACCCGCCACCTCCGTCCCTGTCCGGTGTTTGTGTTGGCAGACAGAAAATGGAGTGCTCCTGCCCTCGCTGCAGTCGGCCCTGCCCTTCCTGGACCTGCACGGCACCCCCCGGCTGGAGTTCCACCAGTCGGTTTTCGATGAGCTGAGGGAGAAGCTGCTGGAGAGGGTCTCTGCCATCGCTTTGGAAGGGAAAGTTGAGGAGAGGTTTGTTGGCAGTCTTGCTGGTTATTCGGAGTGAGCTGGGAGTTTTGGGTGAAAATTAGTTACAGTGGACGAGTAACTTCTGCAAAGGAGAGTTAGATGCCTGGGGATCAAGTTCCAGTGGCTTTGAGATGAGCCACTTTGGTCCTTTACTGTAACATGGTACTTAGTCTCTTGCTCTTACATGTTTTCAGATACAAGAAGCTGGAAGATCTCCTAGAGAAGAGCTTTTCCCTGGTCAAGATGCCTTCCATACAGCCTGTGGTAATGTGTGTCATGAAGCACTTGCCCAAGGTAAAACTGCTCTGCCGGTTAGCCTGTTCCATTACATCTCTGTTGTATAGCTTCTCTTAGTGGCTGGGTTCTCTTCTCTGGTGGCTGGGCTGCATGCTCCATCAGCAGACCTTCTGCAAGTTCAGTGTTAGGAACTGACTGAAGATTTACTACATTCTTGTATCTGGTAACAACTTAGACTAATTCAAAAAGCATTTTACATTTTCATAATCAGATGAGACTATTTCCCTATTTTATTCAATACATGCAGCTTCCTAAAAGTAGTCGAGTTCACCGATAGGTGAATTTTTCCACAGCTGATTTAAAAATCTGTGATAAGTGGAAAATAAGATTTGAAGAATGCAACTGGAAGTAGACAGGAGTGAGATTCAGCTCTGTGAAAACAAAAATCTCTAGGAGTAGCCTTATTAAAAGCATCATATTATGCTTAAGGTAACAGATTCAAAACTACTACTAGAGCTTTTGTAAGTTGCTGAGTTTTGAAACGTCACCCCAAATCTTAGCATCATAGTTTTAAAGGAAGTCTTACTCTCTTTGAAAGAAATAAGGGAAAGCTTGGTGCGTAATTGGTTGTTGAAGTTAAGTGTCTTAGGACTGGCTTACTGTTACAGGAGTAGGAAAGGGAAAAGATGAGTCTATGATATTTGCTTTTGTTTAGTTGCATTGTTGTGTAAATTACCAGACTGCCTGAGATTACGATTTGGATGTCTTCTGTAGTCAGCTACTTCTTACTTGAACAGTCAGGCAGGTAAGCTGCTCTACGCTTTGGTAACTGCTCTGTTGATCATAGGTCCCTGAGAAGAAGCTGAAGTTAGTAATGGCCGATAAGGATTTGTATAAAGCATGTGCAGTGGAGGTGAAGCGCCAGATTTGGCAGGATAACCAGGCTCTGTTTGGTGATGAGGTATCTCCGCTGCTGAAGCAATATATCCTGGAGAAAGAAAATATTCTCTTCAGCAATGATATTTCTGTCTTGCACAATTTCTTCAGTCCGTCTCCCAAAACAAGACGTCAAGGAGAGGTAAGGACAAGGAAACCTCTCACAACATGCTTGTGAATGGAGTTCATCAACTTTCAGACAACCTCATCAAATAACAGAGTGTCCATTTCACCCACCCAACTTTGCTAGTAAGCTTGTTTGGCTAGGCAAAGTATTTGCAAGAAATACCAGGTCGTTTTCTCCTA
>NW_008825051.1:748246-776063 GCF_000699105.1 Pygoscelis adeliae | reverse complement strand
ATTATTTTAATAGTTACTCAATGCTGTGATTAATTGATTAATGTTCTAAGCTGTTTATGAGCTTTTAAAAAAATAGCAAGGTGAAAAATTTTTTCCTTTATTGCTCAGTCTGGCTTTAATTCCCCTCAGCTGTTCTGAAGACCGAGCATCTCTATCGAACCAGTTTGAATATCTTAAATTTCTTGGGGATTTTTTTTTTAGCAGGACGTAGCCCAACAAAAGCTTTTTTTTTCTTTTTTTTTTTTTTTTTTGTAAAAATGGAAAGGAACATTGAAAGGTGTAGCTAAGCCGGCATTCAGAAAACTTGCTCTTTGAATGGAATTACATGAGGTGGCTGAGCTGATCCAACACTCAGCCACAGGGAGGGCAGGTGCTGCTCCTCCCCGCCAACCTGTAGCTCTGACGATTATCAGACCCTTCCATGAGCTGATTCAGCTCAGTAATTGCTACAGAAACTCAGCAAATAAAACCAGTAAGTAGTTTTCCAAGACAGTGAGTTGGATCTGCTCAGAGAAGAGATCAGCTGGCACCAAAGCCATTGCAAGGAGATGGGCTGGATCACACAGGCAGGCTTCATGTGAGAGGGAACAGTGATATAGGCATTAGGAGGAGCGGGTGTCTCCTCTTCTTGGCAACAGCAAGCCGTTACAGTGGTTCAGCTATAAAGTGTCACTTTATCTCAGGGGGCTTTTGCTCCAGAAGGGAAATGTCAGAGTTTCTGTAAGGACCTTGCTATCGAGAATGCTAAGGAATTGCAGTGATAAGGCAGTATAAACCTTTAATTTCAGAGAGGGTAGCACGTCTATTACACGGGGGGTTTGGTTTTGGTCTGTTTTGCTTTCAAAGGCCCACTTAGTGTAAGTGCTCTGGTGCAATTTACTTCAGGTTTACACTGCAGACTTGTAGTTTAACCCCGGCCGGCGCCTAAGCACCACACATCCGCTCACTCGCCCCCCCCCGATGGGATGGGGGGTAGGGTCAGAAGGGTAAAGGTGAGAAAGGAACTCGTGGGTTGAGATAAAAACAGTTTAATAATTAAAAAGAAATTAAAAAAAAAAATCTTTGTAAGGAAAAAAATAACAGAGAGGAAAATAAAACCCAAGAAAAAACAAGCAATGCAAATGAAAACAGTTGCTCACCCCCAACCAACCGATGCCCAGCCAGTCACCGAGCAGCGGCCCCCCCGCCAACCTCCATCCCCAGTTCTATTGCCGAGCGTGACGCCATATGGTGTGGAATACCCCTTGGGTCAGTTGGGGTCAGCTGTCCCCTCCCAACTTCTTGTGCACCCCTAACCTGCTCGCTGGTGGGGTGGGGTGAGGAGCAGAAAAGGCCTCGATGCTGTGTAAGCACTGCTCAACAGTAACTATAACATCCCTGAATTATCAACACTGTTGTCAGCACAAACCCAAAACACAGCCCCACACAAACTACTATGAAGAAATTTAGCTCTGTCCCGGCCAAAACCAATACAAACCTTCACCTTCCTTCTCATGCCCATAGCCTGAAGGTAGATAGAAATACAAAAAGACTTCCAAAGGAAAGTGAGTTTCGTTCATGATACAATAATTGTAAATTATATTCATCAGTAACAGGTACTGCTGCTTATCCGTTTCACATAGCTGAGCACCTTATTTTAGAAATGCTTCAATTTCCTTTTGCAAGAGAACCTTTTCTTGACATTCTTTGTTCTTTCATTATGGCTATGAAAGATGTGGTGAACATCTCTTGAACAAATGCTCTTGGAAATCTTGGTATAAATAGTTCCTTCTCAGGAACTCATGTCAATGCAGATATTTCAGTCTTGATAAATTGTGTGAAAGCATTAATTTACGTTTTATGTGTATGTGAAATAACAGTATCTCTTGGTACTGAGTGCACATTTTTTCCACTTTGAGTTTAGGTGGTTCAGAAGCTGACCCAGATGATTGGGAAGAACGTGAAGCTCTACGATATGGTGTTGCAGTTTCTGAGAACCTTGTTCCTTCGGACAAGGAATGTTCATTACTGCACGCTACGGGCAGAGCTCCTGATGTCGCTGCATGACCTGGAAATCAGTGAAATCTGCACCGTTGACCCCTGTCATAAGGTATTAAACATGTGGGACAGATAGGAGTATTACTGGAGAATTTTCTGTTTCGCCCACTCCTGTGCATACCTGCTGCCCTGCAGGACTTCAGCCCAGAGAAGATGACTCCTCTCTGTGAAGAGAGTTCAGACCTTGAATCCAAAAGTCATCTTATATTCCTTGGAACTTCAGGTGAAAATTTCATCTTGGTTAACCAGCAGCTTGCTTTCATTTCATAACCCATAAATCATTCAAATTTATGGTACTTGTGCAGTGTTAAAAACAATGTCTAATCTGACCTATGTAGATGCTGCAAAAAATAATAAACATTAGCTAGCCCCAGGTTCTTAAAGCTTGCTTCCCTCCCTGTTGTGCCTGGTGTGATATACTCCATCTGTCAGTAAACTGTGTGTAACATTAAATAGTTTGGATCTTGAATTATAAGAAAACATTAAAATATTGGGGGATGACAGATGTGTTAATGTCACACCAGGATCTTGTTACTGGTCCTTTGTCCGTGGTTAGCATCACTCTGATCTAGAGCAAGGCTTTTTCTCTTAAGCAACGTTGCTAAGTTTTACGTGTATTCTGCTTATAGAGGTTATGTCCTAGAGTGATGATAAATGTTACTGCATGCTTTTTAATGTCTTCTGGTCAAGAGTCCCAAAATCAGTATACAGACAGCGACTGAATAGAAAAGGGCAACTCTTGTTCAAGTTACAGATCATTTTCAGCAACCTCATTTTGCCACTGCAAAATGCAGTGACTGCTGCAAGGACAGTAAGCCATGATGAAAGCATTTCAGAAAATTCAGCAAGTTGTTCTTTTTTCTTTTCAACAGCTGAAATGTTGGGGGAACATATATGTTGTTTCCTGAAAGGGGAAAAAAGCCCTTAATTTGGGGTCAAATAAAATGTTTCGCTTAACTGTCTTCTCCCATTTTGATAATACAGCTCTAAAGCAGAAGCACCTCCACTGTTAATATCCCTTACTTCGAGGGTGGGAGTGGTATTTCAGTGGTTAAAATATCCCATATTATTATTGCTAAGTGCTGCTGCTTCTTTCTTAGCCTCCTACTTGTGTAAATCCACATTGATCAGGTGTGCTGGGCAGCGGTATATTAATTGCTGCTTCTTAATTGCCAGGGAATGCCTTTCTTGGGAGGGGAGAAAGTGATACCAGGTTAACTTATATTGGTATCTCTGACCTCCTTTTGGGATGTTTGTATTTCTGACCTCCTCCGTATTTGTGACCAGCTTGGTACCATACCTAAGTATATTAATAAAGCGTATTAATTCCATATATTTGGAGGTCATTCTGAGCCTGTGTTCTCTGACATCATGTATTTTATTGCCAGTTTAATGAGTTCCTGTGGTTCATAAAGCTTTCTTTTTTTGTGACAGTTCACCTGGTGCCTTGATGCTTGCATTCGGGAGAAGTTTGTGGACAACAAGAGAGCTCGGGAATTGCAAGGGTTTCTGGATGGAGTGAAGAAAGGACAAGAACAAGTGTTGGGGTAAGGCACTTGGGCTGTTGAGAATCTGAAAATGGGTTCCTGGCAGTCATAACATCTGACAGGTATTGCAGGTGTTAATTCTTCCCTAGAGCCAGCTAACAGCCAGTAGCTCTTCCGTGCGGTCAAATCCAGTACATTCATGAGCATTAATGCACTAGAGCATAGCCAAGCGCGTTGTGGTGACATAGCTTGTACTGCTTAAGTTACCACTCTTGAGTCTCCGCTCTGGCCTGGTAACTGACTGTGGGAGATCTGCTTGATTTCAGTGCAGAAGACCTTTAGTAATTGTTTTCAGATAACATGCTCTTTCAAGTCAAAGAAATAACATTCATGGTGTTTTTACAAGGCAGGAGAAGGTTCGTCGGGTGGACACCTGTAGGTAACAAAAGTCAGAAAGTCAGGTTTTACATTATGATAGTAAGGGTATTGTTACAGTGCTTGCACTGTGTCTACCACTCTTAAACTCAGCAGTGTGTGTGTGTTTATAAAAATACAGTGTACACACACTACTTTGATGTTACATCTGATTAGGCTCAAACATCTTACTCTAGTGAAACACGTTCTCAAGAAGCTGGTGTCCTACAGCTGGATATGGAACTGTACAGTAGGGTTGTTTGTTATGTATGACATGTATTTGATTTTTTACTTCTTCTCAGGGACTTATCAATGATCTTGTGTGATCCCTTTGCCATTAACACCTTAGCCTTGAGTACCATAAGGCACCTGCAAGACCTGGTTGGGCAGGACACCTTACCCAGGGTGAGTGTCGCAGCTTGCGTACCTAATCTGAACTGTAGTCTTAATTGAATAGCATTCATCAACAAAGGACTGGCACCGTAGAAGAAGTACGATTAAGTTCTCAAATGCATGTGTAAATTGAAATAAGGGAAATGTGATACTGCCTATCCATTTGTAGCACATACCTTAGAGCTCTGCAGGAGCGCTGTTTGGAGACGGTCATTTTGGAGCTCTCTGAATTGACAACGAATTCTTTGCATGGCTCATTCTATCCTAACAGCTATGCATATATAGAATCATATATAGATTATGTGCCTCCCTGCTTTGTCCTTCCATCGGTTTGCCTAACAGCAGCAGCCTTTTTTCCCTGCCACGGTAAATGCGACGGATTAGTTTACACTGTTCTGGTCTGTTGGCTGCGATATAATACAGTTCCTGCAAGCAGTGTCTGCAGGAGGTGCTTAAATGTTAAAGGAGGGTAGCCTTCACAGGTGTCTGAACAGTGTGAGGCACTTGCTGTTATTTTCCCTGAGTTGTTAAATTTTATTGTTGGATTGAATAACTTCCTCATGAGAGTTTAAGACTGAAAATTGTTTTGGTTTCAGGGCACAATGTAAATGAAAAACCATTGTCATTCTTACACATGCTTTCTCTTTCTTCTGCTGAGATGACTTGATTTGTCTTGTCACGTGTTATATTTCAGTATACTAATTTGGCTGGACACGTTTAAAAACAATGTCGTGATCAGATCGGCTGCATACTTCTTGGCACATTATAAAATGTTACAAAGAACCACAAACCCTCAGGTGTGTCTGTTACTTGATTCCCATTTGAGGAATCAGTTGTCAATTAAATTGGACAACTGAATGCCTCTAGCAGTCTTTGATAAAGCTGCTAATCCAGGAGAGCTTTGAATGTGAACCACTACTTCCAAATAAATATCTATATGTGCAACTTGTGGAAGATCCAAATAGCTGTTTTTCTCCTCCCCTTAAAATTCGAGGAAAGCCCAGATCTGCTGCTGCTCCTTAGGATGCTGTCTTTGGGACAGGGGGCCTGGGACATGATTGACAGTCAAGTCTTCAAGGAACCAAAAATGGTGAGCCATTTTGATGTTTAGAATTTAACACATTTAATTAAACAAATTTGACTTGTTTATTATTTTATCGCGTCCCTGATTTAATGTTCATTCTGCATGCCTCTCATCATAACTTTCTTAGAAAAAACATGTAAGTGGTCACAGAGCAGCAGCTCAAGTGGACATGCTGTAAGCTTTGTTTACCTGCTTTTTTTATTTACATGAATGCCTGGCCCTTACTGTTTTAAAATCAAACTGTACCTCTGTTAAATTCTGCACTGGTTGCTCTTTGTTCCTGGGAGCTTCTACACAACTGATGAGTTTGTTAAAAAGATCTTGTCTGAGGAAAGCAGGATTTCAGAGGCTGGTCTGAAACTCTGGTAGGTGTGTAGAAAGTTTTCATTAACATGAAAAATGTCTTCCCTTCCAGATATCTGTTGTAGCAATTTTGTGTAGTGCCACATTCATCTACAGTCTTCCCATGCTTTGGAAATACTTTGCCCAGTATTATAGGCAGCCCTAGTGTAGTTTGGGAGCAGGTATGTTCAGCTGATTTCAGGAAGGTTAACCATGGTGTTGCGCAGCAGGACTGTTTCTCAAGAGAAATTTGCTGTTTCTGTTCTGAACTATAAAGCAGCAAATGTCTACCTAGGGGGACATTTGAAGTCTCCAAAATATATATTACTGGCTGATTGCATGTTTAAATTTACCACAGGAAGGGTGTGCATTAATACTCAGATTGTAACAGTGAGGGTGACCGAAACTCCAAGAGTAGCACTGTGATTTGGCTGGCAGAGGTGCTCTCGTGAATCTCTTAGGAAGAAACTGTGAACATTTTTCCTAAAGGGAATCTCCAAATCTATATTTAAAATCTGTTTTATTTGTGATTGCCCCAAGCTGTAACCTGCCACTCTGTGAATCTGATACAACATAGGTTGATCTGCCTTGTGCAGGGAGATGCTCTTTATTGTTGCTATTCTAGCTATGCATTGATCCCTGTCAGTTTAGAGAATGAACAAAATGATTTGTAATTCTTGATAAAAGCAGTTTGGTACCATCGTTAACATGCAGTGCTTGCAGAAGTATTGGAAGAGATCTCTCAGAAGAAATGCTACGTAATTGTCAAAAGAAAGAATTTGAGCAGGAGGATTTCTGTAGATGTTTTCCTAATTACCAGTGGAGCATGTGGAAGTGAATTATTCAAGAATTTTGACTGGAACTGGATGTCTGAAAGCTTGTTTTCCGAAGTGTAGGATGGGGCTCATAATATTTCCTCACCATTTGTTACAGTACTCTAGGACCGTTACGTGGCATGAACTGATTGATGAAAGCATTGTTCTTTTCCCTCTGTTCTTCCATCCCTCTAAGGAAGCTGAGCTGATCACGAAGTTCTTGCCTATGCTGATGTCCTTTGTGGTGGATGACTACACATTCAATGTAGATCAGAAACTGCCCTCGGAGGAGAAGGGGCCCGTTCCCTACCCCAGCACCATTCCTGAAGCTTTCATCAAGTACGTAATCTGCCTTACCACCTTCGTACATATAGTCTTGTTACCAAAGTAAAACATCAAGGAGCCAGCCAACATTGACAAGAGAAAACACTGTATGTGGTAAAATGAAGACTTCTTGGAGTAAAATTTAGTCCTGGTTAATCAAGCCTGAACTCTTCCTTTAGCAGAACAGGTTTCCATTATGATTCCTCAAATAAAATTTATCTACAAAAAATAATATTTCTTGCAATGACCATTCTTTTGGCAGATTGAATATGAAAGTATTTGGTATTACTGCTTTCAAATATGCTGCTTGTGTGGCTTCCCAAGCAGTGAATGATGAGTGTTTGAGTGATACTTGGGTGCAGCTGGACGAGTGCCCATGGTTCTGAAGAGTGCTATTGTAAATCATAAAGTTTGCATTTTTGTTACACAGACACTCATTCTCTGTCGATAACCTATCACTCCAGGGATGTCAAAAAGATAAATAAAACCTCTGGGTGCTCTGTAGTATTCAGATCTTGCACTAATTTCCAGCACAATTCTTATCTGTATGCCAGAATTTGGAGTACTTTATCCTGGTAGTTGTGCTCTGCTCTATGACAGTTTTGATATTTGACCTTTGGGAAACTAAAACAAAACAATATTGGACTTTGTATCATTTTTGAGTATTTGGGCTTCTTCTAAAACCCATTTTGAATAGCACTTTTATCATTAATACTGTTAAAAATGTTCACAATCAAATCCAGCTGCTTGATTGTGAGACAGTGCAATGTTTGCTGAATGGTAAATTTTTCTGGACCATGGTAGTGAACATAGTGATGATCATCTACTGGGTTACTGAGTAGCTGCTCTTTAGTGGGCTTGAGGTTAGCCACTGCTGTAACTGCTTGATTGCTATCCAACAGTATTTTAAACCCTCTTTAAAAAAAAAAAAATCTGGTTTAGCTTTATTGATTAAGAAACTTTGGTTCTGCCACAACAGATTCTTGCAGGAGAACAGAATAGCTTGTGAGATTGGGCTGTATTACATCCTTCACATCACTAAACAAAGGAACAAGAACGCTTTCCTTAGGCTCCTGCCGGCACTAGGTAAGTTTTTGTCTCGTCTTCTATTCTATAGCTGTTTGCCTTGTACTGGACACCCAGCATGCAAGTAAACCTGGAGTGAAAGTGATTTCAGAGTCAAAGATGTAATGTTCTGCCTTTGGCTCTTCTGGTGACTTAGTTGTAAGGCCCTGCAGAAGTGTTTGGTTTTGTCTGCAATTCGGATACTTTTCTGCTGATCCAAGAATTTAGAGATAGTGGCTGAAGGTCAGTAGTTCCTTAGATCAAAGGCTGTATTAACAGTGGGATTAGCTGAGAACTGTTTGGAATGAACCTGAAAAATAAAAGAGTAGGTGGCTTAATTCTGCTGCTGCTCATAGGAATTGCATGTGGCCAGAAATTCGTGGGACTTGGCTTTGTGTGGTGAAAAAGCCTGTAATAAAACAGGCCCACAGCCTTAAATTCTTCCCTGGGATTACCTTCGCTGACTTCTCCGGGGTAAGTTGCATGAGAGCTCTGAAGCAATCTTAGGAATTGCAGCTCCCAGTAATGGTGGGGGGGGTTCACTTCCCACTCCCTCACCCCAGCTCTGGTGTTCTTTGAACCCTTTGCTGAACTGTCAGCTTACTTACCTGGGTGAGTTTCCACTGGTGAGTGATTTGTATCTGCTCACTATGGGGTCTGAGAAGTGCAAGGAGGTGGATGTGGCCCTGAACAGAGGATGGTGGAGGAGGATAGCAGGGGACTTTGTGATTTTTGGCAGGAGCAAGCTACTCTGTGACTTCAGCCTTGGTGGAGACATGGGCTTTCTACATCATCATCTCACCCCTCTGGCTCCTAATCTTTTATGTCTGGAAGATCAAAGCCACCTGCCTGGGCTACCTGTTTTAAAAGCCACTAAGGGAATCTCACTGCAAAGTTTCCAGCAGGAACATCTGCTGTGTGGTCAGGTTTTGGCACATCCTTGTCAGTCTCAGTCTCTTTCCTTTTCATGTTGTATAGTTGAGACATTCAGTGACTTGGCCTTCAGTGATATTTTTCTGCATCTGCTTACTGGTAACCTCACGCTGCTGGGTGATGAATTTGCACTTGAGGAGTTCTGCACCAGTCTCTTTGATGGCTTCTTTCTCACTGCCTGCTCAAGGTAAATCTGATTTTCCTCAGGGGAAGTGAGTTTACAGGATAGCTCAGAGAGGTTATACTACTTTGAACTATAGTTTAATAGTTCAGCAAATTCTTCACGTATGGTGGAAATATTAGCCTGATGCTGTTTTTCTGTGAGGAAAGGCTTATGTTTTGTGATCAAGTTTTCATCAGCAAAATTGTTAAGCGTCGATTATGAGTTATTACCTAAACTGCAATTCATTATTTGTAAGTTGGAATTGCAAAAGACAATATCTTTCATGCTTTGCAGTAGCTGTGAATATGAAGAGTTAACTTCCGCTCTTTGCAGCATCAACAGCACACAGAAAATCCGTTTGTATCCGTTAACTCTGTTAGGTCAGTGTGGTTCAACTGGTGGCCTGCAGACCAGAACTAACCTCAGGAGGCTTCCCAAAAGTGCACAGAAGTGCTCTTTGGGCATAGCAGCACATGCTGCTGCTGCTGCTGCTACCACTTCCTCCACACATACGGAGGGACAAACGTCCTCCTGCATGTGCATATGGCCTGTCCAACAGAGACACCAGCTGCTGCCACATGCTACAGTCTGTGCTTAAAATCTCCCCCTCCTTCCTCATGGTTGCTACAGTTAGTCCACTCCGGTTGAATAATTCCATGAATTGCTTGAAAGCCTAAGGCAGGGTTAGCACTTTGTAGCACGCAGGCTACAATGCTCAGGTGTTCTGGAAAATTATAACAAAGCTGCCAGTCTGTGGGTGTGTGAATTATTCTGGTACTGTTGCTGTAGCTTTCCTGTTCTCAGGGTGGTGTTTGTTTATATTAGTTACTCTGCTTTAAAATTGCTGTTTGCAGAAAGGAGAACGTACATAGACATGTGCTAAGACTGCTGCTTCATCTGCATCACAAAGTGGCGCCTGCCAAATTAGAGTCTCTCCAGAAGACTTTGGAACCCACCAAGCAGGTAAGAAGGGAAGCATGAGAAAGGGAAAATTAATTGCAAATGAAAGCAGCTACCTTTCCAGATGTTGCTTAATGGAACATGAGCTCTGCTTTCCAAGTGTACCAAGTTGAGTCTTAATTACCTTGTCACTTCCTCTTTCTGTGTTGGTTTGTGTTAAAACACACAGGGTAATTGCATACTTAGTGTTCTAGCTAGTAGCAGCTAGAATGAAGTATGACTCTTCTGTTTTTCCCCTCCCTAATTCTCGTTCTGCAGAGTGGGGAAGCTGTGAAGGAGCTTTATAACCAACTCACTGAGAAACTGGAGCTTCGCAAGCCAAGTCCAGCTGAAGTGACTGAGACTCCCTCCATGGAACTGCCCTTGCCCACTGTGCCCACACCAGCCTCACGCTGAGCTATGTTTGTAGTGCAAGAGTGAGACAGAAGAACTAACCTAGTGCTGTGCAGCGTGAAGGCACTGTACTGCCTTTCAAGTGTCTCTGCCTACAGGGTGGGAACAAAAAAAAAGCCACTGAAGCTCTTTCAGGAAACACTGCAGTTTACCCAACTCACTGGCTCTTGCTGGTTAGAAAACTCTGTATGCAGTGCACTGCAAAAGTTTACTTTTCTTAAAGATAGCTGAGTGTCTTCTTGTAGATCCACTTAAAATCTGACTGTACATTTTTTTTTTTCCAAAAAGAAAATGCATATTTTTAAGCTTGGCATCTTGTATTTTTAAACTCTACTTTAAGAACTGATAAATGAGTGTGTAACTCCATTATGGTTGAGCAGGTAGTGTGAACTCCTGAAGGCTAACCATAGCTTTCTTTGGCCGTTAGTTTGCTCCTCTGGGTCTTTGGAGAAGGTGCTCAACAGAAGGAAATGTCAGAGGAGATAAGCTCCATTGATATAATTTCCTGTTTGAGGTTCTAGCTCTTTGGGTATATGGTAAGACATGCTGCATTAGTCAGAGATGTCCACCACTGTCACTAGACCAAGAAGCAGTGAACAGGCATCTTCTCTAGATGCCTTTCTAGGCTCTTAGAAAGAAGGCTAGGAATCGAATCATTCTCTCTCCTTTTCTCCCCACTTTTCTCCAAAGGAGTAGCTTGAAATGAGTCCTGGAGCCAGTGAAGAAAACCAAGACTAGCACGTTCCCAAATGACAGTAGGGTTTGAGTGTAGATGGAGTGCAACTCTGTCTTTGAAAAAACAGCCTGTTCTTCATGGCTCATTTGTGTCGCTGTCTGTACTGTTACAGTTAATTCCTGTTCTGCTTTTATTGCTGCCTCAGTGTAAGCCTCAGGTAGAATGTGCAGGAAGATGGGCATGGGAGAAGAATGAGTTGTGTGAGTTTACAACGGACTTTACGCTGATTTCAGCAGGTACAATATGCCTGAAAAGAATCTTGCCAGTCCCCTGTAAGCAGGCAGCTGCCTGCACAGATTATTATGAACCGCCGAATAATTCAGGTAGGAAGGCACGTCTGAGGGTCTGTGGTCCACCCCTGACTCGGAGCAGGACCAGCCTAGGTGAGGTTGCTCAAGAGCAGGACTTTGTATTTACCTTTATTGAGTTTCATGAGGTTTCTGTCAGGCCATTTCTCCAGCCTGTTGGGGGGGGTCCCTTTGAACAGCAGCCGTGCCCACAACTTGGTATAGTTTGCAAACTTGCTGAGGGCGTGTTCTGTCTTCAGGTTGTAAATAGAGGCATTAAACAGTATTAGCCCCATTAGTGACCCCTGAGGAATGCCATGAGTAACGGGCTGCCAGTTGGACTTCGTGCTGTTGATCACAACGCTCTGAGCCCAGTGTCCTGCCAGCTTTCCGTGCAGCGATCTGAACTGTATCAAAACGATTTGGCTATATGGATTCTTCAGACAGTTGTGCCAAAAGCTGTTTAAAGTCAAGGTAAGCTACCCACTGCACTCCCCCCATCCACCAAGCCAGGCATCTCTTCGTAGAAGGTTATTGGGTTTGTCAGGCACAATTAACCCTTGGAATATACCCATCCATGCCGGCCATGCCCTGTCACTTTCTTGTCCGTCATGTTTCTGGATATGATGGGTATTTTTTTTCCCCATCACCCCTTGTTTCCTGGGACTTGAGCACTCCCAGTGCCAAGTTATGCTGATCAGACTTTTCCATTTCCTGAAGCTGTGTCCAAAAAAAAAAAAAGAGAAACAGACACTAGTCAAGTAGCGGTGGAAATCCCTTCCCGAAGCTGGTGGCTCCCTCTGTGTGTGGTTTTCTTCCTCCTGAGTTCTCAAGTGCTGCCTGAGGAAAGTGAGTGTCACTTGTCTTCATCGCCTCGGTGCTTCATTTCTCCTTTTATGCAGGGACTTGTCTGTATCTTGTGGGAGAACTGGGAAGGCGGGTTAGGTCTGTGTATGAGAGAAGGGCACTGTCTTCTAGTCCACACTGCCTTTGTGCCCCTTAGCTCCCGGGGTGCGTATTGCCTTTGGCAGGCTCTCGGCAGTTCTGGCATCGGACTTGTAGGAAACAGGAACTTTGTATAACAATCAGGTCTTTCTTGCAAAGTTTTGTTTTTAAACCATTTAAACTGTCATGGTAACTTGCACAAAACAACATCCCATGCTGCTGGTGAACCTTTCGCAATGAACCTACTCAGGCCCATGCTCTGCTCAGACTTGGGGGTTATTTTAGGTTTGTGTCAGGGATGCTCTCTGTCACTAAAGCTTTCCCTTACACCGCACGCTGATTTGATACTCTCCTGCAGCATGAACTTCTTTTGATCCAGGCTGTGTGATTTACTACTTGGTAGAAAGACCTCTTGTGTTCAGCCTCTACCCACAGTACTGAGATACATGCTGGTGATTTTTTCCAGGTCTTTAGATCCACAAAGAAATTGAATCCCAGAGCAGAAATTGGCCATTACCTGTGCTGGTGGCTGCTTCGGCTGAGGAGGGGAAATCGGTGGGCAGCGGAGAGTGGGAGTGGCTGCCAGTCCGTGCTCTCCTGGCCTGCCTTCTGCACAAAGATGTGGTAAGAGGAGAGACACTTTTCAGAAAACATTGTTTTAGTAGCGAACATCTTGGTCTGTTTCCATTCTTCGAGACGAGAATGGTTTCACTCCAGTGCCAGAAATTACACAGACTCCTGTTGTATGCGTAAACCTCTGCACAACCTGTGGCAGGAGCTGGCTGCAGCTGCCTGCAGGATGCTTGCTTTCCACCCGGTCCGGGGCCAGGACAACTCTGGGTTCTGCTCTGGGGTTCCCGCTTGAAGGAGCTCACTCTCTTCTACTCCTCCAGATGCTGTTCTACCGGATGGCACTGTCCTGCGGCACAGCTACCAGGTGAAGTACAGCTGGGCTGTGTAAGAGAATTCTTTTTTTTAATCTTCATCTTTTTTTATAGTGCCTCTGTACTGTGTAAATGGTATCAGCTGAGATGCTGTGCAGTGTGCAACAGGCGTGCACTGCTCTGGATGCACACTAGAGGGTAGTGCACCCCGGCTGCCCTGCCTGTCCTGCCTGTAATGTACTGCTGCTTGAAATCCCTCCCAGTTTGGCATGGCACAGGGAGCTGGAATCGCTCCCTGTTTACACTTATGTCACAGTTTGTCTTTACAACAGGGGTGTGATATCTGTGATACGAAAAAATGTGTATTCTCTCCCAACCTGCCGTGCCTGACCGGGGAGTGAATTTTTACAATGAATTCTAATTAGCATGAGCAATCTGGTCCTCTCTGTGTGCTTTTCTTGAGAGATCAGAGTAACTAATAGCCCAGAGAGGTTCTTCAGGCTTTTTGGATGGTTAACATTTAACTGAAATTTTACGTTGAGCTGTGAAACACATAATTTGGATTGAGCTACGTTAGAAGATTGATAGAGCACTGTAACCTCAATAGTCAATAGAAGTAGCCAGTTACTGAGACCTGTGCTAGCAGAGGAACCAGGTCTTATATAAAATTAGTGGAAAAGACGATTACTATAGTGAAATATTATTTACTGCCAAACTACCTGACACCCAAAGCATGCCTAGCATCATTTCAAAACACAGCCAGATTCCACCTGACTTATTGATTTGATGTAGGATAGCTCTTTGTGGACCAAGATAAAAGGAGACCAAACAAATCTCCTTGGCCAGAAAGAATACGAAGACCCCCTGGACACCCCTCAGCTATCGTGAGTCCTCTCTATTTTGCCAGGAACTGTTTGGTTTTTAGGTGATTCCTGGCTTTCTCTCTGTGCAACAGTAAAGGAAACCTGCCATAAGTTTAACTTTGAAGATAAATGAATTAGTTGATGTGCACGTGCAGTGCTGATTAGACTGCTTCCCGCTGAAAGCAGGAGCGTGTTTGGTTCAGGAGTCTGGTTTCAGTTCACTGTGCTGGTCTGGGGTATCTGTTCTGTTGGGAGTGTGATACTGGAGACTTGTTGGTGTGTAAGAACGTCAGTTCCCAAAGGAAGGTGATGGGTTGGGCTGAAATTCCAGCTCCAGGATATTGGGGATTTATTATCTTGGCTCTCTTGCAAGCACTTTAAGAAAGGAAACGGCTGCAATTCGGAGGAAATAATTTTTTCCCAATTTCTGTGCATTTAACTGCAATCCAAAGCAATGGAATTTCTTAGCCAAGAGGGCAAAGAGGGGTGTTAGTCCAACCTCAGAAATGGCTATGGCTTAGGCATTGACTTGAAAGAGCGACCCGGTATGAGGGAGACCTTAGAGGTTTCTCCCCAAAACCAAAAGAGGATTCCAGCAGTGAGTACAGCACGGGGAGGAAGTGTGCGGGATATGTTCTTCCAAGATCAGTTTGATCCCTGCGCTGAACTGAAGTGGCCGGGTTTGGGAACGCGCATCACCTCCATGTCTGGCCTGTCTTCTTGCAGAGGTGAATGCAAAACTCGGGTTGTCCTGAACTTCACCCTGTGGTCCCCATGCGTCTGGCTCCGGAGCACAGGTCCCAGCAGGCCAGGTCTCCCAGCTGGAGTCTGCTCTGCTGGGATGGATGGACCGGTCACTGCTGCCAGGTCCCTCACCGCTCCTTAGGCGATGTGGCTCTGCCTTGCTGGTGGAGCGGCCGGTTCTTTGCAGATGGAGAGTTGTCAGCAATTGCTGGGAACCAGCTTTCACCTTTCAAGGCTGGGCAGGCCTTGGCACAGCCCTGCGCAGAGGAAATCATACTTTACAGTCATCTCCCCTGCCTTAAACTCAGCTGTAACACCTGGGCCCATCATATTTTAACCTGAAATGCTAGAAGTAAATATCAATCCCCTCTTCTTCTCGGCCTTTCATGTCTCGGCCCACTGTGCTGCCTCAAGTAAAGCTTGATTTTTGGCCAAAGCAAGGAGCAGGGCATCAGGCTTACAAGTGACCATCCCTCCTCCCCTTCCCAACAGGACTCTGGAGTGGCAGAGGTGCGTTCCCGCAGGGATCTTAATAATTTCAGCAGGCACAGGACCGCAGAGAAACATCCATGGTGTTTTCACACGATGTGTCCTTTGCTACCTCCTCTGCTGTACCTGTTCATCACCGGACAATGGAAGGAGGACTGCTGGTCCTGAGGGCTTCCCTGGGAAGGGACAGCAGTGGTCAGTCCTAGAGAAAACAGCCTTCCTGATCTTTCTCCTTACTACTGGAATGCCTGGAGACCCACCTAATCGTTCTTGCTCTGATTTCAAATGTTGGCTTCTGGGGAAGTGTGTGGTGGAAGCAGGTGGATGTGTCTTCCTGGCCTGATGAGACTTCTGCTGTGGAAAAGTGCAAAACTGCATGGTAGGTACTAGTTCCCAATGTGCACCTTCATCTGGTGTGAGTGGGAGGTCAAGCCAGGGTGTGATGTGACGATCACGCTGGTTGTCCTGTGCTGTTGGGGGTCCTACCCATCCTGGCTTTGTCTGCGGTTCATCAAGTCTGTTGACTTGAACTCCCTGGAGTTCCCGGAGGCTGGGGTGACACCTCCATCTTTGGTTTACTGCTCTTTTTGGGGGAAGCGCATGTCCTTTCACTTGGTAGATGCACAGCCTTTCACTGACCAGCACTAGCTTGCTGACCTGGTGCATCAGCTCAGATGTGCTGCGAGATGTGCCTGACCTTGAAAAATCTTCCTGCAGCTCACCAGGGGTGTTGCTCAGTGGATTCCTCCAGGAGGAAAGAAAAGAGGAGCGGTGGGGTAGCAGCACACTCCTTGCCTGCAGAGCCACACCACAACCGTGCAGGTGGAAAGAAGACGCTGGTGTGGTTCTTCCTGATGCTGTTTCAGTGCCTTGGCAATATCTGCCCGGGTCCTGCTTGGCTGGAACGTGCTCAAAAAGAACAAGCATTTTACCTTAAAAAACAAAAAGGTATTTTAGTACTTCCCTACTACTTAGGCGCCTGATTTCCCACTGAGATCCATCCAATTTAGGCATTTAAACCTTGGCCTTTTGGCAAGGGACGATGTGTGTCCACCTAGTGCCTTTAGGAGAAGTCTCAACAGGCATTTTATCTCTCACACCTCCTTTGCTCTGAAGCAGTGGGAGGACAACAAGGAAACTGGGGAGCTTGACAGGTAGGGTATAGCTACTGTTACGACGGAGTATTCAGAAGTCTTTCTTTTGAAGAACCCTTCGGTTGTGCTGTGGCCTCAGTAGGATCATTAGGGGTACAGGGAGAAACTTCATTGCACCAATTTCCACCCATAAGAGGAAGCCTCTTGTTTAAAAAGAGGGCTGGATTCTGACAGCCTGCAACTCCTGCACTTCTCTGGATTAAACCTAAATTGGTGGGAAAGAATAGCCATGAAATCCTCCTCCTGGAGAGCACTGGTTGCCAACTTTTAGTTTCCAACCCATTGATGCTATTTCCCAAATAGTCCCACAAAAGCCACAGCTGGGACCCTTGTAAAGGGTGGGCTCTGCTAGGCTGTGACTTAAAGGATAATAAGCAATTTGAAGGCATTGTCACGCGTCTTCACAAGTCTGAATGCTCAAAAGCATCTGCTTGTTGGCAGAACACCCTGTTCTCCTTAGTGCCGTGGGCAGTGGATCCTTGGAAAATCGGTCGGGAACAATGGGTTGTGATGCAGATGGCTCCAGGGAAGATGGACATTTAAAAGGAGTGTCTAACAAAGTCTGGAGCAGATGTTGCACAGCAGAAAACTGAATTATCACTCTCCAAGATACTTTTCTGGTGGAGTTGCTATATGGTTCAGGCTTTACAGTCACCTTTAGGTTAATTCTGATGAGTTCTGCGTGGTGGGAGGCCTGGTATGTGGCTTTACCTGTAAGCGAGGATCCCCTTACCCAGCTTCCCTTGAGATGAACGTTTTGCTTTGACCTCGGAAGAGTTGTATCTAGCCCAGAAAATGAAGTGACATGAAAAATCTTGTTTATTCCTTTTTCAGAAGAGTTCAGGCATTTCAGGATGGAGAACAACACAGATTTTGCCTGTAGGTGTATATAAAGGTACTTCTACATGCTCTACATACTATTTTGGATCTCTTTACGCCAGGGTTGCGTCTCAGCCAAAGGGAGGTGGTGTTTGAGGTAACCAGCAGCAGGGCTGTGTGGGGCAGGAGCGCTGCCACAGCCTGTACCCGAGTGGTCTGGGTCTCTCTCAGAAGCAGAGAGGAGACTGAACAACACAGAGTGATTTAGAGAGTTTCTGGCCTTTCTTGCAATTTTGATGGATGACACACAGATGCTGCTTTATGTTTTCTTTTGTACAGCAGTAAGAAGTCTGTCCTGGCATATAAATGCCATTATTAATACATAATACATCTCTCCAGCTGTCTCTCTGGAGAGATGTCTCGATGGAGCAGCTTTTCAGGACGAGTATTTCTGCGCAGTTATATCTTTGCAGCTCTGATAGATCCCGCTGCGACCTGCAGAGCTCTCTACATTCTCCAGCTTGCTTTCTCACATGTATTTCCCCATTAGGCTGTTATGTTAATAAGGGCTGAGTCCAGTAGGGCTTGTGGACCGGTCCAAGCTTTGTCCCCGTGGCTCTGGACCCACAGACATGCTGTGGGTAACCTTGCCAGCACTCTCCCTCCACCAGAGCCAGGCTCAGCATTAAAAACAAGGGGCAAGTCAGCTTCAGGTGGGTGTAAAACAGGGATTAAGGACAGCTCCACCCAAGTTCAGGTCACTCGCAATGTTGTCAGACAGGGTTTCAGCTCTATGGTTGCTCCAGACTTTGCCAGTCATGGATATCCTCCGCATTCACTGCTCTTTCCCAGGTCCTCTCTTCTCTACTTCTTGCCCTGGGGCACCTGACACTTACTGCCATCATCTTCAGCTCCATTGTCTTCTCTGCTGTCTCCTCTCCCTTTTCTGATCCCAGCAAACCAGGCAGTGTAATTGGCAGAGATCTTTCCCATCTAGGTGAGGGCAGGCACCTTAACCCTTTCCTCCAGCTGGGTTCCTGAGGGAGGCTGACACACGGTGCTTTTACGGCCAGGGTAGCAGGTCATTCAGCTGGGTCCTGCTTTGGTGGCTTGGCTGGGCAGAGGGGGGAGTGCTGTGTGGCTGCGTGTCCTCAAGCCCCAGCTCTCGCTGCGTTTACAGCTTGGTGCCCTCTGCTTGGCGGCAAAGCACAGCTCAGCTTGGGGTGTTTATGGACCTGGGGTTCACACACGTTGTGAGCAGCTTGTGCCTGCCTATTGTTAATCTTGTGTGCTGGGAATTCACTTAGAAGATGCCTCTAGCTTTGTGCTGGGTTTATATGTCAGCCCCTAGTAATGAGATTTTTCTGGCAGGAGGCACCGATGTTGGAAAGTTTCTTGCTTTCTAGGGGAATCGGATTTGAAACCTGGCTAATACCATCCTCTGCAGTGCAAGCAGGACCATCAGTGACCGTAAGAGTATCCATTAGCATGTAGAGACCATACTAAAGATAACGAGGTCAGTCCAGCTTGAAGGATAACTTCACAGAAAGCAACTAAGTGATCTGTGTGGGTGGATTTTGGCCTGCGGGACCTGCAAGGGGAGTTTGATGAGAAGGGCAAAGCTGAACAACTGGATGCAGTGAAACCAGCTTCCTTTTCTTGCAAAACAATTGCACAAGGGGCAAAGGTATCTCACCTGGCCTTATAGACTGCTACGCTGGGATGAGTTCATGCCGCTGCTCCTCCTGATCAGCACGGCCTGTGCTCAGGAAAGAGGAAAAGCACCAGTATTAGACCACAGCTTCTGTATCTGCCTGCGTTAAGGGCAGCAGCCGGGAAGGGAGTATCGGTGTCTTTCTCTCCTTGTTCTCCAGGTTCTGCGAATGTCAGTTCTATTCTGTGGCAAGGAAGGAAGAAAGTAATTCCTGTAACCAGCCATCCAGCTTGAGTCAGACTAAACCCTTGCTGGTTCCTGTGCCGTTGTCATAGAAAAAAAGTCCAGAACTCAGGAGACTCTTATTATTATTACTAGTTTTTAAGAAATTTTTTTTTTCCCCTCAGACTAGCATCAATTTGCTGTGCCAAAGCTGTGTTGGCTGATCAGGGTTAACAGAATTAAAAAGCAGTGAAATGTTTATAAAATCCTAGCGATGAGTCATTAGCAATCTGATACAAAGCAATCTGATGATTAAGAGTGCAAGTTTCATATTACCACTTTTTCAACCACATTTATAGGTAGGAGCAATTAAAAATCCTCAGAAGAAATATGTCTCAGAGCATCTGTTCTTTGTCTTTTATTAACTCTTGACTCGTGTGAGGCTATGGAAGGTGCTGACAGATTCTGCAGTACCTCTTTTTCTTTTTAACTCTGAAACTCCATTTTCCTGTCTGCTGTGAAGGCTGAGATCTGCTCTCTTCTGGCTCTGTTGGCAGTTGTATTTCCACTTTCCCCTCTGGTTCCAGATCTCTTTGACTTCTGAGCTTAGGAAGGAGACACTGCATGTGAATGAGAGAGAAAAGGGAGGGAGATGTGTCTGCAGGAGAAGTTTATTCCCCTGAGCTGCACGTGAAGCCTCATTCAAGATGTCAGAGTCACTGGGCCAGAGTCACTACTGATTTGTGGAATGAAGCCTGGGTAGCAACAACAAAACATCTGGTCCAGTAGGTCATAGCCAGATTTGTTACCAACCCATGGCCTACTCCAGTTGAGCACAATGGTCTCTGTTTAATGAATAGTCATATAATTGCAGAGGGCTTTTTACAAGCAGGTTCCTTGAAGAGTGGCCAAAGGGCAGAGAAGGGAATCTGTTTTCCATCTCACCTGTCCCAGCAGAATGGCATTCATGGGCTTTGGCTGAGGACAAGTGTGTACGGAGATGCAGGAAGCACCCCTGCAGCTAACAGGGTCCTGCTTGGGGAGTTTGAGTACAGCAGACCTCAGATCCACCTTCACTAGCACTGTATCTACGTGGAGGGACCTCCACTCGCAGATGCTTGTGGCCTGACTGCTACCTGGGGGGGATCACTGTATCTTCTGGACTCCATGGGAATTTTGGACCATGACCCTGTGGCCTGTTTTCAGAGCTGCTTTGCCTGATCTTTCAGTTTGGCCTGCGTGGGAGAGGTTTGATGTTTCCAGCCCTTGACTACCCTGTTAGCTAGAGGAATCCCTGCAGGCTTTGGGCCCTCTACAACGGGAATGCAGATCACTGTCTTTTCAGTGAAGCTCAGAAGTTCCTTCTAAAAAGCCAATAATTGCAACAAGTCAAACACACAGTTCAGGTCAACCCTGATTTACTGTAACAAAACAATTATTTCTGCCTTTCTGTGATGCAGGTTGGAGATTGTGAGTTCTGGGTCAACAGTGAGCCTTAGGAAGTGTGGGTTTTCTGGTTTGTTAGTCAGTTATGCCATCTTCCAAGTGGAAGGATGGGGAGATGAGTGCTTCCAAGGAGCCTGAAGGAAGGTGGTCTTTGGTGTTGCAGTGTGCCCTTGGGGCTGCAATGAATATAAATACTAACTGGCACCTACCACCTCCATGTTTTTAAAATCTCTTTAGCAGTAAAGAGGCCTAGATCATCATCCAGCAAAGAGGGAATTAAGCCCCGAGTAGCAGAATGACACAGTTCTGTACCTCAATGCCTTTGCTCTAACAATACACAGCCCAAAAGAATGGGAACGCTGCAGCACTCAAGCTGGTGGAAGTGCTTTGTGCCACTTGCAAGGAATGAAGGGCTCAGTGACTACTCAAGTATTCTGGGTTTTTCTTCCAGCCCAACTAGCTGGACTGAGTGCCTTGGACAAAGGAGCCTGGCCTCATTTCCACCCTGGTTTCACAAAGGAATGGCAAACCTGCACATGCTGCTGCTTCTACTGCTTCAGTATGAGAGTTTATCAGTGCGTCAGGGGCTCAGCTATGTCGCCATTCCTTTTGTGGCTGCTTAAACTGTGAGCTGAAAGAGTTATCTTCTGCAGGGGTTTCTGCCCCACCAAAACTGGGGCGGGCTGCTTTGCACCCCAGAGCCTGCTTTTCATTTTCTTCTGTTCTTTAGAGCCTACCTGAGTCCCAGGCTCTCTCCTATCATCTCAGGCCCTGCTCCCCTCTCACTTCAGGCTTGGGGGACTCTTTTCCATGCCACTTCTTTCACACAGCCTTCACCCGTATTTGACCTACTTGTCATTTTTGTACAGAGTTGTCTGAAAACAGCAGGAGAGAGAGATGATGTATCTGAGGAGCGCTGGCTCTTAATTAAAACCATTTGCAGAACAATGGACAACTTGAGAGGTGTATCAAGGCTCTGGTCTGCAGGTAAGGTCTGTTTCAGCACTCAGGTGCCTATGTTATGTCATAGTCTTGAATACACGTTTTATTGGCATATCTGTCTTGTACTGATGACTATTAAAGTGTGCAACAGTGCAGTTAATATTTGCTCCAAGCCCTTAGGAGTCCCCAGTGAGTTTGCGAACTGCTTCTTGACTCTACTTGGAGGTTATTTGCACACATTGAAGGACTCGCGCAGGTTCTTCCATTTCCACCAAACCTCTCCAGCACAGCCCCGAGGCTGTGCCCTTGGGCTGAATTTATGCACCAGTCCAGACTTGGGGGGCAGAGGGGAAACACCCGCAGCTTCGTGGGGGGTCTCGGGGTACCCTGCTGCTGTGGGAAGGGTCTTGTACCCCCGCAGCCGCCGACAGGCCCTTCAGCACCACGGCTAGCTCCTGCCCCGCCCTGCCCCGCCCTGCCCTCCCAAATTGCGCTTTCATCGCTCTACAATCAGCCTTTCCAGTTCCTTTATTGAATCATTTGTCAAAGAACTTACAGCTTGTGACTGGTCACCGAGCTGTTTGGAAACCAGCTGCTGTATTGAGAGCTGTTGGCTCTGGCAGTAATTCACGGGTTACTGGCTTTTCTACCTTACGTAGTATTGAGGATGAATTGGTGAAAATTTTAACAAAAAATTGTGTGTTAAAGTTCAGATAACTTTTTAAAGACTCAAGAAGATTTTCAGACCTAGGCGGTGTTTGCTTGAGTACTGAGGATGGTAAAAGACCAGAGGCAGTCTGCTGCCTGTTGGGATTTTAAAAGGGGCATTAGTCAATTGAGCTGTAATGTTCAGCAACAAGGAGATTTTTTAAAATTATTTTGTATTCATAAGATGGAGCACCTAATACAAAACTAGGATTAAGTTGGAATGAGTTATCCTGCCAGTCTTACCCCAGTAATTTCTCTCTTTGATTTTGTGTAAAAAGCTGCTGTCCCCTGGAACAAAGGAGTCACATTGTCTTTACTCATTAAAAATTGCATATGTATAAAATTTCAGTGTTGTCTTTAGTCTAAAATCCCTCACTACGTATGACTTGTACCCTACATCAGAACCCATCTCCCGCAGCCTGGCAACTGTCTCTGTTGCTATAGGAACGGCTCCACTATCCTTTCATGGAGAACTTCAAGTATTCCCATTTTCATAGCTGCTACAACACCTCCAGTCCTTGCTTGTTTCATTCACTTGCTCACTCCCATCCATGAGTTCTTCTCCCAATTTAGAGAGTTACTCAGCACTTCTGGACTCATAAATGAAAGAACGTTAGTTAGCTGAAGAAAAGTCACACAGTACTTTGAGGCGCACATTTGACTGGGACGTTGCTACTGCCATTGGGTTTATTTAATGTGCAGACATACTGGGTAATTGGCATCCCCTAACGTGCATTAAATTTGTACTTAGTATAAAACTATCAAAATCCCCGGCTTCTGCGCACTTGTCTGCAGTTATACACCAAAGGGCAAAAGTTTCTAAGAAACATCTAACCTCAAGTGTTAAATCCACAGGTGACATAACCTGAGTTAGTGGAGAAGAAACTTCCTCACGGTAAGTTTATTGTTACGTGGCTGTCTCGCCGGTCCTTGAAGAATCACACTGACCAGTGTGTCGAACCCTGCACCATGTTAGACGGCAAGCCCAGCGGTCCATGTGTTTATGTAGGAGCTGTGGAGTTGAAGATCATGAGGGTCGCTGTATTTGTCCCTCATCTGGGCCTCCTTTTCTGCACCGAATTGGCACAGCTCCATTAAGCAAAGGTAGGTTGGTCAATCTGCCTTCTTGCTTCTAGATGATCCCGATAATTAAATAATTGTTGAAGGCTTACTGTTTTACCTACAGAAAGATTTCACTGGAATAACATGAATTTTGCGAAAGATGCTCTTAGAAACACAAGGTAGATATTGATAAGGCTTGATTTTAAATGCTGAAAAAAGGGCTTTTTTTTTTTGTTCTATTTATACAAGTGTCTAAACAAGGCTGGGCTATGCTTTTATCCTGCTGGAAATACCAGGCACGTGTATTGCATCGTGTCCTGGGGCTCTCCATGGGGGAAGGAAGGGAGAGGCCAAGGTGATCTGGTGTCACAAGCAGGTGTCAGTTGAGGAAGATCCTATGCTGCTAAACAGAAAGAGGTGGAGGGGCTGGGAGAGGAGCTGTGGTGTGGAAAAGACTGGGAGCTCTGGCACCAGGGTTTTCCTGCACATCAGATACCCCGCCAGAGCTTTACCACCGGGGAAACAGCAGCTGAAGATTTAGGTGAGGAATAATAACGAGGAGAACAAAATAAGAGTGTGAGAAAAGCGAGCAGAAGAAAAGATTTCTCAGCTGCAAAATACTCAGCAACGCTCCCAATCAACATTGGCTCAGTGCAGCCCAAAATCCTGAGACACTGGGAAGAGACAGCTCGGAGAATCCCTAGTCATTGACTGGGGATTTTAATTTATTCTTTGCAGCCAGACAGTGCTCCCGTTGCTGGCTTGCGGGGACGGCAGCCCACTCTCCCCCACTGCTGCCAATCAAAGGGGCGCTGCCGAAGCGGGGCTGCTCCTGCGATAAAAGTGTAGGAAGCTCATGGCTGCAGAGTAATGCAGACAAAGCACAAGCGAGAGGCAGACAAAAGGGATGGAGTCCCAGAAGATGTGATCCACCCCGTTAAAGGAACCGTCCGTAGCTTCTGCAGCTGTGTTTATGCTGCTTCACGCAATAGGCACCAGCCTCTCATCCCCCCGGGAGATTTTTACAGCATTAATTCACTCTGCACAAAACCCAGCCTGCAAGGCTCCTCTCCAGCAGCGACCTTTTCATCCCTCCAGCTCCCCCTGTTCCCGAGAGACCTGCCCGCAGGAGCTGCACCCCTCCAGCTGACCTCCCACTGCTCTAGATCAAATGTCACCTGTACCAAATGAAGCAGACCCCGAAGTGCCACGAATGGATCCCAGGATTCTTATTTTCCTTCTCTACGTGATGATCCTTCATGAGCTGGTGAGTGGCTGGATGGAGTACCAGAAGCAGATAGCCAAGCCGAAGAAGCAGGCGGGTCCAGTTTGGTCTTCCAGGTGAGTTAATGCCTGTTATGTTTCCAAAAGGTGAACAGCTCAGGTGTGTTTTGATGGGGAAGATTGCCTTTTGTGTACGTACATCGGTCCTTATAGATGTTTGTGTGTGTGTACCATCTGTTGTGTATAAATGCACAGAGGTAGGATTAAGGTCCGTTAATCTTTTGAGCCTGTATTGTCTGAACACGCTGTGCATTTGACACACTCACAGATAAATATGCCTGTGATTTGGGGTTTTTTGGGGGGAAAATGTGCTGTAACTCAGTATATTTCCTGTGACTCAGGTTCCCAAACAACATACCTGGAAGAGAAAAATGTGGGTAGCACAAGGAGCCACGCTTCATGCGTGTTATTCATCAATGAGGCACAAACCTCTAGAGACTCTTCGCAATCGGAGTATTTAATGTTAAATCACTAGTGTGCATGTCACTATCTCGCCGTCTCCTCCCACTCTCTGGGCTGTGCCCACTACACTAATCCCTTCCTTGTTTTCTGCCCAACAACAAAAATGAGCTGGAAAAATAAGGGCGTAAAAGAAAAATGCTGCATGTCCTTAAAATTCAGATATGTTTCTGCAAACATTGTTCACGTATTGTTCACTTGTAATAGCGTTTGGGGTAAGTGTGGTCTTAATATGGTTGGGGTCTTATAATGAAAGATATCTTGACAGCTATGTATCGGCTGCGTGGTTAGAGACTCACACCCCGGGACCCAAAATTCACCTCCTGCCAGATCTCAGGCAATGGCACACCAACACGTCGTAGCTTTGGACCTAAAAAGATGCCTGTGACCCAGTTTGCTCTAGGTCTGACAGCTGCAGCTCGAGTGACCTGAGCTTACGGCTCACTCCTTATCCTAATCCTCTGATGTGCAGGAATCCCAGCCGCAATTACAGCCCCACTGTGCTTGGTGCTGCACATACACGCCCCAAAGGTGTCTCCGTAGATGAGACCACCAAGAGAAAGCGGTGGTGCAAGGATGCACCCATGGCTTGCTGAAAATCAGTAGCCAGCAGATACCAGTCTCTTCGTCTGTGGTTCAGGGATAAATTCACTGGCTGAATTTCCAGACCAGCAAAGCTGAACTGCACCTTGCACTGTCTAGTTGTACAAGTAAAATGATTAGCACTGGGAACGCAGCCATGGGTGGAGACAGCTCCAGTGCAGAAATAGCTTGAAAGCGATGGGGCTGGCTGGATTATAATTGAGGTTAGAGGCAGATTTCCTTGCTGTCTTCAAGGAGGAGTGCAGGGAGGCACTGAACAATAACTTGCATTGAGGTCTGAGGTACCCCAGCACTAGCAAAAGGATGCAATGCAGAAAACCTAATGGAATAATTTTATTTACTGGAGGCCACCAAACAACTTGCATCAAGCAGCCAGGATAATGTCAAAGGACTGATTTTTTTTTTTTAAGAGAACCTAAGGTAATTAGGTACCCCATCAAAACCAAAAATCTCTCGGGGCTGCCATCTAACCCAGCCTCACTTGGGGAGGGGGGACCAAGCCGGATGATTTGTGCAGGGCCCCGCACCGTGCAGCCCACCCTGCCTGCTGTCACAGCAGGCTTTGCCCCACCTGTCCCTGCCCTGATACCTGCTCCTGCTGCTCCTCTAGCTGACTCCAGCCAGTTTGGGAAAGCAGAGCCACCAGGTCTGTGTGCACCACAGGGATCGTTCACAGATTGCACCATAAACAGGTGAAGCCCTGCAGCCCGGAGAACTGGAAAATTACAGGATGAATTGGGATCCTCTTAGTGGAATTAAGATTGTCCTGCATGGGCACCCTGATTCTGGTGTAGCCTGGGCTCATACACCTGCGCTGCAATAATGCTGAAGCTTTCTTGAGTGATGAGCCCTCGAGGCCAGGTTTTCCAGTGCTCAGAGAGCACAGCTGGAGCCAGATGTTCACCCTTCAGTATAGGCTTGGGCTTAGAAAACGCTCAGAAATGGTTGCGACATCTGTAGCCTGGTTCTCCAAAGAGTTCAAGCCATGGCTCAGCAGTGCAAGAAGGCTTCCTCATGCCTCACGTCAGGTCAGGCGCACCACAGCACAAAGCCAGCTCAGAAGTGAGGTTCACGCCGGCTGGTTTAATGCTGGACCAGGTACCATCTGTCCATGGCAGCCTGGCCTGAGAATCACCTGTCCTCTCGCAGATGATACGGCGCCAGCATGAGCGTGTAAAGCAGGCTGCAAATCGGCTTTGATTTAATTGACAGAAAGTGACTGTACGCCCACACCTGCACCAGATTGAATGTACGGATCTGGGGCACCCAGCCGAGCTCAGCCCTGGTGTCAGCGGCAGTGAAGCGTGATGGCTGCTCCCACTGTGCACGCAGCCGTCGAGCCGCCTCTCGCTGCTGGGTACCATCTCAAGCTAGGAGGAATGAGAGCGAGGGGCTGGTGTGATCTGAGATCCCAGGATTATTGACTTTTAGGAAGGATTTGCAGACATTGCCAAGGGAGTCACCCAAACCCGTCCTGTAAGAGCTTAAACCTGAGATAAGAGCAAGGCAGACCTCCTTGGAAGAGATGGATGTAAGGCCACCTCGCTTCCCAGCACAGCCTGGAACTGGGCCAGTGCTGTAGAGGTGAAGCTTCATCTTCTGCCACAGGGCCTGAGCTGCCACTTCCCCAGCCTTAAATTAAATTAAAACTAATTAACTTGAAAACCAATTAGGAAATTAAGTTATAAAGCAGCAAGCTAATTAGGACGTGAGGGAACTGTCTCTTGACTGTACCCTCAGCACAGGCAGGGATTTCAGGGCTCTTCCTCCTTTTGTGGATGTTGAATAGTAACAAGCTCTGTTGTAAAGCAGCTTTTTTTTTCACATTCACAGCTTTTCCCCAGTTCTGTCTTCCTCCGCTCCTGGAGTGGCTGGCTGCAAGTTATAAAGCAGCAAGCTAATTAGGACGTGAGGGAACTGTCTCTTGACTGTACCCTCAGCACAGGCAGGGATTTCAGGGCTCTTCCTCCTTTTGTGGATGTTGAATAGTAACAAGCTCTGTTGTAAAGCAGCTTTTTTTTTCACATTCACAGCTTTTCCCCAGTTCTGTCTTCCTCCGCTCCTGGAGTGGCTGGCTGCTCCCCCCCCCCCCTCCTCTTCATTCCC
>NW_008825051.1:742918-748134 GCF_000699105.1 Pygoscelis adeliae | reverse complement strand
CCTGCCCCCATTCATCAGCCGCTTCTGGCGTCCCACGTCACTTCTGCTCTCCCCCAGCCTTTCCTCACTGTCCCCCTCCACTGCTTACGGGCACGGGGGGGAAATGATATCTGGATAACTTTTATTGACAAAGCCACTGGGGATCACAGGAGGAACGTCTGAGCAGGATCTAGAAAGAGGGGAGATCTCTAATCGCCAGCCCCAGAGATCACCACTGCACTGCCCTTTTTGCAGCGATGGGGAGGGGATGCGCCTCACCCCATATGAATTTCACTGCAAATTCCTACAGTCACTGTTGTGCCCCACATCACCCTCTGCACTGGCAGGAGAATGTGCACGTTTACTGCGGCAGTCTTTTGCAACCTTTGCAAAAGCTAGATACAAAACTGGGTAGTGAAGGTGTTAGCCAGGAGGAAGGAAAGAAAAGCCTGGGACACAGCGCCTAGGGAGAGTAGAAATGCCCAGGGCAAGTGGGCCTGAGCATTTCTTGGGGGGCCACTGAGTCACTGGAGAAGAGCTGTAGATGAACACAGCCCCGCTGCTCCTGCAGCCAAGCCAGCTCTGCTAGACTGTCCTGGGTGCCCCTGCACGTGGCGTGGTTGACCGTGGTGTGGTTGGTTCAAGGCATGGTTGGTTCGCACCCTGGATAACCCCCCGAGAGAATGCGACTGTAACAAGGGTGGCAAAAGCCCAAAGAAGTGCCCGGTGTGCAGGTTGTTGGGTTTAGTGGTTTTAAGGAAAACTGGTCAAAGGTATTTGAAGGTGGAATTTTCAAAGAGCCAAGGGGGTTGGTTTCAGTGACCCGCCTGGCCAGAGGGGATGGTCCTCCGGGCTCTGGCAGGCTGTTTATGGGGTTCTGAGCTCACACTTGTGCACTTGTAGTTCAGCAGCTGTTTCCAAGACCTCCAGTAGCTGGGACGGGGAGGGTCCCCATCACCACTTCAGGTGCATAGGAGGCTCACCCCTGGGTCTCTGCAGTCCAGGCACCTTAAGCATCAGGGGCTGCAGCAGGGTCCAGCACTGGCCCTTCTCTTGGCAGCAGCGGTGGTGAACCCTGTTCTGCTGACCAAAATTCCCTGTCCTTTTAGGAGCCTCCACTAGATGCAGGAGATGTGCCCCGGCTCTGACCCACGCCAGTAATGATATCTCACTTTGTTCCTCACTAGCAACGCTACCAGATCAAACCACTCCAGCTTCTCCAGGCCTCTGGTCCACTCGGTGCGCAGGGAGAGGTACAGGGACTGGAGGAAACCGGGGCGGATCATCCGGAAAGCGTGAGGATGCCTCTGCTGGAGAGCGTGGGGAGAGATTACTGAGCCAGAGGCAACCATCCCTCACAAGGTCTGCACCGACTTACCACCTCGCAGCAGCAGCTGGCATGAGAGCGTCCTCCAGGCACCGTGATCTGCAACCTGCAGCTTTCTTCTCTTCACTGAGCCTGGCACGGCTGAGAAGGAATGAGCCCCTTCCTCCGGGGAATCTGTCCCTGCGTGGTGAGGAGCCAGGGTGGAAACACCTCAGCCCTCAGCGGGACCGCTGGAGGTGGGACGAGGCTTTTGCCACCCAACACAGCGAAGTAACTTTTCTTTCTTCTTCCCAAAAGGTTGAGTAGATGGAGAGTAGATTTCTTGGGGGAAGAATGAAATTTGCTCCTGCATGGGCAACCCTGGGAAGTCTCCAAATGGTTTCAGGCTCCTCTCCTCCCGCTCGAGGACTGCGTGGCCGGTAAGCAGCATTTCCCAAAGTGACTGGAAAAATCTTTGGTGTCCAGTTTGTCACCATTCCCAGGAGAACTTGCCTCCACTGGGGCACCCAGAAGTCCCTACACTTTGGAAATGCTGGCTCCCCGCTAAGTCTTATGCACTGGGAATCTGTAAATTTTTTTCTGTGTTTCTTCACCCTTGTCAAATGAGTTACTCCGGGGTGGAAGGGGGAAAGCGCCCTGAAGGGGTGACTCAGAGTTATGCCACCGAATGCAATTTGCTGCAATGACCTTGTAATTAGCTTTCTTCGGAGCATTCCCAGCAGTCGAGCCAAATGTAAGAGCGACTTTCTAATGAGCAGATAGATGGGAAAGGAGTGCAGTATTGCTCATTTATTAGAGTCTGCGATTTACGCGTAAAATTAGATTTTAGAGGCAAAAGTCAGTTGTCGCATCCTGCCACCCCACGTAGCAGTTGTACGCAGGATGGGAATCGCTGAGCACTGGAGGGATTCTGACACTGAGCTCTAACAGCAACTGTCCGTGGCAAAACTGCCTGCCTTATTTGCTGAACATAATGTTTGGCTCAAACGCAGCCTGTTTTTCTCGTTGCCAACCATTTATAAACCTGACTCAGGCTCACAGATGCATTATCCAGAAGTAGATAGGGAAGGGAGTCAGAATAGATTATGCATTCATTATCCAGAAGTAGCCACCAGATACATTTGCACATTTGTCTGCTTCTCAGTTGTTTGCAAATTGTTCCTGTCGGTTGACACTGTGTTTGTTCAGTCACCCACGGCAGGAGTCACCTGGCCCAAGGTAGAGCTCTGCGCCTGAGCTAGGCATCCAGACCCCTGTGCTGCAGAGGGGCACGTGAGGGGCTGTGATTCGCCTCCTCCAAAGTTAAACTTGAAAAGAAAGCTGGCTGAACCATGCTCTTGGAGTGCCCAACCCTCTATCCCAGGCGGGCTGGATAAGTAACTTAGATGTAGATCTCTACTGTTAGGGGAGATGACGTTCATGCCTTGTGTTTGGATATTTTTGAAAAAGGAGATGGGAGTAGCAATTAACACTTTCTGCACATTTCAAAGCATAAACTCTCTGCAAAGACGTGCCTCAGCTCTGTGACACTGTGGCTGTTTCCCAAGGTGCCCACTGCCTACCCCCATACATGCAGGTACATCCACAAGTAACAGAGCAACAAATGGAGAAGGTGTCAGGAGGAAAAATATTCAGAAAGCGTTTCTGGGTGGTGGGGGACTTTGCTTTCCTAGAGTTGAGTGTGCCCTGGTCTTACGGGGGATGTGCAGCTGGATGTTCTCCCTGCTCTTCTGCTAGAGTGTGTGTGAATTTGCTGGGAGCGCTTCCTATGCAGAAAATGTTTAAATTAATTACTGAAGTGGTGCAGGATAGGACCGGCCTCCCTGCACGAGCTGGGCTCCCAGCCTCAACGGGACAGATGGACCTGAGCAGGGACAGACAGACCTGAATGGGGACAGACGGACCTGAATGGGGCAGGCAGATGTCCTGACTGCTGCACCCTTAAAGAACGGTGAAGGGACATTTTTGCTCTGCTGATCACATGCTGGATTTATCCCTGTAAATATCGTCAGGTTTACTTCCAATAAACTCTTTTACATACATGGTGTTTGGATTGTCTCCGTTCTCATTCAGGCCTTGCATCTTTCTCTGCTGGTTTTGACTTTCCCAGCCTGGCAGCCAGCAAAGGCGGTGGCTGGAAGCCACCTCAGAGGGACAGCTGGTGGTGTAAGGGGTGATCCAGTATGGCTAAAAGCCTCTTTGATGCTGAATTTATAGCACAAATGGTTGTTCTCTCGTCATTTATTCAGAGGAACACGTGACTGCAAACCAGAGTCTTGTTTCAGGTGGTTGTATGCTTTGCTTTGTTTTCTTGCAAATACTCAAGTTGCTCTGCAGCTCTGTTGGAGAAAGTCCTGCCCAAGAAACGCACCTCGTGGTGGGAGCCGATGATGGCGGAGAGCTCAAGATCCACCAGTCTTCAGTGGTGTGGACCCCCAGAGGCCTGAGGGAGCGATGCAACCCAACGGCCTGAGTCCAGACCCCTGCGGGGGCTCACCTGCAAGTCGGTTTTTGCACAATTAACTGGGTTGTCCGAAGGTCCGGGCTGACAAGGATGCAGGCAAGGGCGGCCAGCTTGCATCTGTCTGCTGAGGGAACTTAAGTCCCCTGGGGCGTTTGGGTCTGATTCTGCGCTCTCACCCCGCTGTTCCCCCATAGCACTCTTGAACACGCGTTTACCCCCCCGTGCAGGGGACGCAGGTGACTCCTCAGTGAGGAAGGGCTGTGCCATGACGTCACGGTACACAAGAAATGACTCCGAACAGGAACTCCTGAGAAGACAACCCATGCGCTGTAGCCAGCAAGGTCTCCGACACAAAACAGCACAGCCGCTGCACTGAGCTGTGCTCTTTATTATTAAAAAAACACACCCCCCCCCCCCCCCCCCCCCCCCAAAAAAAAAAAGAACACAGCACTTACTGTAAGCCCTGCCGCAGCCCCTCGCCCCAGGCCACGATGTGCAGCGCTTTTCCTTGAGTGCTGCACAGTGCAATGGAAGGAAGTCACCTCGTGTGGCTTCAGACCGCGCTAGATGAAGTCCCGGGGCGGGAGGCTGCGGGGGCTGTTGGCTCTGCTCTAAATAGACTCCGTGGGCTGCAGGCTGTACGCTAAACCACACTTTTCTTAGAAACTTCCCGTTTGACTTGAAATGGTTCAGAGAAGTTTCCAATCCTTCCGCGGTGAGCCAGTGAAAGCCCCGATCGCCCCGGTGCTGGGTGCTAGCAGGAGCGTTCAGGGAGGTTTTAAAGCATCAAGTTTTGACCATCCATGCTGTAACCTTCCTGCAGGGACTGTTTCCATCTGGTCCCAAAGAGTTCATTGGGATGGAGCATCAGGATTTCACCCTCTGGGCTTTTAATTTCAGGTATGGATGTTGTCCTGCCTTTACAAAGCAAAGGGTTTGTACAAGTTAGAGCTGGTGGGCAGAGTGTTTCACAAGTTGGGCTTGGACCAGAAGACTGCCAGAGCCAACAGACCGGAGATCATCTGAATATCTCAGCAAAGCCCTTTGGGGTTTTCTTTTGCTCGGGAAAGAAGCAGGGAGACAGTTTCAGAAATTCACATTTTCTGACCTACAGTATGATGCTTGTTTGGAGTATTTGGTGTGACTCAGGGGCACGCCTCCCCATCCAGAACTTATGATCCCACCAAAGCTGCAGCTTTTACTGAGCCAGAAGAGTAAACAGCACCCCAAAACTGCTGTATTTAAATGCTGCAGCTGAGGTCTTGGGCTGGGTCAAACCAGAGAGCTGAAGCCCTCCCTTTGGCATCAAATTCTGCCTTTGAGGTTACAGCTACTCACATTTATTAGTGTCTGCAGTACCTGGAAACCCTGACTTGACTGCCCAGCTCACCCCACGTGGCTCTGCCGCTGTGGTCGCCGACCTGCTGGCACTCCAGCGGTTTGGGG
>NW_008825051.1:739872-742879 GCF_000699105.1 Pygoscelis adeliae | reverse complement strand
CTGCTGAGGTCGGACCCCGCTCCCCGGTGCTTGTCAGGGTCATCAAAGCAACCGCTTCACCTGCATCCTTGACTTGCAGGGACTGTGCTCCACTCACTGGCATCCTCTAGATCTTCCCCTGGTGAGAGCAACCCCAGAGGCTCCTGCTTGTGGTGGATTTTGAGCAAAAGCAAGCTGTTCTCATAAATCAGCTACTACTTTTCCTGCCTGCGCTTCTCCGAGCTGCTGCAGTTTCACCACCGTCCTCTCCTTTCCATCATACAACCAGGGGGTCACCGGAGCTTCTTCCTGCCCATCGGTTCTTCTTCTTTTGGCAAGTCTGAAGGAGCTTGGGTGCTTCTGCCGCTCTGCCACCAGCTGCACCACGGACTGACCCTCGTGGGAGGACGGGGTAAGTCTCCCCTGTGGCTGCGTGCGATGTTTTATTCATATGCTGTTTTAACAGGAATCAGTTTCTAAAGACAAAACTCTCCATGGGTGTAATCCCATGCAACGCTGTTGAGGTTTCATAAGGGCTGAAACAGGTAGGTTTTTTTACATAAAGAGCAAGCAAAATCCCTGTAGTGCTCAGAGACGCAGGGCTGGATGCTAGTCCTGATTCCTCCCCTTCGCAACCAGATTAGCTCTAATTCTACTGCTGTTTTCCGGGTAAGTGTGTGGCTAATGGCTTGAGTGATTCACCTTCAAGTTAAGTGAAGATTAACTCTCTTTTTTTCCTGCTTTGTCTTGTTAAATTAAAGCAGATTTTAAATTTTTCAGTAATCCTTAGGTGTTTTCTTCTTACCACTCAAAATTTGTCTTCTCACTCAGAGTACAGATCCTCTGCCTCTTTCATTAAGAAATTATTGCATATATTAAAACTTGCTTTCTACAGAGTGGGCATCAAACCCAGGCCACGGCTAGCGTGGGGAAAATGAAGCCCATGACCTTGTAGATTTTTGTCACCCTGAGAGCTGAGCGGGTCGTTGCCACCGCAGCGGTTCTGCTCTGGGTAGAAAAGAAAGGATCCGCTTGTTGCCAGTGTGGCTGCTCTCTGCAACGGGGTGGGATTTCTGGAGCTTTGTGGATGATGATGATGCCAGAAAGCAGCAACAAAACATTATTTAAAAGTCCTTAATTTGGAAAGGTTCATTTTTTGGGAAAAGTAGTGAAAGACAGAGGAAAGCAAATGGTTAATGGCTGCAATAGCCATACACCTCTCTGTTTGAGAAGCCACTGTCTTTAGCTGGTGGCTTAAATAATCAGCATTCCCCGACCCCCGGGGTTAGACTCCCAGTTTTACCAAAATGGGAGTTAAAGGCTAGATTAAGCAAATGACCCCCTGTTTCATTCAGGCTTGGGGAAGCCCTAGCGAGGACGAACTGGTTCTCAATCCCTCCTGAGCTGTTCAAGCCACGTTCCTTCATCATCCGCCACATTCAGCCACCCCGGAGCATGCAGGAAGGTGCAGTTTAATTGCAAGTTTCTCTGGCTGACTGAAGCCAGGAGAGACCAAAGGTGCCTCTGTCTAAAAAAGCATCAGCTGTAAAAATGCCTTCAAGCCTGTTTTCTCCCTGGGGTCTGTCCCACATCCCTCAGGATACAGTGCAGAGCTGTGAGCTGTCACTGCAGCAGGGCAGGCTGAAAACATCTTCCTGGAAATGGCTCGTTACACGGAGCCATTATCCCAAAGTGGCCCTGAGCATTTTGGGGAGATGCTGGCATGCGACACGGTCATACCCCAAAGGCAGAGTGAGCAAGGACCGGTACAAGAGCCAGGGTGTAAATCCAAGTGCTTAAACATAATCAAAAGTGTCTGATTTCAGAATCATCCACATATGGATGTGAGGCTCCCAAATGGCCAGGGAAATATTTTACCACTGGTAAGACACCAACAGGCTTAAAAGCTGTGTCCCAAAAAGGGACAGGCTCGGTGCCTGCCAGGCAGAGCTCGGTGCTGCCGTGACGGTCTCACTCCTCGCGCTGCCGTGATGGTCTCACTCCTCGCCCTGCTGTCGCTCCTGCCAACAGGAGCCTGGCACAATTTTGGGTCACCCCATGGTTACAATTGTGGTCAATGGAAATGAGCAGCTTTGGAGGATGCTGTGCCCCCAACCAGCCTCCCTGCTGTTGGTGCCGCTGGTGATGAAGAGGTACCTCAAGGGCATGAGCTGGCGTGGGTGGAGGGAGCAGCATCAACCACCTGCCCTGTGGTCCGTCCTCCAGGGGAGAGACCCAACTCATGCAGTGGAGGTGCTCCCTTCACCAGGCTGTGAATAAACAGCAGCACCTCGTACCCAACGGGGTGTCCTGCTTGGCGGGGCAGTGGGAGAAGTTTGGGTATGGCAGCCGAGCAAGGCGGTCAGAGGGTGCACGGGGGCTGCTCTGTCTGCAGGGCTGGGAAGTCTGGCAGCGGGAGAGGGAGTAGGTTGGTGAGCCGCTTGCCAACTGCGCTGTAACAAAACCAGCTGAAATAATTGTAGTGTGGGTGATGCTGGGATCTCACTAGCGATTTTAAATGCAGAGGCTTTTGGAGCCAAGCAATAACAGCATCATCTATTTCATCTTCCCCTATCAGCAGTTAGTAGTGGTGAACACTTAAGCTGCTCCTGCGGTTCCTTTGTAGCCCTCTCTCTTTCCTTTGTAGCACAATCAGAGAAAGTCAAGCGGAGTGTGGCAGGTTCGAGTCTGATTCCCACGAGGTCATATATTTACATGTGAAAAGCAAGACCTGGCCCATTGCCCCTGCCAGGTCTCCTCCTGTGGAGGCTAGGATAAATAGTGGTCAACTTTTGGCCACAGATCTTCAGGATCAGGGACCATTTGAAAACCTGCCCCTGCTGCTTCAGCCACTGTTGCCTCTGATCCAGCTCAGCCTTAAGATGATGAGCTCGGGTGGTTTCACTGCTTTCTCTTTTCCATCCCAGCTCTTGCCGCTGGCCTCTCTCACCTTCATGAACACCAGCGTGGATCGCGTGCCCCAGTCCTGTCCTGCGGACCCTTCTCCTGCTGGGCTGTGTCCTGCTGA
>NW_008825051.1:729984-739805 GCF_000699105.1 Pygoscelis adeliae | reverse complement strand
TGTGTTGTTTCTGCATCAAGCAGTGGGATTCAGGCATGATCCTGCAGTTCAGCCTGGTTCTGGGAGATATCCTGATCATCCCTATTGCTTCACTCAGGATTTCCTACCTTAGCCTCAGCAACCAGTGGCCATTTGGGCAGTTTCTCTGCCAGTTCGAAGTCTTCCTGCGCAGCGCCCACGTGTACAGCAGGATCTATTTCCTGATGCTCATCCGCATTCACCGGTACTTTGTCGTTGTACGGTACAAGAGCAAGTCCCTCTGGGAGAAGAGGAGCTACTTGACAAAGCTGTGCTTGTTCGTCTGGCTCGTCCTCTTTGTCCAAGGGCTGCCTTTCTTCTTCCTCCTCAAGACTTCAGTTATCGACGGCTCAGCAAAATGCCTAAATATTCATCAGAGTTGTCCTCTGTTTACTTCTTCTACAACATGGTTTTGGTTGTGCTCTCTTTCCTCCTGCTCTTTGTCATTTCCTTGACCTGCAGAGCTCTGTTGGGAGCTGCCATTGCTAAAGCAGCAAAGAAAAGCTCCAGAGGCAAGAAGATGAAGAGCAGGTCTCTGCAGATGACAAAACTGTCTCTGCTGATTTTTGCCGTCTGCTTTGGCTCCCTGCACATCTGCAGGACCATTGGCATCATTGTGAAGTACCATGGCATGTCTTGCAAGCTCTTGCACCAAGTAGAAGATGCCTACTATGTCAGCTGGGTGTTCACCATGCCGAACACCTGTCTGGATCCCTTGATTTATCTGTTTGCTAATGACAAGTTTAAGAGAAGCTTTGCTGACTCCGTTCAAAAATGCTGGGGCACCAACTGAGTGTGAAAAGTCTGGGAGCCACCCCAGACCTTCCTGGGGAATCCCGTGGGGTGGCTGCTGAAGATCCAGACCCTGAGCTTCCTCCTCCTCCTGTTCTGTCCCAAGTCCCCAGAGCTACTTGTAGCAGCATTGCAGGGGTTTCAGGGTTTCTCTATGTTCCTCCAGTGTTATTGAAGGGTTGTTCCTGCGGGCAGGGACTCCCTGGGCTATAAGGATGCTCCTTAGCCGCTCCTGCCAGTACCCCGGGTGGCTGGATCTCCCAAACATGGGCTTCTTTACACTGCTGAAGTGGCCAAAGCCTGTTGGGCACAAGGGGAAGTAGGGGGAGAATTTACACCTGAAGTCATAAATCATGAGAAAGTCCAGTGAAAACTGCCACGAATTTCCAGCCCATGATTTTCTGTTTTTTCTTTTCCATCAGGAGCAGGGTCTCTGCGAGCACTGAGCCGAGGAGTGTACAGGTCTGAGCCCAGCACCCCGGCACAGGGGAAAATAACCCACGTCCAGGCACCAGATTGTCCCTTGGCCACCCAGAAGTTGGTAGCTCCCCAGCCCTGGAGGCAATCCTGACCTGAGTGTCGTTGTGATGGGACCAGACACACTCTTACCCATCAGTCAGCTCTTTCCAGATGAAAGTAAAAGGTGGCAAATGTTGAGCCATGGATGAGCAGTACAGGAGGGAGATGCAGGGATGGGGAAAGGTGCTTTATCAGTCTGGTAGGAAACCTGAGTTTAGTCTGTTGGAAAGTCCTGAGGAACAGGAGTCTAGCCTTATCCCCAGAAACATTGGTTTGAAAGCCTGCAAGGAGCTACCTCCATCCCGCCCTGGGTGGCAGCCAGGGAAGAACGAGGCCTCTTACAAGAGCATGGGTGAAGGATGCAGAAACCTGGAGACTAAATGCAAAGGCCGTGCCCATTATGTCTTGGCATGTTGCCTGGTTCGCATGAAGTTGAAGGTGAGCAGGGCCAGACCCCTGCCTGCTGCCTGCTCCTGTTCAACGGTCCCTTTACCTCGTGGAAGGGAACCAGCCTCATGGTCTTCTCCTTCCTCCACCGTCCTATGGAGATGGGTGCCTGAGCCCTGGGAACCTGACAGCCCCGGGACAAGCAGCTTCTCCTTCCAGGTGGTGGAAAGTGGCCACTCTCTGCTGCTCGGGGAGGGAGCCCAGCAGGAGCAGAGGGAGTGGAAGAGACTGAGCTCATGGAGACAAAACTGGTGAGCTGGGAGCTGGGTTGACTGAGACAGAGGAGGAGGAGTTGTAGAAGGCAGCATTTCTTGGGCTGGCCGGGGTTTCTACAGATCAGAAATACAGTATAACTTTAAAAAAATATCTCCTGTGGGGGAGAGGGGCTTTTGAAACTCTGTGTTTCATGCTGGAGGATGCAAGAGGGAAGTGCTGGGGGCACTGGTTGCATGAGCTTCAAACTGGAGTTTCATAATGGAAAGTGAGGTGCAAAAATGACATTACAGAGCTGTAATGTCGTTCCCTTCAGTGCCGTGCGCTCCAGCCCTCCCCCTGCGTCGATTCCTCTCTGTGTAAAAGAGACCCAGCCAAGCAGAGTTGTGCTGATTAAATGCAGTCGCACCTTTGAGCAAGTTTTCATGTTGTCACAGGGTTGCAAACTGTGGGAAAGAAGGCAATGGAGCAAGTGCTAGAGCCAGGGGCCAGAGAGAGGAGATGCTTTTCCAGTTAGGGCAACAGCTTGGAAGTTCAGGGTTTATTTTTAGACTTTGCTGTAATCTTACTCCGTGAGCATGACACAGGATCCAGGTTTCGCGTCTCCATCTCTCAAATCAGTCTAAGTTGTCTTTCCCTTTTCTGTCTTGCCACTTTCAAGGGAAAACCTACTGTTACAGACAGTAGCTGTAATTTGCTTTTTGTATCAGCAAAGCCAGACACAGAGATCCTGGTTTTGTCTGGGTTTTCTGGAGAATGCTGTAGTAAGTGCTGCTATTAGGACAACAGGGAGAAAATCCTCATCTCCTAAGAGGAGCTGGGCTGTAGTTGGGATTTTCATCAAGGTTTTGGTTCCCAGTGCTCCACTTCAGTTTGGGTTTGGGTATCTTGGCTGTTGGATCTGCCCCCATGGCCACTTCTGACCACCTCTGCAAATGCAGCCCGTGCCGGCAGAGCACACACGGGTTGCCAGCAAGGTTGCTTAGGACAGGGGTGGTGGGTGCCATATTTGTGTCCACCTGTGAGGAGGGGTGCAGCGACCTTCCCCAGCACCCATCGTGCTGATGGCATCGAAGCAGGATCTGGGAGGGCGATTATTTGGGAGGTTTCTAGTGCAGCGGTAGGTGCAGAAATACAGCTTGCAGGGGTCTGCCCAACAAATAACGGGTTTATCCTAGAAACTCGTATCGGGGCAGGGTAGAAGTGACTGAGAGACTCGTTTTCTAAGTTGGCTTCTCTCTACTAATGAATTTTTTGACTAATCCCCACCCATCTGCCTCACAGGGGCTTGCTGTGAAGTTTAATTGACTTTGTGTCTATAATGCACCTTGCAAGCTCAGAGGAAAGGTGTTGTTCCCTGCTGTTAGTAACACTCTCGTTGGATAAACCCTGTTGCAAAACCCAGGCAGGCTCCAGAGCCCTGCTTCACGTCGGCTCGTGGGTGGCAGCAAACAGCAGCTTGGTTTCAGGCTCTTACTTAGAGGAGGAAATACTTTTGTGTTATTGATTTGATGCGTAAATAAGGGGACATTTGTATATATCTGTGGAAAAGGTGGCTGTCCCTGTCCCCAATTACAGCGTTTGCCAAAGTGCACAGCAAAAAGATGAAGCCTCATATTTCAAAACCCAGGTGAGCAAGTGATGGGGAGGAACCGAATCAGGATAATCCCTTTTTATTCCACCAGGGAGCATAACTCTAATGATTCTAATGCTAAACACTTCTCCAGGTCAACATTCACCCTTCTATTCCTGACTAACTGCCAGTTAGTAATTCACTCAGGGCAACCAGCTTTAAAACCCATAGTTGTTCAGGCAAGTGCAGATATGGCAAATAATCTAGGCAGAAACTAAAATATATCTGTGGTCCTGCAAGCGACTATATCTCATTCTACATTTAAAACCAAAAACCTACCATAAGCACCACCACAAATCCTGTTGTCTTTCCTTGGTTTGAGCAGTTACTGAGTATTTAGTAACTCCAGTAAAGTAATCCCATTCCAGACATGTTTGATTTGAAGAAACTTCTGGGAATATGGTCCCTATTCACTTGCTGTGAGGAAAACGGGTTTAAACTTTTCATATTTTAAGGTGATTTTCTTATGCCTTTCTGACATGAACTTGTGTGCTTATAAGGAGCATGACCACACCATTAATTGGTTAAATCCAGATTGTCACTGCTCAATAGCTGCATCTTTACTGGATCTGGCCCCTTGCCCTGAAGGAAGAGGATGGACCACTTGCCTGGGGCACCGAAGGTCTGGTTCACAGTTTCTAGCTTTGAGCAAAGATGAAGATACTGATGGCTTCGGATGACTGACCTCTGCCACTTTCAGGTTTCCAGATCTTGACACCATCTTTTCCAACTTGGTTTAAACTGACATTTGTTCCCCCAAGCCCTGGTTCACCCCCGAAACGTAGCCGAGGGCTGAGATCAGAAAATGGGGATCAACTAACTCTCCGTAGCTGGGCAGAAGGGGAGAGGGAAGCCCGAGCCCAGCAGGAACATTACAGGCTATGGCCGGCGATGAACACACATCTCCAGGTCGGTTCACACATGGAAGTCGCTGCCCCGGGCTGACTGATCCTTTACTCACCCGAGGAGGTGGATTACCATCGCCTGGTCTGCAGAGACCAGCATGTGTGATCACTGTGGAGGCTGCTGACCCTCTCGTAGGGCCACGATGTGAGATCTCTTTTGTTAAAAATGCACAGAAGCGGCTTGTGATTTCCAATAATATTCCCTAGAGAGAGATCTTTTTGAGGCAGGGAAGAGCCATCAGGTCCTCACTCACCGTGCACACGGCAGAGCTTGAATGGGACAGACCGTAAAGGGCTCAGTTACTGGCTGAGCTCTCATGAATGGTGGTGACCAAGGGAACAGGATTTATAATCCTATTACTCGTCTCCTAAATCTTCCTGACTGTTTAGAGAATGGCTGTTGGTGGTGCTGTGATGGATCTCAACTGGGAGCCTGCTGCGGCGCGGCTGCGGGAGCACGTGCGGTATCATTTCAGTGACTCGAGTCCTTGCACTCACAAGTGAGAGACAGGCAAATAAACAGAAGTCTGACTTGAGCATTGCAGCTGGTTTTCTGCAGAGCATGATGATCTTCTGGAAAGGCCCCGGTGAACCCAGGCCCAGAAAACCACCATGGCACTAAGTCCGCCTGTATGACCTGGCTACATGGAGGTCATGGTCCCATGTTGATCCACCAGCTTTTCTTTTCGGTTTTGGTATTTAAGATCACTGAGCAGCACAGCAAAGGTGGTGCTGTGGGAGAGAAGCTCTTTGAAGGCTATAAACCATGGCAATGTCTTGGACTGCAGGCAGAGAGTGCCTTTCCCTGGTGCAGCTGGGTTCAACCTTTGGATTAAGCCAGTGGTTTCTTCCCAGATGACACCAAACCCAAACCATGTGTCAGGCTTTGCAAAGTACAACAGCACTCTGTTGAGGCTTGCACGGTATAGTTTTGTACTGTATGGTGCAGTGCATTGAGGTTTGCATCATGTGGTGCTGCAGCACATGGCACACGGGAGCAGGGGTGTTATAAACAGGTCCTACCCCAAAGGCTGGAGAGCTGCACCTCAATGTTTCAGCAGAAAGCTACCACTTTGGGTGCAAACACTTCATTCCGCAGATTCCCTGGTTTTCCACAATCCCTCCTCCCTGAGGGAAATATCAGCCTATTTGATATTAAATAACATGCTGGATGATGAGCTATTGAGAGACTTTCTCATGATGTCAGAGCACTTCTGAGCATTTCCAGTGGTCGCCCGTGGGAGGAAGGACTCCCTGGGGCCAGCTGCCTGCTGATGTAGGGTTGGGGAAAGCCCTTGGCTTTGCCTCGCTGCGCAGGGCTGAGGATCTATTTCATCCCTTGCATTAGGATCCCGGCAGCACCAGTCTGGTGTGTGGGCAGCCCTAATGATGGCCGCTTTACCCACATTTTTAGCTGGTGACTTGCAAATGTGCTTCCTGTTCATGAGATGGTAAAACCTAACCACAGCCTGGACGAACATGCCATGCCAAAGCTCAGCTCATCCCCCTCTGACAGCATTTACTGGATGCTGCCTGGACTTGGTGCTATTGTGAAAGCTTTCTTCCGTTTCCGCAGAGTGGTTGAGGTGGGGAGGGACCTCCGGAGGTCATGTGGTCCAACCCGCCTGCTCAAGCAGGATCACCCAGAGATGGTTGCCCAGGACCGTTTCCAGGTGGCTTTTGAGCGTCTGCAAAGATGGAGACTCCACAGTGTCCCTGGGCATCCTGTGCCAGTCCTTGGTCACCCTCACTGTAAAAAAAGTGCCTCCCGACATTCAGATGGAGCCTCCTGTGTTTCCGATTGTGCCCCTTGCCTCTTGTCCTTCCACTGGGCACCACTGAAAAGAGCCTGGCTCCTTCTTCTCTGCTCCTGGCTCTGTCCTCTCTGCACCCTCCTTCAGGTATTTCAAGACATTGATGAGATCCCCATGAGCCTTCTCTCCTCCAGGCTGAAAAGTCCCACCTCCCTTAGCCTCTCCTCAAACGTCAGATGCTGCAGTCCCTTCGTTGTCTTCATGGCCCTTCCTTGCACTCTCTCCAGTATGTCCACGTCTCTCTTGTCCTGGGGAGCCCAACGCAAGAGCAAGGAGCCCAGAACACAGCGCTCTAGGTGGCTTGAGCAGCCTCTGGATGCTACAGACACCATTCGGCTGCAGGGCAAGACCCCACCCACCAGCCCAGACGTTGCTTTCTGCATCCGTTACCCGGACCCAGCTTCTTTTCCATATTGATCCCTCAGATGCATCAGGAGCTGCCACTGATTACAGGAGCAGTCCCTCATCATGCTCGTGTAACTCCAGTGCATCCTGCTTCTTGCCAGGGAGAAGTCAGAACTAGCTATATTCGCCTTCCCTACCTTTGTGCTGTTGTTACTGCCCTCGCTGTCGCTGACTGATGGGGGTCTGCTGCTGACATCTTTGTTTTGGGCCTACTTAAGTACATTCCCATCATCTCATTTGATTAAACACTAGTTAATTACTCTCTTGACAACGTAGGTCTATAAAGCTCTCCCTCCCTTCTGATTGTTAGTCTCTGCTAAATTCTTGAGCAGCCTGAAGTTACAGTTTGCCCACAGCCAGAGAGGATGCAGTCTCTGCCTGTGGATAAAGCAATAGCTAAATCACCATTTTCTCTGTCTGCCACTCTTGAGAGACGGAAACCTTTCTCCACGGACTGCCCGCAGCTGCCTCCCTATTTTGCGAAGGATCTGAGCAAAAGATCCCTCCAGTTTCTTGCCCAAAACCTCCACAGCCAGGGTAAGAAGCACATGAAAGTGCACAACAGAGAAGGAGAGGTACACTTTAGGAGGCAAAATAGGTAGGAAAGAAGTTCCAAATTAAATGTCACACAGTGGTAAAAGCCCCACATGGGCTCAAGGCCTTTCTCTTATCGGGTGGATGATCATCACGTGCCTTGGGGGAACATGTGCCTGGGTAAGCAGCACCAAATCCAGAAGCTGCAGCGCGGCTCTTCTGGCTCTGAGCACATCCTCGTGGAAACAACTCCCCTTCCGTGCCTCTGCTGTGCTATACGTCTTCAAAAGCAAACTTCAGGCTGGCATATCAGCTTACTGTCTTGCTTGGCTGGAGGTGTGCAGAGGCCTTGAGATCGGCCCCGCTACCCCTGTGCTCCTGAGCTCTTTTGTAACGCTCCAGAAGCCTCTGCAGCTCTGCAGCTCAGACAGGGACACGCTGCAAAGGCTCAAAAAGCTGCATGGTGGCTCCTGAACTTTGCTGTGCTTTGATTTCCATTTGGGACCCTTTCCTTGAGGGGCTATAGGGATGGGCCTACTTCTCGCAAACGTCAGGTATATGCAAACTTCAGGGGGGTTCAGAAAAGGCAGCTTTTCTGAACTCACCTGAAACGACAAACTCCCCGTTCCTCCCCAAATGCAGCTTCACTCCTGCAGCATCCCCCTTGCTGCCTCTGCTGGGTAAGCAGCTGTAGTTATGGGGGTGGGGAGGGAGAGAACTGGAGCCCCTGCTACACTAGTGACAAACTAGTAGAAACAAGGAGAACTGGAGGCAAGACTTTAGTCGGGTGCTTATTCGGCCTCGTGCACTAAGTGTGGCAGCAGCCACAGGATCGAAAGTTGCCCCAAATTGAGCACCACTGTGCAGGGAGCGACGTGTGTCCATCCACCTGCAGCTCGGCCTCCCTCATAAGGCCACGTATCCTGGCCATACCTGAGCACAACCAGCCACGCTGGGACGGTGCTTCCGTCTCCCTGGAAAGCCTTGATGTATGTGTTATCCCCCATGATGTCATTTGAAGGTAATTTCTTCTGTGATGTCATTGCCTTTGGTTTTAAAGGAGAAAGTCATCATGCTGCATGGCTGGCTGCAAAGGGTGGGAAGTGTTGTGATGCTGAGGATGGACAGAGAAGGAGGATGAAACTGCGGGTTATATCCATGAAAGTCTTGGCACTGAATATCCCCTTCCCCCCTATTCAGGCACCAGCCGGCAGGTGATGACAGGGCATGACGTGAACGTGATAAACCACAGCATGATGACCACTGGCTGACAACCAGCACATTACTGGAAACTAGCAATGAGTCCACAGCCAAGGCAGTATGCTGTACAGAAAGAAAAAAGAAGCAGCTTGCCCATGCCAGCAGGCTGCGACTCGTGCCTGGTGCTGCCACATGGGGAACAAACGTGGACTTCACACGAGTCCCAGGAATCAGCCAGGTTGAGGTTGGAAGGCACCTCTGGAGGTCATCGGGGCCAAGCCCTCTGCTCAAGCAGGGACACCCAGAGCTGGCTGCCCGGGTCCGTGTCCCGGGCAGTGGACCACGTCCGTCGCCATAGCCCCTCTCCAAACCAGACTGACCCCGTAAGGCCTCAGGAGGTGCTAGAGACACCATCCAGCTAGCATGGCCCAAGGCAATGGCTGACGTCCATCGCCGTAGCCCTTCTGCCACCAGACTGGCCCCGAAGGCCTTAGGGCCCAGTGGAGCTGGGAGGAAAAGGTGGGCCGAGCACCAGGAAAAGGGGGAGAAAGCAGCATGGGTGGGATAACGATGCCAGCCGCATTGTTAATAATACTTAGACTCTTTCTGTCATTTTCGTGTCTTTATTTTCTGGGAGAGCCAGGTTTTCGAGTACTGAGCAGACCCTGTGGGGGTCGGCGCGTGGCCCCGCTGCTGGCCCGGCCCTCCTTTCGCCAGCTGCCGGGGCCGCCTTCTAGCATCACCGGCGGGGTGGCTTCCTGGCGGGTGCGGCAGAGTCCTCGGAGCTGCTAGCCTTCCTCTTCAGAGGGCGCCGGGGCCCCCGACGTGAGCAGCCCCTGGCCTGGCTGGGAGCAGAGGCACCTGCCGCAGCCTCCCCCGGCTCCTTGTGCAGCTCTTCTTGCTCCCCTGGGATGGGAGCGGGGACGGAGGGGGGGCAGCTGGGACCCCCCCGAAGAGCAGCGGTCGAGGTGCCTGGGAGTTCATCTGCGTCCGCTGCCGCAGCGCTGCTGGAGTGGGCTGGTCCGGGCACAGGAGTCGCCGCAGCCTCCCCCGGCTCCTTGTGCAGCTCTTCTTGCTCCCCTGGGATGGGAGCGGGGACGGAGGGGGGGCAGCTGGGACCCCCCCGAAGAGCAGCGGTCGAGGTGCCTGGGAGTTCATCTGCGTCCGCTGCCGCAGCGCTGCTGGAGTGGGCTGGTCCGGGCACAGGAGTCCCCCCTCGGGAGGCAGCGGGGCTGGTGCTGGCCACGGGGCTGAGCTCCTGTCCCCCTCGGGAGGCAGCGGGGCTGGTGCTGGCCACGGGGCTGAGCTCCTGTCCCCCTCGGGAAGCAGCGGGGCTGAGCT
>NW_008825051.1:719895-728315 GCF_000699105.1 Pygoscelis adeliae | reverse complement strand
GAAGCCAGGCACCGAGGCCTTGGCCGTGTCTTCCCAGGGCCCCGTCACGTCGCTCTGGCCTGAGGTGGCACACGTCTCCAGGCACACGCAGCAAGAGGGTTCCTGGGGAGCCCAGCACAAGAAGAAGAAGGCCAGAACACAGCGCTCTAGGTGTGTGGTCCCCACTGCTGAGTGACTTTGAGGATCACCTCCCTCGACCTACTGGCAATACTTTGCCATATGCAGCCCAGGTTGCCGTTAGCCCTCTTTGCAGCAAGGGCACATTGGTGGCTCATGTTCAACTTGGGGTCCCCCAGGTCCCCCAGGTCCTTTTCTGCCAAGCTGCTTTCTAGCTGGGGAGTTCCCAGCATATATTGGTTCTTGGGGTTGTTCCTGAAAGGGGGCAAGACTTTGCACTTCTCCTTGCTGAAATTCATGTGGTTCCTTTCAGCCCATTTCTCCAGGCTGTCCAGGTCCCTCTGGATGGCAGCATGACCCTCTAGTGTATCGGCCACACCTCCCAGTGTGGTATCATCAGCAAAAGTTGCTGCAAGTGCACTCTGCCCCATCATCCAGATCATTAATGAAGATGTTATACAGGACCGGACCCAGGATTCCCAGGATTGACCACTGGGGTACACAACTAGTCACTGACCTCCTACCAGAATTCGTGCCACCGATCAGCACCCTTTGGGCCCAACCATTCGGCCAGTTTTCAATCCACCTCACTCTCCGCTCATCCAGTTCGGGCACAGGCACGGTGTGAAAGTACACCTGTAATTAAAGCATCCCTGCTGCCGCACCGGGAGACGAGCAGCCTGTTAGGGAGCGCTGCTGGCCCCAGACCGTTTTGCATTCGTGAGCAAGGAGTAATTAGTGATTTTGCAGGCTCACGAGGCCGGAGGGTGGAAGAGAGGGTTGATTTAAGGTGTAACAGCCTTGCTCCAGCCATGTGAGAAGCAGTGCGCTGGCCATCAGCCCTGGAGACATCAGATGAAGGGGGTAGCAGAGACAAATCAGTTCCTTGCAAGGGGATTTTGCTACCCAATTTGTGGGTAGCTGAAGAGAAAGGTGCTGGAGGGATGTTTTGCCCCATGCTGGGGAGTAAAACAGGGAAAGGGGATGGGGCTGCAGAGAGGGGCAGGGGTGTCCCAGGGCGACGGCTCTGGGGGGTTAAGGTCAGCTGTGCCACCTGCTCCAGCCGGCACAGGGAGGTTCCCGGGGACCGACTCCGGATGTGTCAGGGTGTCTCCAGCCATGTTGGGGTGTTGGAGCCCCCCTGGCCTGGCTGGAGGCTCAGACCTGGGGCTGCAGCCCCCCTGCCTGCACATGCCTGGGGGGTGCCGTGCGTAGCTGTGCCCGCTCTGGCCTCGGGGCTCTTCTGCGTCATGTCATCAGTTTGGCTTTTTGGTTTTGGCTGCTAATTGGCTAAGGCAGGGTAAATCCATGTCCCTGGTCACGTTGGGCAGCAAAAATCCCAAGGAGCAGGTGACAACGGGGGGCTGCATTGCCAGCTCACCCCAGGGCAATGCTGGGAGAGGTTCCCAAGGTTTGGGCAATGAAAGAAGCTGCGTTTCGGTCTTGGCAGCATTCGGAGGGGGTACGGGATGAGCACCCACATGGGCCGGTAATTCCAGGGTGGTTGTTGCTATCGCAGAAGAGCAAACTTGCATCAGTTTAATCTCTACTGGGAGGGGATGAAAGCCAACATGGATGGGGATGCTCTGCTAGGGAACAGAAGCAATTCTTTTGAATCAATCTACTTGCAAAATGGGTTAAACAAGACCAAAATGAAGTGCTTAGTGGGCCTTTTTCCCGAGACCAAGGGAGTTTCTAAGGCTGGCAGGTTTGTTTTAAATTCACATTAAAGCCCTCCTCAGCGGGGCTTCTGGTTTTAGCTTTGTAGGATATGAAATGAGTTACAGACTCTGCAAGTTCAAACCATGCTACCCAAAGCACTCGAGCGCACCCGGCTGCTTCACTCTGGGTTAACTCAGAGTCTATTTTTGCCAGAATTTTCCTTTTGTTTGTGCAAAAGGTTGCAATAAGCTGGCAATAAGGTGTTTTTCTTTAAAAAAACAAAGCTTTTGCCCCCAAAATGTCTACCCAGCTGCACTAATGGCCTCAGATGCTACACGGCACCTCTTCAAGGCATCCTTATTCTGTGTATCTAAGGCCAAATCCTGCAAGCTATAAGAATTGCCTTAAAAGTGCTTAATTTTTTTTTTTCCCCTCTAAAGTTCCAGCTCCTGAAAGCACGTGATTGCAAGGAGATGACATTGCTTCTGCAGAGAAAAGCACTATTTTTGGACAAGCACCAACATAACAAAAACCACCAACAAAGATCCTCCTCCTGTTTTCTTTGGAAAAAAACCCTCATGACTCCAGCAAACAAAGTCACACTGGTTTGAACACTAGGGCCAGCATCAGCGAGGGCTTGATGTGAGCAGTGAGGGAAGTGAAAAAGCTTTGCATTTGTGTAAAACTGCAAAAATGGTTTGCCAAACAGGATATAGGCTGGGAAACCAGCTGGGCGAGGAGGCTGCAGCGAGCCAGCCGTCTTGCTCTGGTGCATTGCTTGCTGGTGCTTATAATCCTAATTACAATAAACGGTAGTTAATCTTTTTGGTGGTTCGCTGCTTATTTAGAGACTCTGCTCAGAGCACTTTGCTGCTACGGGAGTTTTGATGCGCTTTGAGACTTAGTTTTGCTAAAAGAAATGCTGTCGGTCAAAAATCCCCTGGCTTTGTGTCCAGGAGGCTGGCTGGAGCCTGGGGAGGAATTTCACAGGGCGGCAATGGGACCCTTGGTCCTGTCACCGACGCAAAGAGCTGCATAAAAAGCTGGGAGCTGGGTGAGACCCCCGCGGGACAGGGCTCCCGGCTGCAACACGGGGAGCTCCGACTTGTGATTTCTTTCTCTAAAGAGATGAGAAGGAACTTCCCCCCATGAGTCACGGCTCACTGGGTCTGTCTCGGCAGAGATCACAGAGAAATTGGTCCTTCTTGATGGCCAAGAAACCCTCGGGCACCCTGGCCCCACCGCCTGTTCCCCAGCGAGCCGGCGCAGCCCTGGTTTGCAGGTCCTGCCGGCAGCCTTTCCTCCACAGCTCTGGGCTGTGGGTGACCCAGGGGAAGGCTCAGGTGAAATTTATCCTGGCCGTTGGTCTACCTAACAGGTTTTGTGTTCCTACTCATGCCAAGCCACCCTGCGCTGCTTTTCCTGCACCGTCAATCTGCAAATTGTAGCTGCTTGGCCGGAGATCGACCCCTTTCACTTTGGCTTCCCGAGGTCGTGCATGTGCCGCATGCCCCCTTTTTTCCCCGCACTTTCTTTTCCTACAGCCTGAAGTGACTGCCAGAGAATTAAAAAGTAAATTAAAGCAAAAACCTTGCAGGGGGAAACTGCTTGGGCTTTATACCTGGGTTTTATTCTGTCTGTGGGCTGGAGGAGCGGGGATGCTCAGGGGCTGCATGAGGATGCTCAGGGCAGCCCATGCCCTGTGCCCCTGCTCTGTGAGACCTTTCTGCTGCCTGTTGAGAGCAACCTTACCCTAACAAAAGCACACGCATCCCTGAAGATGAAAATAACCTCCAAAACAATTTATAAGAGCTTCCTGCAAACAGACCCTAACGCACTGTCTGTGCTGCGAGGGAGCTTGGGCTTTTATGGGCAGCTCACACCAGACCCACAAGGCTGGAGAGGAATCACGGGCTTCACAACGGGGTTTCTCTGCAAACTTGAGCAAGTTCCTCGCTCCTCAAAGTCGGTAGGTATTGCAAGGTATTATCTCCCCGTTGCCGAGAGGAGACCTCGCTTCCCACAGCGGCCACCCGGGAGAGGTGGGAGGATGGGAGGGCGTCCTCCCAAACCAGCTGAGCAAGGAGTTGCCAAAACCAGCCCAGGTGGCACGCGGAGGAAGGGGCAAAGCTTCGCCACGTTGGCATTGAGCTACTCCAGGATGAGTTGATGAGTTTCTGTATCTCTGGCTATGAAGGTGGAGAGGCAGCTACACTCAGCCCGGGCCAAATACCCCCTTGCATGTGCGTGGAGGCTGAAGGACAGCAGGGACCCACTTGAAATCCCTCCTCAGCTGGGTCAGAGCAGGGTTTGAAGCCTCCACTGTGCCCAGGGAGAGCCCCTGCCATGGGCTTGCCCTGCCCGGACTGGGCTGGCTCTGGTGGATCTGGAACCACCAGTGGGGTTGAAGCCGTCCCAGGGGGATAGAGGAGGAAAAATCACGGTTTGGGGCCTCCTGGGCTTCCCTTGGGGTCGGAGCGAGCAGTGTGTTGGCTGGGCTCTCCTGCCACTGGCTTTGCCAGTGGGCGTGGGGGAAATGGGTGGGGTGAGTCTGAGCAGGAGGATCCCAGCTTTACAGGAGGGGCACGGGTTGGTGCTGGGCACTTTGGTGGCCACCGAAATACTATTCGAGTTGGGGCTGTGGGTTCCCTGGGCGTGTTCTGGTATGACAGACATAAAGAGTTATGTGTATGTATATATATCTATATGTGTGTGTGTATGTACAGAAAAAGGTACAGCAGTACTACTTGAATGAAGAGAAAGTAGTTTGGGTGCAAACATCTAGACGTAAGGAGATTTGCTGTTGCTTAAATGTGTTTTGACTGTAAAGGGAAACTGTCAGTTCAGCTGTTTTGTAGGAAAAGTGTAAAAGTGAGCGTGTATTGGGGACAGGGAAATGCCAGCGCAGCCCCCCCCGAGCACGGTGCTGGGTGGTGTCTGCTAAACCCTTCAGCGCTGATCTGACCCGCCTTGGCCACCTCCAGCTGCATCCCGGCACCCAGCAGCACTCCCAGCCAGTTATTGCAGAGCTGCTGGGCCGCGCACACCCGCCTGCCCCCAGCCTTTCTTCGCAGTGTCCCCCTCGCATTTCCTCGGCTGGAGAAAACTACCTCTTCCCCAGCGGTGCACACAGGAAAATTCCCGCCCGCTCTCCCCCGCAACCTCTCTAATCCCTTTATGGTGTTTGTGCCGGGCTCCCCCGTGCTGACCCTGCTCTTTGCCTTCCCTCTCATCTCTCCATCAAACAGTTTGGGCAGGAGACAAACCACCACGGGTTGTTCGGACCGAACACGGGGAGAGTGAAACCCCCTCGGTTCTGCGCAGCATGCAGAATCCTAGAAGATAATTTAGACTAAAAATCAAACGCTCCATCCCAGTACCTCTGCTTTCCCCTGTGCCTGGGGGCCATCCCTCCCGGGCAGGTGTGGGCAGGGATCTGACAACCAAGGCTGCAGGGTCCCCAGCCCCAAGCCCTTGCTCTGCTGCAGCACCAGCTTGTAGCTGGGGTGAAGGTGTTAAAAGTCACCCCAGGAGGTAAGCTGGTCTGTGTTTAACCCCTTCTTGGTAAAGCATGTCATGTTACTGAAGTTTTTCAACCTGGCAAATTTGCTAAGGCTTTTGTTCCTACTGAAGCAAAGGCTTTAATAAATCTTTGGTGTATCTTGGCAAGGCTGGGAAGTGCTCAGGCCGATAAAGTCTCAAAGTCAGAGAGATAAAAACTGAAAGTATTCAGGCCTTGGCCAGGTCTCCCCAGGAGAGCTCGCCGGGCATCGCTGGCTGCCACTTGATGGCCGTCATCCAAAAAAAAGGTGCTGGGAAAGGGAACAGCCCCACCGCATCCTTCAACACCACCTGCGGCTGCCGGGCGATCCCTGTGGGTACCGGGATGGCATCTCAACTGCTGCAACAGAGGCGATGGTTGGTTGCACTGTAGCAATAAATGAGGAATCAGCTTCTCTTCCTGCTGTCCTTTATCTCAAGAAACCCCTCTGTGCCATGCCGCAGCTCGGAATGGTCTTCAGCAAAGTCCTCCGGAGATTTAATTGGTGACCTTTTACTGCTGCAAGGACATCCCTGCTCCCTTCCTGCCTTCAGCTCCTCCGGCCGCCTGACCTTGGGCCAGTCACTGATTCCCTGAGTCGGGTGCCTTGTGGTGGTTAATATTTACTGTACCTGGCGCAGAGGGGAGCGGGCAGGAACCCGCTGATTGCAAAGAGCGTGGAGCGTGTTGGCTGGGGCTTGCTTGGGGGATAAAATATCATTCAAGAGGCCTGAGGATGCAGGTGTGAATTGTGTTTGGTGTTACTAGCGTAATGTAGAGTTGCTGCTGTAGAAATGCTTGGAATTATACTGCGGTGAGGTAAGATTTGATCCCAAGGTTGGTAGAAAAACTGAACAAGCAGGTGCCCGACACTATATGGCAGAAATACTTTCTCCTGCTTACTAAAATCCCTTTTGGCATGAAATAATTTGGCATCCATCATATGTTTGGTGAGCTGCCTCGTTTGCTGTGTTTGGGCAGGGACGGGAGCCTGGCCATGTGCCCGCAGGCTGGTGTCGTCCCTGCTGCCCCCCAAACAGCCGTAAACAGACGGTGTTTGCCCTCCCGGGGCCGGGCGGGCTTTGACCAGGTAAGGGATTATCGGTGTTTATTTTGTCTTCCCCATCTGGGGATTTTGGTGCTCAGTGGTTCCAGCCGTTCAAAGAGGAGCTCTGCTCCCCAAACCAGATCACTTACTAGTGAGCATTAACACAGCCTGAATTTTGTTTCATTTCTGCATGGTTTTGAGCCCACTCGTGCTTTGGGGTGTTTCTGCACAACTGGGCACATCCAGGGGGGAAGCCAGGGCTTTCATTGGGAATAAAATGAGGCTCTCCCGTACCCAGCTGACTCGGGGAGGTGCGGGGTCTCGGCCAAACCCTAGCACCTCGCATGAAAACACCGTTGCTGGTCCTGCTGTCTGCCATCAGGCTCCGGAGAGGCGGCTCACCTCTCCCCGGGTTGGGTTTGCAATGCTTCCCGAGGGATACAGGTCCATCTCCGTCCTCCCCGCTTTTCGCGAAAGCTCAGCAGCAGCCCCTACTTCACCAGCCCTGAAGCCAGTCCCATGGGATCCAGCTCCCCGAGCAGGACAGAGATGGGTGCATGGGGCCAAGGGACCCAGCAGAGCCGCTGGCGCGTCCGTCACTTGAGCTGGCTCGGCCGCGTGTTGCAATGCCCCCGGGAAACGCTGCCACTGGGTTGCACACCCACGGGTATGTTTCCTCCTGCGCTGCTGCTCCGCTTGGGACAATTTCCAAAGAGGAATGAGGAAATGCTGAGCTTTGCAACCACATTCATGGATGTATCCCTAAAACACCCCAGAGAGGGAGGTGGCTGCTTTCGAGCTGCGCCCCAGTTTCAGCTACAGGAGACCCTGCACGTCACCCGGGCAGCAGCAAGGACACAGGTGACACAGAGGAGACCCGCGCGGCTCTGCCACCGCTGCTCCAGGGAACCTCGGGCACATCCCTGGGTGCCAACCTCCTTCGCACGGGCTCTGCTCAGGGCAGCGCCTGTGGGCGATGGGGTGGGTGACGTCTGGCCTGCCCGCAGCCCTCTGCCACTGATGTCACCACCCGGGGACTAAAATTGCTAATTAAGTTTTGCTTCTCTCTCTGCCAATCTCATTTCCTGGTTCTTGTGCAATCACAGATGCTTTCAGGTTTCTTCCCGGTTGTTCATCCGCCTGCGGGACCAAAACACCTTCAGAAGTAAAACAGAGCTGGGGGGTTGGGGTCAGTGCCCGGTGAGGAGGTGTCCTGGGGGAGGGCATCAACTGTGAAGGGGTTTTTTTAGCTGCCCCAGTGCAGATGTTTTACTGTTTTGCAGAAAAACATTCCTGGGGGGTGAGTCAGGCAGCTGCATGAGTCTGCCTTAAAGACCGGTGGAATGAGCAAAACCCCAAACTGCTTTGGAGCCCGGTCATGCTTTAAAGCCTTTTCTCCTCTTGTAACATTGAAAAACTGCTTAAAAACCGAGGCTGGAAGAGTCGTGGTGCGCTCACGCGGCTGGGTTTGCTGGGGGTTTGTTTGAAATCCTACCCTCCTCCCAGAAAAAAAATACCAGAGTATTTGAGATAACACCCGGCAGGTGCCGGCGCGGGCTGTTGGTGCTGCGTCTGCGTTTGCACCCGGTTCTGCGCTGGCACGATTTGGATCTGTCTGCTCTAACAAATGTGAACCCTGTAACACCGTATCTGTGGAAAACTGAAAAGGCAGAGGCCGGTTTAAGTAATCTAACTGAGATTTGGGTTCGGCTCGATAGCTGGAAATTGCTGCTATATTGAAATAATCTACGCAAATTCACACCTGTTGGCGTAGGTTTTGTAGCTGACTCCAAATCAGACCACATCCATTGCTGCGCGTGGATAATTTTTGTTTTTAAAGGCACTTAACAACGCTGCTGGTGCTTAAAAACGTAAAATATTGTACTTTAGCTCAATAATTTATAGATGCGAGGGGCTGAGGGGGGGGATTTCCGTGTTCTCCCAGCAGCAATCCCTGCAGCCCTCAGCCTTTCCTTCCTTCAAAGCACAGGTGCCCTTTTGCTGCAGGGGGGTGGCTGTGCCCGGGCGGAAAGGGCAGCCCTGCAGCCGTGT
>NW_008825051.1:717716-719154 GCF_000699105.1 Pygoscelis adeliae | reverse complement strand
AGGGCGGGAGGTTGGTTGTGGCTTATTTTTTTTTGTTTTGGGGGGGGTGTGGGGGGGTGTTGCTCTTAAGATAAAGGGAGGGAAACGGGCAAGGGGTGATGCCGCGCTCACCTGCGCGCTCTCGCAGGGCCGTCGCCATGTCGGTGTCGCACAGCTCCAGGCTGAACAAGCTGGTGCGGGAGCAGTACATGAGGCTCCCCCAGGACGGGTTGGTGCAGGTCACCTACGTCTGGATCGATGGCAGTGGCGAGGGCCTGCGCTGCAAGAGCAGGACCCTCGACAAGGAGCCCAAAAGCATCGAAGGTAACGCTGCTCTGGGTGATGGTTGGTGTGGTGGAGGGCCCCAAGCATCGCCGGGGAAAAGTTCTGGGGGTGCTTTGGGTGGTGGGAGTTGGCACTTGCTTTCCCTGTTTGCATGGCACCGGTGATCCCCGCTGCACTTGTCTCATGGGCTTATGTCAAGTGGCAGAGTAAATAGCCTGCGTTGCTGCGGTTTGCTTGATCCATAATCTCTGTCGTTAGTGCTGGGTGGGAAGGGGAGGACGAGATCCTCGCCCCTTTCCACTGGGCCAACAGGCATGGAGACGTGTCGGCATCTGGCTGGGGTTTGGCAGAGGGAGGAGGTGAAGTGGCCGGGGCTGATCCTGCCTGTGCCCTGATGGTGCTGGGCAGGGTGAACACACTGATGCTCGGGGAGCACTGCTGGGCTCCGCGGATGTGCGAGAAAACCTTTGTGGCCGTCGTCCCGCAGCACTCGGTGCCCTCTGGGCACTCCGTCCTGGGGTCTAAGCCACTGGCACTCGGCACGATCTGTATGAGAGAGACCTTTTCCCAATCCTGCTCCCCTCTCTGTCCCCCTCCTGCCTCGCAGATGTCCCCGAGTGGAATTTCGATGGCTCCAGCACGGCGCAGGCAGAGGGCTCCAACAGCGACATGTTCCTGGTGCCTATCCGCATGTTCAGGGACCCTTTTTGCCTGGACCCCAACAAGCTGGTGCTCTGCGAAGTGCTGAAGTACAACAGGAAACCCGCAGGTGAGCGCCTCCGGTGTGCCCCCCCCCAGCTCCCGAGGGTCACCCCCTTATTCTTTAGGGTGCTGTCTCTCCAAGGGGCCGCTCGCTCTGGACTGCTGGCACGGGGGAGCAGCTCGGCACTGAGCGCTTGGCCCGAGGCTCCACAATTCAAGTGCTGGTGATGGCGGTTGTTTGCAGGAACCTGTTGTAGCGGCTCAGGGTGAGGGGAAGAGCAGCAAGACGTGGAACTTGCAGCACTCGCCAACTCGGGGGTGCCGAAGGTGTCACCTGGTTTTTGAGCCCGAGTGCACCCAGCCCCCAGGGCTGTGGGGTTACAGCAGGGGAGCTGGAGCTGGAAGCGGCAGGGGGGTTTAATGCGCCGGGTTCGTGGCCGCTCTCCTCGCTGCCGGGGGGCTGTTGAAAAGG
>NW_008825051.1:713751-714801 GCF_000699105.1 Pygoscelis adeliae | reverse complement strand
GAGAGCCCCTGGCTCTGGAGCTCCTGGGGGCTGGAACCGGGGCAGAGAGCTGAGCCCAGAGCCCTGTGACACCCCGCAGATGAGGGGTGCACCCTCTGGCTCTTCCCAGGGTGGGTCTCTGTGGATGTTAAAGGCTGTTTGGGCTCCAGGGAGGAACTGCCTTCACCCCTTCCCCCATCAGTGCAAGGGAAGATGGGGGAAGGGGTGAAGGCAGTTCCACTGCTCCTCTCCAGCCCCACGCCCCGGGCTTTATGTCGTAGCTGCTCTGGGGTCTTTTATTGTGATTCAAAGGTAGAATTTGCTGCCTGTCCCTGTGACAACAGTTTTTCAGCCCTGCTGTTTCAGTCCAAACTCTCACGCCGCTTGCCTGGCACGTTGTCCCATGTCAGGACGGTTCTCTGTTATCTGTATCTTCCGGGCAAAGCCCCGGTTGCCCCGAGCACTCCTGCCACCACAAAGGGCCAAGGCAGGGCCGGCCAGCCTGGATGCTAACCAAAAACATGGAGCAGGAGAAAGATAAGGATAATTAAGCTGAGGCTGGTAGAAAGAGGGTGGGGGTGAAATAGTGATGGGAGATGTATAGTCCCTGTTCCCAGATCTGCCGGATGCCTGTGGGACAGGGCTGGGGTATGGCTCCTGGTCTCTCGGTGTGTAAGAGGAGGATGTTCATGGACCATGGGTGGTGGTTTGGGGAGTAGGCTAATTAAATTTCCTTGGCCTGTGGCCTGATGCTGTGGCGGTGGACTAGCTCTGCGAGGCGGAAACGGGTGAGCAGAGCACGTCACAGGAAGGGGGATCCGCTCACCGGTTTCCTTAAGGCTTCTGTGGGAAGCTCTTGGCAGTGGTGGAGTCTTGACCTCTGAGTGGGATGGAGCGAAGCATGGTGGGCGCCTGCCCATGGCACGGGTCTAACCCAGACCTCTCTGCTCCCAGAGACCAACCTGAGACATACGTGCAAGAAAGTAATGGACTTGGTTAAGGACAGCCACCCCTGGTTCGGGATGGAGCAGGAGTACACGCTGCTCGGCATCAACAGCCACCCCTACGGCT
>NW_008825051.1:709859-713622 GCF_000699105.1 Pygoscelis adeliae | reverse complement strand
TGTGCCCGGGGGCAGGCATCCTGCCCCCAACCTTGGGGGCAGCTTTCCCATCGTGGCTGACACTGGGCAGGAGCCGGGATGAGGTTAGGAGCTGTTTGCTGAGAGTGCTGGGTGCCCCGTGGCTCACGTGAGCCGGCCGGCAGTGCCGCTCCCACCGGACCCTGGTTGCACAAACAGCTCAGCTGCATGACTTGTTTAGCAAGGGCTGGAGAACTTGGCTGAAAAAACCTCCTCCCCATGGCTGTTTGGGAAAGGGCCAGCACATCGTGCCCTCTTGCAGTGGCGAGCGAGCCCCAGTGCCTCAGCTGCCTCCTGGGAGAGGGCCAGGGGTTTCCCAACCTGACTTAATCATCCTTTTGTGGGGACCGGCGGCTTTCAACATCTCCCTTCCCCCAGGCGGGAAGAAGATCTTCATCTGACCTGCTTGAATGAGGAAGAGCTGTATAAAACTGCGGCGAGTTGAATTTTCTAGCCATAAACAATGTCAGCTGTTGTTAGAACAATCTTGGATGCTTGATGTACTCAGAGGGTCATAGAGGTGCTGCAGGGCAGACCAAGCCAAGCTTTCCTTATCTCCTGGCCACCTCCCAGTTGATGCATGATAAGTCTTGTTTAACTGCCTAGATAAGGCTGAGGTTGCACAGATGAATTGCTCACACTGCTGCTCCTGGAGTAGGGGTTGGTGGCTCGATGCACCATGGAGTGCAACACCATTTAATTCCCATAAATCCTGTGCAGATGATGGCTGGTACCTGGCAGTGGTGGGATTATGCTGCAGTGCTGTTGTTGCTCCCAAAAACTTTACTTGGGTGGTGACTCCTCTTTCCTTTCCAGGCCCCTATTACTGTGGGGTTGGAGCAGATAAGGTGTACGGGCGTGATATCGTGGAGTCCCACTACAAGGCATGTCTCTACGCGGGGGTGAAGATCTGTGGCACCAATGCAGAGGTGATGCCCTCCCAGGTACGTGTGGATGGCCCGGCGCAGCTCCTGTTTCCATTGATGGATATGAGTTATTGTGAAGCTGGAATAACCCAGCAACTCCCAGCTCCTCTGGGATGCCCAATCCAGTGACTCTCACATCGGTTTTGTCTAGATGGGAGCAGTTGCACTGCTAGGATGAAAATGTAACTGTTTGATTTTTCTCCTAACTCACCCTGGCATGCAAATCCCTGCTTTTTGGGGCAGGCAAGCAAAATCGCAGCCGAGCCAAACTGCAGTGAGCTCCTTGCACAGCTCAGCCTGAGCTCTGGCAGCCTGTGCGGAGCTGGGTGCTCCCCTGCGCTTTCCTTCCCCCGTGGAGCAGGGATGCAGGGGACAGCATGAGCCGGGATGGGCTGCAGGAGCAGCATGCGGAGCGACGGGTGTCTGCATCCTGCTGCTCTACCCCGGGAGCCGGGAAGCTCGGGTGGGACATGGCCTTGGGGAGTGGCTGGGGGGGATTTGGGTTTATTTAGGAGTTAGCCGGAGGGAGACCCTGATTGCATTAGGTGGGTGGCCAGACTGACCGACGGTGATTTGGCCCTGCAGCCTGCGAATCGCTGACTCTCCCGCTGCTGATGTGACAGCGATAAGCAGGGGGCTTATCTGCAGTGCAGCTGAGGCAGGACTTTTAACGACCCTGCTGTTTGCCCTGGCTTTTTTCAGGGTCCTTCTTGGCTGCTTTCTGCATCCTGGGCTTGGTCTCGGCCAGGCCATGCCAGCAGCTGTAAATGCATCACCGCCTGCTTAGTCACTGTGGGTGGCGCAACCCCGGCTCCAGCCGGGGAGGGAGCAGCCCTGGGAAGGACTAACAGGCTCCTTGTTAGTCCCGTGCCCTGTTTGCAGTGTGGGTTGGGGGATCTTGCATGCCAGCACCAGCCTCAAAGGCAGGCATAGTGCTTATTTACCTCCGTTTTAATTAAAAACCCTCTGATTTGCTTTATTTAGTCGTGAGCAGTTTATTCCCATTTTTTTGCATGCCAAAGCTGTCCCATTGCTTAACGTGATGCTCCTCATCCTCATTGCTGATTCCCAAGGGGTAAAGCTCAGCCATACCCCAGGCTGGCTGCCCTCGCCAGGGGCGTGGCAGGGATGTGATGGCTGGGGAGGCACGAACCTGCCCGTCCTCACCGGTGCATCCCCTTGCCCCTTCCAGTGGGAATTCCAGGTGGGCCCATGCGAAGGCATCGAGATGGGAGATCACCTCTGGATGGCTCGGTTCATCCTCCACCGCGTCTGCGAGGACTTTGGGGTTGTGGCTACTCTGGACCCCAAACCAATGACTGGCAACTGGAACGGTGCCGGGTGTCACACCAACTACAGCACCGAGGAGATGCGGAGAGAAGGGGGTCTTAAGTGAGTCCTGGGGGGGTCCCTGGGATGTACCCGGGAGGTTTGGGGTGTCCTTGGCCGTGTGGCAGCTCCCTGTAGCACGTAGTCTATGTAGACAGACTACTCCCCATAGTCTGTCTCTGTACCTGGGTGGCTTGCACCAGGCAGGGCTGGGGCTGTCCCAGCTCATTTCATTTTAAAAGCAGCTGGTCATATGAGAGTGTCCCCTGGGCTGTCCTCGTCCCTGCACAGAAGGAGGGGGTGACAGCCTTCCTGGCCATGGGACACCCCCCACTGGACCTACTGACAAACCCAACCCTGTTCTCCTCTCCCACAGACACATCGAAGCCGCCATCGAGAAGCTGAGCAAGCGGCACGACTACCACATCTGTGTCTACGACCCGCGGGGTGGCCGGGACAACTCCCGGCGGCTCACTGGCCACCACGAGACGTCCAACATCTTTGAGTTCTCTGCCGGTGTGGCCAACCGAGGTGCCAGCATCCGCATCCCGCGCCAGGTCGGCCAAGACGGCTATGGCTACTTCGAGGATCGGCGGCCATTGACCCCTATGCGGTCACCGAGGCCATCATGAGGACGACGGTGCTCAACGAGACTGGGGTGGAGACCAAGGACTATGCTGACCACTGAGGCTGCGGGGTGGGTGGAGGTTTTCGTTTCTACACTAGCTTCTCACGTGGGATTTGTGCCCGTGTGGTGTCCTCAGCTGCAAGCTCAGACTCTTTAGGAACCTCGCTTCTGGTTTTGTGAAACGTCGCCTTAGAAATATATATATTTTATAGTAAGAGGAAGGGGCCCAACCTATTTTCTCAACTACTTTTTTTCTGGTTCCTGGTTTTAGGTTGTATGTGGGGAGGTTTTTTTTTTTTAAAACTTGGATTGAATTTTTTTCTGATGGACTTTTCACTGTGATGTACATAGTTCCCTACGTGGAAGCTGCAGCTGCTGCTGTTTGCAACTGGTGAGGGCAGGTGCTTTTTTTCCCGTATCTCTGTTGCAAGGAAATGATAATAAATAGTTTTCCTGGCTGCCTGGCAGCCGGGTTATTCTGCGGCAGGTGCATTTTTCTGTAGCTCCTAGAGCTCCATGGAGGATTTAATTTGGGTCTTGCTGATGGGTTGCAGCCACTGAGCAGCCTGCACCAGCCCTGGGCAGGATCCTTGGGGCAGATGCCTGGAGCTGCCTTGCCCCATTTGCCGGCGGCCGAAAGGCCATCTCCCTCCATCGTGATCCCCCGAAAGGCAAACAGAGCGACGCAGCCTGAGCAAACAGCGGCCGGGGCAGCAGCTGGCGGGCATTTACACAGGGTGTGTGTCGCTGAGTCAGCAAAGCCAGCGCGGCGCTGGGCACAGCGAGTGCTAGCCCTCCCCTCTGGGGACGCCTTTGGGTGAGGGAGGGGAGCCTGGGGACATCCCCCTGCTGCACCCCAAGG
>NW_008825051.1:708513-709636 GCF_000699105.1 Pygoscelis adeliae | reverse complement strand
TCAGGTCCCTGGGACAGACCTGCAGGATGCGACCCAGCTGCAGTCACCAACGGGGGGGGGTCACCTGTAGGTGAGGGGAAGCAGCAGCATGAACAGACTGGGGACATCATGTCCACTCCGGTGCAGTCATGGGGATTTTGAAACTGGCTTTATGTTTTGTCTTTGAATCCGAAGCAGGTCACAAGCCGAAATGGAGGACCCCGAGTCCCTCCTGCAGGTCGTGGCGCTGCCAGCGGAGCAGGGAGCGAGGGCAGCAGCAGCCGGGGAGGTGGCTGTGCCCCGGACCACAAGCAGCCAGGAGCCCTCGGTGTCTCTGAGCTGTTCAAGAATAAATGTAATCTGGTCCCCACCCTAAGAAGGACAAATTTTCCTTCCAGAAATTGCTGTTCAGGATGTTTAATGTTTTTCATCAAAACCACGACCCTGTATTGTTTTCCTCTCATTTCTATGATGTCTTTAATGGGTAATTTGAGCACTGGGACAGTGACTGCTGGATGCAGCTGGAAAATCAATAAAGAACTAAATCTGGAGCAGGAAGACTAATGTTTGTTTCCCTGACTGTACCAGTGGCTTAAAGTACTTCAGCTTTCATCATGCTTTGCTGTACAGCCCTTGCTAAATTGGGGAATCGTGTGAATCCGTATTGCCAACATGAAAACATCTTTGGCCAGACCCAGCACTGTGGTTACATCCAAACGCTTTGTACCTGTTCCTGGGTCTCACCCGGTGATTCCTCTCTGAGAGAGGACCCTCCTCTTCCACGGAGGACTGTGAAGCTCCAGGGGAGATCCAGGGACTCACCCAAAGCCACAGCTGGGGCTTTTCCCTGAGCTGGGATTAGCCCTGGCCACCATTCACTGGGGACGCTGCCTGCCGGTCCCCACGCAGCTGGAGCTGCTGCGTGCTTGGATACTTTCATGCTGTCCTTTGCCAAAACACAGATCTTCTTGCTTGTACTTTTTGAGGCCAAAATGGGCCAGAAAACCATATGTCAGGGTTTTTTTTCCTAAAGCAGGAGTGATTCCCACCCACAGGGCCTGCAGCACAGGGGAAACAAGGACACTGGCAAGTTCCCGCAAGAGCTTTTCTTATAATTTTGGTGTGCCTGCTTCTGTCGAAGGTG
>NW_008825051.1:696517-707854 GCF_000699105.1 Pygoscelis adeliae | reverse complement strand
CGGGTGGGCGATGCCAGGAAGCTCTTCAACGCAAGCTCCTTTTTTTTAGGCTCTGACCGTGCCCCCGGGACCACCCTACACCCTCACCCGCTGGACAGGCACACCCGCCTTTACCAAATCTTGCATTTCCACACGAGCACTCACAGCTAGCGGCAAATAAATACCCCTTTGGGCTCTTTCCCGTACCCATCCCACCCTTCGGCTGGAGGCACGGAGCTGGGTGCTGCCGAGGGACAGTTTTCCCCGGGGCCGCAACCCAGCAGACGGACGAGTGGCTCCGGCAGACAGCTCCGGTGGGCTGCCGAGCTGGGACACACGAGGACCAGGTGGCCACCGTGGTCTCTTCCTTTGCCTCCCACCACTGAGAACCCCGCGAAGGCGCTGCAGAGCAGGACACGCAGGGCAGGCGAGCATTGTGACCACCCTGTGATAGGGAGCAACAGCGTGGGGGCTTGCAGGTTTCTCTGTCTTCAGATCTCTTTTTATCACTATAAATTCCATTACTTTGAATTCAGTCAAGGCCTTCGGGATTTTTTTTTTCCAAGCTGGTTATAAAAATGACATTAGAATTACAATTCTGATGCTAACAATAGCATTACTTAAAGCCGCTGGTGAGAAGTGGGGAGCTCTGGGTAGAATAAAGACCTAAACTAAAACGTCCATAATAACTTCTTTTTTCCCCTCCCTGTCTTCCAGCCTGCACAATGTGCTTGGGTCTCTTTATCTTAATGAGCATTAAAATTAGTTCAAATTAGAGCTGCAGAAAATTGAATTTTTTCCCTCAGAAGCTTAGTCTGGCCTTTAAAGGCCAGCGATAATATTTTGGTTTTGTATAAGAGCATCTTTGATCTTGAAGGCTCTCAGCTCGTAGAGAGACACGGCTCATTACCAGCAATTCGCTGCTGTTGAAATGCAGCTGCAACCGGAGGGGGACAGGCATCACGCAGCGGCACCTGACATGCCAGGAGAAGAGTTAGGGAGAGGTTTGGTCGGGGGGTGTTTGGTCCTGGTGCCCCACTAGCCCTGCGCGGCTCTCCCGGACCAAGCCTTGCTCCCAGGGAGCCCGGCTGGCAGGGTCAGCCTCCACCAGTCTGCTGCTGGGTTTGCAGCCAGCTGCTTTCAGCTCAGTTTGGCCCCTAAAAGTATGGGATGAAAGAGCCCCAGCAGCCCAACCTTAGCTCCAGGTGGGCTGTTTGGGGAGTATCCAGGGACACCCCAGGTGACAGCAGTGTCTTGCTGAGAGGGTGATGCAGCCCAGAACCTGGCAACGCACGATGGGTTTTCTCATGTATGTGATCAACCCACGTGGCATCGCCGCTGCTAAAAACCCTCTCCACATCCGAGCGTGGGGCTCGGTCACGGGTGCTCTGCAGGGAAGGGGTCACACAGGCTGCCGGAGCCCTGCCGCTCGCTCTCTGCTGGGAAGATACAGTAATTAGACTTTCCAGGAAAGCTCGTTACCATGGCAGGGCACTGGGAGCAGACAGTCATTTACCTCATCCACAAAACAAGGAGGATTTGGGGGGTGTTAGATGGGCCCAGCAGTTGCAATTACACCTCCCGCCTGCTTTGCATCTGGATGATGCAACGCAGCGCAATCCTGAGCAACACGATGCCCTGTGGCAGCACCCACAGTTTGGGGGGTTGTTTGTAGGGGCACTGGAGATGGATGACTTCATGGTGAGTGGTTGGGGTGTAAGTTGGGGCTTGCACCTGGGTGTAAGAGGAGCCAGTGGGTCTGCCCTCCTCCTCCTGGGAGAGAAGGCAGCAGAGGCTGTAACCGTGCAGAGCAGATCAGCCCCATGTCCCCATCAGCCCCCACAGGGCTGGGCCATCCCTGCTCGTCTCAGCCACACTGGGACGGGTAGAGAGTCCCCGGCCCCCTGGCAAGGACGAGGCAGGTTCTGCCTTGGTGCTCCCTGCTGCAGCGGGCACTGCTGCTTTGCATGGACACGACTTTTTCATAGAGCAGTGCCGTGAAGCCCACAGCAGCGGTTTGATGGTTGGCTTGAGAAAGGTCTGCAAAGAATCCAGCTCCCCCAGGTGTCCCTAGAGCAGCCTCCGCAAACAAGTCCTTAATGACCTGCAGCAGCCACCTTTGCTGACCCCAGCACCCAGCACCCCTCCTGAGCACCCAGTCCTAGTGATTCGTGAGCAGGGCCAGATAAGCTATCAAAAGCACCCTATGAGCTGCAGGCTGGGGGCTGCATGGGAACTGGGTGGGGGGCAGGAGCTGCACAGGGTGTCAGGGCACTAGCAGGCTTTAATGGCCCTGACCAGCCTCACCTGGGGCCCCAGCCCATGGGCCCTGGGGGCCCATTTAAGCTCTGCCAGGGCCATCAGTCCCTGCCTGAGTTGTATTGAGGAGTGTTGGGCTCCAGTGTTGGTCATCCAGACCTTGACCCATGGACTGATTTCTCAGCTTGACCTGTCTTATTACTGTAGATCTGCCAGAAGATCACCAGGCTGTGTCTCATCCTCATTACCCTCACTGAGCCTGATTTTGAGCTGCAGGTTGATTTTCTGGCTTGATTTTAGATCCGCCTCGTTGTGGGGAACTTTCCTGATGGTCTGGACTTCTGGTTGAATGCTTGTACCGTGTCTGGACCTGCCATGCTTGGGAGCAGAGGGATGGGGCCCTTGCCGGTGAGATTCTGCCCTGTAGCCGTGGTGTCCCTCCTGGCTCCCTGGACCTTTGAGAGCCCCTGGCCCTTGCTGTGCCCTGATGGCTGCGGTGGGGGGGTTGTACAAAGGGCAACAGGAGAAAATACCGTGTTGGGAGAGGAGGGCTGTGGGGGACTATGGGGTATAGGTGTTACAGGGCAGTGTCTGCTGGGATGGGGTAGGACAATCTCCTCTGTGGTGCCCCTTGCAGTGCTTGCCAAAGCTTCTTCGGTGCAAGGTCCTTGGAGGCTGGTGGTACCCACAATCGGGGTGCCTAGTGTAGAGGAGGAAGGTGACACGTTAAGCTGTGCAGGAGTGGTTGAGCTGTGAAGCTGCAGCTGATTTCTCAGACGCTGCTGGTGGGGGGATGCGGACTTTGCACTTGTGGGTGCGGGACCAGATTCCTCACCGTTACCTGTCTCTGTTGTGCTGCTTTTTGAAATGTCACTGCGCATCTTTTTGGTTAAAGGTTGCTAGGATGTTGCCTTGGCATTTGCCAGGCTTAAGAGAGAGGGACAATAGCCTTAAATTTCCTCTGGCTGCCCTTGGGGTGGGAGGGCGTGTGCTCCACATTGCCACAGTGACAGTCCCTGCAGTGCTGTGTTGCGACACTGAGATGGCCGTGTTTCCAGTGCAGGTTCAGCTCCCCATGGTGATACCTTGTGCACAGGCACCCATGTGAGGAGCTGGGAAACCACAAAACTGGACCCCACAGGGTGCTCACACCACAGAAATCCCCTGACCTTGCATGGGGACAGCCAGTGGCAAACTGGGTCTGGGGAATTAGATTTCTTCTTCAATCCTTACTTCCTGCAGCTGCTGAGAAGCAATGCTGATGATGGGCTGCCATGAGATGAGTACTGGGTATTTTTCATCCGCCATGGGGGTACTGGTGGATGAAAAGCTGGACATGAGCCAGCAATGTGCGCTCGCAGCCCAGAAGGCCAATCGTATCCTGGGCTGCATCCAAAGAAGCGTGGCCAGCAGGTCGAGGGAGGGGATTCTGCCCCTCTACTCTGCTCTGGTGAGACCCCCCCTGGAGCACTGCCTCCAGCTCTGGAGCCCTCAGCATAGGAAAGACACGGCCCTGTTGGAGCGGGTCCAGAGGAGGGTCACAAAAATGCTCAGGGGGATGGAACAGCTCTCCTGTGAAGAAAGGCTGAGAGAGTTGGGGTTGTTCAGCCTGGAGAAGAGAAGGCTTCGGGGAGACCTTCTTGCAGCCTGTCAGTACTTAAAGGGGGCTTATAAAAAAGATGGCAGCAAACTTTTTAGCAGGGCCTGTTGCGACAGGACAAGGGGGAACGGCTTTAAACTAAAGGGGGGTAGATTTAGACTGGATATAAGGAAGAAATTTTTTAGGCTGAGGGTGGTGAAGCACTGGCCCAGGTTGCCCAGAGAGGTGGTGGATGCCCCATCCCTGGAAACATTCCAGGTCAGGTGGGACGATGCTCTGAGCAACCTGATCTAGTTGAAGATGTCCCTGCCCATGGCAGGGGGGTTGGACTAGGTGACCTTTAGAGGTCCCCTCCAACCCAAACTATTCTATGAGCAGGAACGTATCTGCAGAGGACAATGCAATTGCTGTAATTTCTTTCTCTTTTACAAGCCCATTTCGTTTAAGCTCTTTGCAGCTCGTGCAGGTGTTTGGGTTGCAGCTGGGAAGGCAATCGGTGAAATTGTAACAGCAGAGCTTGCTGAGAGAAGGAGGGACAGGTTGAACTGTAGCTGTACTGTAGTCAGGCGGGTGTCTGTTGGAAAGATGATTCAAACCCAAATCAAGTGATTTATTTATGCCAAGCTAGCCTGATAACTGTGATAACACAATCAAATGCATTTGTTGTATTGATTAATCAATTACTTGATTCACATTGCAGTAGGTGTTTGCGCTGGCTTAACTATTCTAGTGGCTGAAATGTCAATGTATGGCAGGTTTTAGGAGGACTCTTAAAAAAAAAAAAGATAGCTGTAGGTAGGGCCTGGCTTGGAATATTTGCCCATGGGAGGAGTGTGCAAAGGTGACGGGTGCTGTTGGGAAATAGAGCTGCTAGCGAAAGAACTGGGTTTGCCCTATACCCTCTCAAGTTCACAGGGAAGATAAGGGAAATACAACCGTGATGTTGTAGTTCAGGGAAAGTAAAAGAAGTTGTGACAGATTTGGTAGCAGTTGATCTGTAAGGCAAACTCCAGCCTCAAGAAGAGTGGTGAAGCAAGAAGAGTGGTGAAGTAAGATAAATCTGGGGAGATTTGGCTAGGGTGAGTCTGTCTTCTCTGTGGGACTTAATCCAGGACGTGGACCCACACTGTGCCTGGGATGTTTCCACCTCACCCACATGTTCACAAGGAACTGAAGCATGCTCTTAGCAGTCATCCTGGCTGTACTAAATCAGGCCTATCATGTCTTTTCCCTCCTTGTCCTCAGGCAAGGGTCCCATGGCTTGTTACACCAGCTCTTTAGTGCCTAGCATGTCCTTCTCCCATCTCCCCAACGTTTGGGGAAGGGACAGGCCATCAGGTCTTGTACGTAGCTCACTGTCAGTTTGCCCTGAGCTGCCTTTCTGTGCTGACTAGCTGTGCTGTTGTAACACACTGATCTGCTCTTGGCTTTCAGTTTAATGGGTGAAACTCTTAGATCCCCGTGTGTGGCTCTCCAAGATGTGTGCTTTGCCCTCCTGGCTGCACCCACTGGATGTTTCTCTGCCTCTTTCCTGCCAGGCTGCACCCTTGTACCTCCCCTGGGTGCTGGAGGCTCTTGCCACTGCCTCTGATGTGCTGCTTGCCTCAGCCCCTTTGGGACCCTGTGCCAGGACAGGTCCCTGGGGTGGCACAGTGGCTTCAGCTCACACTGTCCCAGTGGGTAAACTGGGTGACTGTAGCTTGGCAGGTTTCCCCCGCGGAGGCAGTGTGGGGGGAGCGGACATGGACATGTAGAAGATCAGCATGCTCAGCTCCCACCAGCGTGAGAGGTGTGGAGGTGGACAGAGCAGCGAGCAGGTACCGACAGCTTTTTGCCTTCACTTACCCCACGGTGGCAGGTGCTGGCTGCATCCAGGCCCAGCCCTGGGCCACACCAAAACCATGTGTATTTTTTTTTTCTGTCACCACTCTGCACCCCCAATGGATTTGTGTCGGTGGGCTGGGCAGTTATCCCCTGTGCTGAGAGCTGGGGGTTGCTGGCAGGAGCAGTGTTCCCAGGAGCTGCTCCTAGAACCTGTCACGAGCTGCTCTGTCCTCTGCTTGCGTCCTCCTGGGCACAGTGGGTTTGATTTTGCTAACTGGCCCAATACAAGGGCCACAAAGCAACTGGCTGCACAAGCATCATTGTTGCCTCTTCGCTCAGTGAAAATGGGTTGTAGACCCACCTTCAACCGCTTTACTTGCCACCAGCTCAGCTGGCAGTGTCAGGGGCTGGTAGGAGATGTCCAGCACGTGGGCAGAGCCTCCATCAGCTCCTTGCGTGAGCAGCACCGTGCCGATGCATGGCTGGGGCAGACAGTGCTCATGTTGTGGCAGTGCAGGACTCTTTAATGATGCCTCCTGCTCCGGCCAAGGCAGGTTTGTCAGATGTGACTCACCTGCCGCGTGACAAGCCTGGCTGGCCTCAGACCAGTGACGTTTGAGTCTTGCATATTAGCTCATGGAAACCCAAATCAACAAAGGCTGTGGAAAGGGAAATATCTGAGGAGGGACAGTCCCGGAACAGCCCTGCTGTGGGCCGGGGGTATGAGCTGGGATGAGCAGGGGTAGGAACAGCAAGGTGCGGTGGTGGGGGACACCCATGCCCCCCTGCTTTTCCACCCAGTATCCACCCCTGATACAGCCAGCCAGCAAACTCTTTTGGAAAGCATTACTTCACAAAGAAAAATGTTCAGTGGCTGATGGTGCCCTCGGGCAGAATGCTGCTCTAGCAGCAGCTTGGGCTGAAAGATTAACTCCTTCCTCTGCACGCCTGGGTCTGGGTGGCTTTCTGGCCCACCCCATGGGGTGTCCTTGGGGTCAGCACTGCTGGTGTGCCATCCTGTCCCTTACCCAGGCCCTGGGTGATGGGGAAAGGGCTCTGCTAGCCTTATGCTATGGAGGTGGGGTTTTGTTCAGAAGGGGACCCTGAGCTGTGTCACTGGGTGCTGGGCTGCTCACTCCACTGGAGCCACTTGCAGCAGTGTGTGTGTGTGTGGGTGTTGTCAGTGCCGCCCTGAGCCTTGGTCCTCCGGATGCATCTGCCCGTGCACCAAGCCATGGTTTGGCTCAGACATCTCACTCCAGCATGCGCGAAGAGGGCTGCTCCCTGTTCCTGCGGGAGTAGCTGCCGGGACATGTTTCTCCATACTGAGGATTGATTTTTACTTTTTTTTTTTGCTCTGGACACATGGTGTGATTGATGATGAGCAGGAAAACGAAGTGTTTCTCTCGGCAGCGGGGGCGGGGGGAGATGGGTGCTGAGAGAGGGAGTGGGATTCTCTGGCAGCCAGGTGTGGGAGAGCGGCATGGGTATTGTGGGGTGCCCCCACCCCAGGGCTCTCAAGCTGGGTCGCTGACATGACCCTTGGTGCACGATCTCCTCTCCCCAGATGCAGCCTCCTGGGCTGCGTGGAGGGTTGGGGGATTTCCTGGTGATTTTTGTCCCTGGCATCTAGGGCAGGGTCCATCCCACAGCTTTTTATAAGCTAGAAGTGGGACATCTGGGCTGGTTGAGCAAATTAATCCTAGCAGGGGGCTGCTGAGCCACACAGAGATTCACTCCTCTAGTTGGCAGCTGTGGTGGTCTCAGATATCACCATCGCTGCCTTCTGTCCCTGGATATTTGTCACTGCCTCTCTGCTGGAGGCTATCTCCACCACAGCCAACAATGTGGGAGTGCTCCTCAGCCATTGCTGGAGGGAATTCAGTGGACTTCGGTGAAAGTGCTGCAGGAGGTGAGATGGTGGGCTTTGCATGGGAGCGGCCGATGAGATGTCACGTCCCTGATGGTGAGGCAGTGATCTCTACCAGAGGGGATGGTACCGAACGTTAGGAGTGTGGGAAGAGCTGTTGGCTGGGTTCGCAGTGGGTTGCTCTCCTGGCCAGCTACACTGTGATGTTGTTAGATGGGGCTGTTACAGGAGAAAAGGGAAGTAGAAGAACTGGGCAGTGAAGGGAAGGGAGACGTGAGAGCCAGGTCAAATACAGGATCCAAATGTCTTGCACCTCAGGCGGAGATCAGGCAGGGTCAGTGATCTCGCTGCTGTTGGAGCCTCTGGCTGCTCAGCACATCTCTCAGGATGGCAGACACCCAGGTATTGGGCTGCCCTGCTCCACTGCACAGCTTTTCCCTGAAGATGCCCCTCTGGGGTCCCCATGAGCCTTGACATCAGCCTGCTCATATGTGTTGGCCTTTCCCTAGCGTCGCGGGAATGCAAACCCAAAATCAAGTAGTTTTACAGTGAGGGAGAAATGCAAAATACTGCATGGTGCTGGGGGTATGACAGTCCAGCCCTTGGCTTTAATTTGGCCCTTTTCTCAGGTGAGGTTCCACTGGGATCACTGAGAATGAGCAAGTGAATCCTCCTGTTCCCAGAGCCTGTAGGCGAGCGCAAACGAACTGCTGTCCCTGCTCTGCCTGTGTGCAGATGCTGAACCCCATGGGGAAAGGAGGACAGGCGTCCCACCATCCGATCCTCCTCCCCAGTCCCATGCTGAGCAACAGAGGCTCCTCCAGTGAAGGAGGAGATCAGAAATCCAGGCAGCACGATTAGAATTATAGTAATAGTAATTAATGCCTTGCCTCTCTCTAAGGATTTTCTAGTGAGGCTTGCCAGGTGCTGGCTGGGCATTAACTAATTAAAGCAACGGCACCCACGTGAAGGGGATGGGTGCCAGCTGGGTCATGGGACCGCAGTGGCTCATCTGGGGGCTTGCTCTCCCTGCCCTCATCTTTCTCCACGGCTTGGGGGGAAGATTAAAAGGGAGGAGCTGGCTTAGGAGGGATGGCCCTGAATCAGCCCTCTTCCCCCAGGGATGAAGGTTAATGTACTGGGGAGAAGAACAGGTCAGGAGCACCCATGGATGCTCATCTGGTCCCTAGCGATGTGAGCTAAAGGGCTTGCACATACCTCTGTGTGCGTTTGGGGATAAATAAACTGTAATGCATCAACTCCTGTGTGTGCACATGTGTCTGTATGTGGGAGGCTGCTCCTGCACGCAGATTTCCATCGACACACAAATGCCAGTACGTGGGCTTGTGTAGACACAAGCCAGCACAATAACACGAAGGCTGGAGAAAATGCTTTACAGGGAGAGACTTGAAGAGCTCAAATTGCTCAGTTTATCAGGGAAATTGAGAGGTGTCTTGATTTTGGTGTGTAAGTACCATCACAAGGAGAAATTACTTGGCACTAATGGACTCTTTAATGTCAGAGAAAGACAGAACAAGAACCAGCGGCTGAAGCCTGCCGAAGTCGGACTAAAAAGCAGGCATGCATGTTAGCAGCAAAAGGGATGAGCAGCGGAAGCAAACTGCCAAGGGACATGGCAGGGTTTTTTTGTCCCTTGGTGAAGGGCAGTCTCGTCTTCTGGTGGAGATGTCTCAGCCAAATTATTCTTTAATCAGGCACACAGTATGTGGGTAAGCGGATGATATTTATTATGCTGTTACAGCCCCTTAGATTTTTTTTTTCTTACTCCTTGAATGAGGCCTGGGACACCGTCGCAGGGTACAGGGTCATGAAGCATCCATGGGATGGAGCCCAAAGCTGCCGCCTGGCCCCCTCACAGAGCCCCTGAGCAGTGGTGCCTCCTGGCTCTGCTGTGTGGGTCGTTTCTGATCGCTTACTGCTCTCTTCTCATCAACCCCAGGAGCGGGGCTGATGGCCCTCGTGTCTGGGAGGCTTGGTGCAACCATGGGGTGTATCAGGCAGACGCAGTTCCAGGAGCAGCAAGAAGCTGCTGCAGAGCCCTGCGACATCGAGGTCCCAGAGCTTCATGCACCGCTAGTGGGACATCTTAGCTCCAATGTCACCATGTTCCCTTGGGGGAAGCTGTCTGCAAGCTGCCTTGCTGGCCCACAGCCGAGCCTGTGAAGCCACAGAACCGAGACTGGGAACCTTGGCTGTGGCCTCCTGCCGAGGAGAGGGCGGGTGTGCAGGAAGGTGTGGCTGAACAATGCTATGTGTGAACTGGTGAAAGGTGTCAGTCCGAAACAAATGAGTAATTGTTGTTGCTGTTAGTATCAGGTGATGTGGTTGACTGATCAGCTGAGAAGCAGTGAGGTACTGGGTGAAGCAGGGAAGTGATTTGGAAAGGTAAGAGACATAGGTGTAATATATATCGGTACTATGGATTTTATATACATACATAGGTATATACAACAGTTATCGGCGGTGTATATAGTATAACTATAACAGCAGTGAGCCCTCCATGGGCTTGCTGTTTACATATGTGTACTTTAGTTCAAGGAAAGCTTAAGAAACCAACTTCCTTGGCTGTGCCGCTCTGCTGCTTTGTCTCTTCCTCCATCACAGCCGCTCCGATGCCTGACCTTACGGGGTGTGGTGGGCTGACCTGGCCAGCAGTGAAGTCCCCACCCAGTCACTCGTTTGCTTCCCCCAGCAGGATGGGGGAGAGGTTGGAAGAGCAAAGGCAAGAAAACTTGAGGGTTGAGGGAGAGACTCCTCATCCCCTTGTAGCAGAGGGGCTAGAGAGCCGGAGAGGCTAGCAGCGTCCCCAGGGTGCCAGGCAGCACCCTGGGAGGCTGGTCCATCTCCCCAGCAGCCACGTACCCCGAAGCAACAGAGCAGGTGGAAATGACCTTGCAAACTACAAATTGCCCCGGGGGTAATGTGTTGCTGCCTCACCCAGAAGTGTTCACATCATTAAACCCGGTATCAGTCACGGCTCAGATATTCTCGGGCATTTCCGCGGTGCCTCTCTCTGAGGACTCCCGGCTCCCTCGCTCAGCTCAGCCCCACCGGGTGAGATGATGGCGTCCAGCACAGGGGAAACTGAGGCACGGTCAGGTGGGGCTGTGCCTCCTCCGTGTCACTGGGCACAGCTGCAGGACAACATCCGGAAAGCCAAAAGAGGAACAGATTTCAGTCACAAGACAATGCCTACGACTACCCATGAAGCTTCTGCATGTATATAACAATACATATATAGGTAATACAAAACTCGTAGCTACAGCTGATCCCTTCGTGGGCACATCTTGCCCAGGCGTGGGAGCACTCGCAGCCGCTCTCCCAGGGCCCGTGGTTGAAGCTCGTCTGTGCTGTGGGCAGAGCACGGCTCAGGTGCCGGGGGGGGTGTGTTTTATTGATAAATGGGTTTTTTAATAACTGCTATGTTCTTTGTCAAGAAATTTCATGTTCCTTGAAGTTAGGGGAATGTGATGACATCTGAAAGGAAAATTTTATTCTAAAAACGGGGTTGACATTTGTTTTTCTTTTCTTTTTAAATTTCCCTTTTAATAAGGGAAAAAGGAGGAAGGGAGAGCAGGCAGAACCCAGAGGAAGCGAGATTTCCCACCACCACAACAAACCCTTCAAAACAAATTTTTTTTAAAGCAAACCAATGGTCCAAAATAGCAGGAAAGGGAATCTTTTGCAGTTTACCAAACATCCTTAGCTTTTTTTTTTACCCGCTCTGAATTTCAGCGCCAGTGACTCCGCACGCAATTAGATAACAGGGGTGACGCCGGAGCAC
>NW_008825051.1:694798-696496 GCF_000699105.1 Pygoscelis adeliae | reverse complement strand
AATGCGAATACACGTTTGACTCCAGTGTGTAAAAACCCTCCTGAACCCAGCACCACCAGGCCCCGTGCAGGGAACAGCAGGTGCCCTGGCACCGCAGGCATCAAATATATTGAATTATACCTATCTAGTTACATCTTACAAACGGCTATGCACAGTGTAGCCGTGGTCCGGGGGATGGATTAATGCCGTGGCATCGCTGCCGGCCATGTCACAAGAAGGGCTCCCGTATTTGTCTCTAAGCACACGGCACCTGTCTTGCAGTACTGTAGCTGTGCCACAGCGTGCACAGCCACGGCCGGAGCCCAGGCGCCTTTGTTCAGCTCCTGGCGCAGGAATCCTTTTTATTCACGTCGTGACCTTGGGCGAGCAACTTCTCCGTGCTTAAAATTAACTTTTCTGCAAACAAGGCGCATAAATCTCTTTGCATCAGGAGACCTGCGGCGCAGCATGAGGGGCTTGGTTTTGGCGAAGGGTATTTTTCACCCCGAGTTGTCACGTGTGCAGTGTCCCTCTGGGGCGAGGGTGCCAGTGCTGCCCCAGCGATGGGGTGGCCCCAACAGTGCACAAAACCCTGAGTCTTCGGCCACTTTCCATGGGGGAAGGGGGTTCAGTGAAATTTGCTGTAGCGCAGGGCGCTTTCGCCCCTCCCAATTTGTTTGTTTCTGCTGGCAGAGCTAAACAGGGGCTGCAGAGACTGATGAAAGAGGCTGCTGGCTCGTCTTACAAAAAAAGAGATTGGAGAAAATCGGCATGCGTAGCCTGGCAAAACAAAAGCTAAGGGCAGCACAAGGAGAGTGGTGCATGGATGCATCCCAGTGTACGCCCCGCGGGAGGAGATGAGCTGCTGAAAGCCTTGGCACAAGACCGTAGGGGTGCATGTTGCCTGTGACCACGCGCAGGCTGGAAAAATAAGAGGTAGCTTTTAAACACCGGAGGAAGGAGGGCCTGTAAGAGCTTCCCAGCAGGAGCCCTGTGCACTGGGAATACACAAACTCCTTTGGTGCTTTATGAGAGGTTTTACATTGCAACACCCACTGTAAGGCGGCACGGAGGGTCCCACAACCCTGCGTGCCCAGGCTGGCGTCACTGCAGGTCCATGGGAGGATGTCCGTCTGTCCGGCCAGGTCTGGGCTGGGTGTGCTCTGCAGATAAACAGCTTGTTTTATAGTTATTCATTCTGCCTGTGTATGCAGCCTGCTTGCCAGCGGCCGGGAGGCCTTGCCAGGAGGTGCCTTTCCCCAGCGCTGCATTCAGTGTGGGTTTTACAGATGGTTTTTGTTCAATCACGCAGCGCTGAGGGGGGACACGGCAAGTGTGATGGAGGGAGGCCCACTGCTCGCCCCCCACTTCCCTGGGACATCCCAGCCGGGTCAGACGCCTTCACCCCACGGATCTACAGAGGGTGCGGGGCTGTCGTTTACCCCTCAGCCCCGGTCCCAGGCAGCCGTCGGGACCCCTGTATTTGCCTCTCGCCGTACGCTTAAAGTGATTGGGGTTATAAAAATAGGAGAGGGGAGAGGTGACAGCTGGGCTGGGAGAATTACAGGGAGATCAGATTAGAGGGAGCAGGGAGCACCAGGAGGCAAGGTGGCCCCATGCTGGGGCAGCCAGCTCCTTCCCTCACAACCCGGCCCCACAACTGGCTCTCTTCCTCCTAGCACCGCCTGGACCCACAAGCTGCCACTTCCCTCACCGCTC
>NW_008825051.1:689891-693665 GCF_000699105.1 Pygoscelis adeliae | reverse complement strand
CGCTGCAGGCATCGCCGTGGCGGCGGCCCCTGAACACTGGGCCCTTGTGCTCCTGGGTCTGATGGAGTGCTGAAAATGCGTATTTTTTTTATGGCAGGGCGATGGGAGGGGGCCGGGAGGAGATAGGTGATGTGATGTCCCAGTTGGTGCCTGCCCATTTGCAAGCACGGTCCGCGGCGAGCAACCATTTCGTAACATCTTGAATGAACTTGAACGTTTTGAGTTGTGGAAGTACCAGTTTGGGAGGTGTCCAGGCTGAGGACGTGGTCCTGTGTGTGCCGGGGCACAGAGTGCCTGCCTGCGGGGCAGGCAGCTGCAGGCAGGCAGCAGTGGTGTCCGCTGTGTTTGTGGTGCGGGAGGTATCGGGGGTACATGGATGGCTGTTACTCCAGGTGAGACCCAGGCTCTGTTGGTGGCTGGTGCAGTCCGTCAGGGTGGAGGGACGGAGATGGACTGGGGAGAGGCGAGCTGCTCAGTTCAGATCTTCCAGCCTGGGAACTTGCTCCTAGAGAAGTCATTCACGTTCACAAGTTAGTTTTGTGCTCGGTGCCATGGAAATGCAAACTGATTTGCTATTTTCCCTGAGGTTGTCTTGCTTGCTTCTCCTATATGTACACTTCTTCCTTTATAACAAATTATTGGGGGGGGGGGAAAGACCAAAGAACTTAAAATGCAGAGTCTCTTGAACAGAGATGTCAGCCTGGATGATGGTGCCGATGCTTGCCTATGTCTTGCTTTTGTAAGCACCTCTCCCAGTTGTCTGCAATAGCTTTTTGGAAGCTTCCTCAGGAAAAAAATATCTTGGACAAGCACAGACTTGTAGTCTGTTTAACTCCTGTTGGAGAAAAACAGTTGCACGTGCAGCGTTTATCTCTTTGGAGGGTACTCCCAGCCGTACTTCTTCCAGCAAAGACGTTCTTAACGAAGTGTGGCTGACATCCATCCTCGGCCCATCCTGTTGACTTCCACCCCTGTTCCTGAAGGTGCCTCTTGGGTGAGATGAGAGCGTTTTGCCTCAGAGGGCTTGGCTGTGCTGGCCCCTTGTGCTGCCAGCTGGCTGGGCCTGGCCATGGTTACGCCTTGCTGTTGCCTGTACAACTCCCATGTTGGAGGAAAACTGCTAGGTTCTCCTCTACGCCAGATCTCCTTTGCTTCCCAGTGTGCTGCAGCTGGTTGTTGTGGGGAAAGAGGAAGGTGTCTCTTGGTTCTGGACCTTCTTTCTGCTTCCTTATTGCTTTGACTCTGAAACTTTGGGGTTGGGCATAAGTATTGGTCCTGAAGCCAGGAGGGGCTTTGCTCTTGGATCTAGTGTTCGATGCTAACGCAGGGATTTTGGTAAGAAGCTGGGGCAGCTGAGCAGGGCTCTAGGAGAGCTGGCAGAAGCATCGAGCCAAAATCTGAGGTGGGCTGTGTGTGGCTGTTCTTTCTGCTTCTATGCAGAGGTGACCTGAACGGCTGTTTTGGGCTGAGGTCCCTGGAAATTGGCATCACCAGCTGGGGTGAAAACTTTCCATGACTGGTGTCTGAACCTGCCCAAATAAGTCACACTGGGATGTGACACTGTCTGTAGAGCACAAGGTGACTCTTTGCTGTGTGTCCTCTCTGCTGCTCTGTATCTTATGGTCTTTAGTGTTCAAACCTTCCACGTTGGGGCCAGGGATCTCTCGGATGGGCACCCTCCTTCCTTCTGGCTGAAGGAAATGTCTCGCCCTCAGAGGAGGAGGCTTGTGTAGCAGCTGAAACATCCTCCTTGGTGTGACAGCAGGCAACTACTTGCTGGAAAGAGGTCTTAAAGGGACTAGTCAGCCCTGTTGAGCTCCATGGGCTCAGCAGCAGAGGGATCAGACAACCTCTGACATGCCGTGGCTTTCTGCTGGGGTGTGGGGAGAGGCGGGTGGCATCAGTTTGTGTTATATAGTATATACACCTACGTCTTCTGTGACCAGCAATGACTTTTCAGACTAATAAACAGCTCCCAGGGGAAGACACGAAGCCCTCGCCCATTGCAGTCTGGCCCACAGCACCGAGGCTTGGTGCTTTCCATTTCCTGAGCCGGACAGGTCTGGTGCAGTGGCTTCTCTCAGTGTTGTGGTTTGGAGATCACAAATGCAAACAAACCTGTAGATGACTACTTCAGACGGTAACTCGTTTTATGGCTCTTGGAAATTGCACCTTCTGAAAGGTGGACAATACAAACAAACAAAGCTCGTTCTGCCTTGCTAAACGCGCCAGAAATCTTGGGTCATAGGAAAGCGTAACTGGAGACACACCTTTCGGGATCATCAATGCTTCCACCTATGCTGTCTTCTGTGCCAGCCCTGCTGACTAGCAGTAATGGCTGTTCAGCAGCACATCGTCTTCAGCTGTCCGTGCGGCAGCGTCACAAATGACGACTGGCCTTTGGTGACCCACACAGGCCTTCTGGGGAGGCACACTTCTCCCCGTGGCTGTGCCAGGGTGAAGGTCCTTCCTTGAAAACTTCTGAGCCTCGGGGGAGAGTGCTAATGGGAATGCAGAATTCCTAATCATTGTGCCTGGCTTGCTGGGTAAATCATCAAACATGAGTGTACAAAGAATAATTAATCTTAACAGGAAGCTGGAGATGGAGTTAATTTGGTGGGAGGGAGGAGGGAAATAAGTTCGTTCAGAGCAGGGCAGGCAGCCCTGGTCGCTGGCAGGAGTGTGCTGGAACAAAGGCTTGTGCTGCTCGGGGATGCTGGAGCACTTTCCTCTCAACTTGGCGGCTTCCAGGGGCCATGCAGCTTATTTCGGTCCTGCTGCCTGCCATTCAGCAAGGCTTCCCGTGGGCAGAAGTGTAATGTTAAAATAACAGCCCTCTCTCCCAGGTCACTAAGAGTAAAGAAGCTGCAAGTGCTTTCCGGAGCAGAATTCAGCACTTTGCTATTCTCCACTCTGTTATTTAGCTGTCCAGGTTTATGCAGCAATGACTTGACTTTAAAATCACTCCCTTGAACTACAAAGCTCCAGACACAAGTACCGACGTCTGTTCATGCTCTGGACGTACCCAGGTACATAATTCCCATTTCTGCAGAGCAGAGATCCTGTGAATCATAATTTCCTTCTCTAATCTTAAATGTAGTAAATACTCTTACTTCTCAAATGGAGTCCCAAGAAAGCTGGTGGTGAAGAAGGGGGTTGAAAAGCAGGTCATTCGAATCCCAAGTCATTTGTCCAAATTAAAAGGTGACTTGTGTTTCCCTAGGGAGGGCAGTGGGAAGAAGTTTGGGTATGGCTAACATGTAAGGTGGTTCTGACGTGCGTGTAACCTGTGCCCTTCCTGGGGGAAAGAGGTGACACTGAAGGACTGTGCTGGCCACGATCCTCTGCACCACTTGACCGCTGAAACAGAGGAAAATGTTGTTCCCGCAGAAAGGCTGTGTGCTGTTTTCCTGAAGTGATGTTGAAAGGATGGATTCTGTCCCTGGTTAGCAATCTGAAGCTTGCTCTGTCCCGAGATGGAAGTCTGTCTTCTGTAAAGGTGGATTCGAAATTTCTGTGCTTGGCAGCATATGTCACCTATAAATCATCAGGGTGTGAGAGACCCCACAGCTGGTGTGTGCTTTGGGGTGCAGTGTGGCAAGGGAGCGCGGTGCCTGCAGGGCAGAGCTGAGCCAGGGCCTGGTGGGTTTGGAAGGCAGGAGCGGATCCAAAGCTGCCGCTGTCCCTGGCGATACCGGCAGTGCCCGGTGAGGTCCTCGAGTGGTCTGGCATCCGCTAGTGGCGGGGGGGGCGACGGGACGGCGAGGGCCGGGA
>NW_008825051.1:672575-689821 GCF_000699105.1 Pygoscelis adeliae | reverse complement strand
TGGCAGGCTGGATGGCTCCTGCTATAGGGGAAGTGGATTAACTTTCTTTTCTCATTGTCTGAAGCGAGACAGCAGGGAGCTGTGTGGCCAAGTCTGTCTGAGGCTGTGGAACAAAAGAGGGATTTTTGCTCTCCTGGCTGGCTTGCTGCTAGAGCTCCAACTCCTCTGGAGTCAATAACTAATCACGAGATTGTTTTGTGTCTCGTCGCTGCAGTATGTGCCTCTCTCCGCTGCTCCCCCTGCCTGCGCACCACTTGTGCTCATCTGAAAAAACTCTGCCGCTTTCCTTGGCGAGGAGACATGCCACAGCCTCCCCTCTCTTGTTTAACAAAATGGGAGAACAAGTGGAGCGGAGTTCTGTCTGTCTGATTTGCTTCCAAGTGTGACAAACGGGGTGTGAGTGCTTATTCCTTCCCTGGAGCAGCGCAGAGCTGGCAGAGAGGTAGCTTGTCTTTGGGGGCTGGAGTCAGGTAGGCAGCAGGGAGGCTCCCTGGCTGGAAGGAAGGAGTCCATGGGTTTACATCCCTTTCCTCCGGAGGCGGTTCCCCATCGTTGGCATGGCCCCGCAGGCAGGGTTGGGCGAGGGGGAGCAGCCGGGGAGGGCAGTGGCTCGGGCCAGCCCCTCTGCCAAGGGAGGTGTCGGTGCATGGATGGGCATGCTCTGCTCATAGCGTGTTGTGGAATACCTTTTGCTGAAAGTTATCCTCGAGGAAGAAGTATGTCTATAGAAGCCATGTAGCTGCCACTGGACTTGGCGAAGTCCTGCTAGAGGCTGTCATGGCCAGGAAGACTAAGACAGACATGCAGATCATCCTCTGCCATCTGGAGAAGGGGATGCTTGGGCTCTTCCAAGAGAAGAAGGGCAATGGAGTGGTTGGGTTGTGCCGTGAGGCTGCTGCAGACCTGACCTGTGCAAAAGCATAGAGAAAGGTGCTCTGCCAGGCATTGGGGCAAGTCTTTCCTCCTTCTGCTTAGGGCAGATGCTCCTGAAATGGCCTGGCAAGCACACCAGGGGCTGAGTTTTGGTTTGGTGCCTCTTTTCTTGAGGGCTGATTGCAGAGATATCCAATGTACAGCCTTTAGGCTACTGTTGTGACCTCTGAAGTCTGGCAACAGGGATTGCTGTGGAAGTTAATTACCTCTTTGTTGCTGCTCTTAAAATCTATCGCTTTTCAAATCTCTCGTGTGGAAGTGCAAAGTGCTTAGGAGAGGAGAAAATGACCAAAGGACCAGACTGCTGCCAGTCAGTGGATTTTTGTCTTGTGCACAGTTGTGCCTGCGTGTGCTCTGAGTCCCTGGGTCGTGTTTAGGATCTGAAACGGGAGGTGAAATGGCCTCGGACCACAAAGATGTGCAGGCTTCTGCCTCCTTGTGATGGCTGTTAAACAGCAGCTCCACATCCCCCAACTCTCTTTGGCCGTTGACACGCCAGAGGGACGGGATGCCATCCAGAGGGACCTGGACAAGCTCAAGAAGTGGGCCTGTGTGAACCTCATGAGGTTTAACAAGGCCAAGTACAAGGTCCTGCACCTGGGTCGGGGCTTTGGACACAGTCAGGAAACAAGGGCTGTGAGAGTCTGTGGGAAAAAAAAAAGGGGGGGGGGAATCTTCTAAGGAACTCTAGTCTAATTCAGCAGACACTATTCTTTCTGTCAGACCCTAAGGTACTCAGCAAAATAAGGGCCTGTTACCATAGCTATTCACTAGCATATAATAGCACAGACTTCCAAGCAGCAGACCGCTGTCTGTGGGGAAAAAAAAAAAGTAAAGGCCAGTCAAGCAAATAAGTTGTCAGCCCCTGTGCTTGCTTTAAAGGATGTTACAGTACTTACATGAGACTAACATTTTGGCATTTACAGTGAAAATAAATTTTTCTTTTTGTGTTCAAAAAATGAATTTTCATATTTATTTCATTTGCCACTTACAACATTTTAGCAGTGCTTTAGCAGTGCTAAAAAATGCCTCTTTCTGAGTGGTTTGCATATGTCATTAGCTCACTAACCACATTCCTCCAAAAAGCATCCTTATCAAAGAATTTTTTTTTTTTTGTAAGACATAGTGGAAAAAAAAGAAAGACATTTTTTACACTGAGGGTGGTGAAACACTGGCACAGGTTGCCCAGAGAGGTGGTGGATGCCCCATGCCTGGAAACATTCAAGGTTGGATGGGGCTTTGAGCAACCTGATCTAGTTGAAGATGTCCCTGCCCACAGCAGGGGGGGTGGACTAGGTGACCTTTAAAGGTCCCCTCCAACCCAAACTATTCTATGATTCTGTGACTCTGTGAAAACTAGCTGATGGGGTGCCAGTGTCAAGTGTGAGCTGGGTGTTTTGCTGTTAATAAGCTTGTGGGTAGAGGCTTTTCACCAGAAAGTGCTTAGCTGTAGCTGGTTACCGCTTTGTCCAGCATCAGGTACTGCATTCAGAAGGGTGGTCAATGCCATGTGGTTAAATTGAATGGCTTCAGCAAACTCCGGCAGGTGTATTGGGACCCTGAGATGCTGGATGATGGCAGTGGAGAGGATATGGGGGTGTCCTGACGTAAGGATGGATGCTGCTTTTGACCCCCTCGACAAGGTGAGAGTTGCAAGCTAGTGCCAGTCTGGAATTACTCAGAGACCTAGTGTAAAAGCACCCTGACATTTGACCACCTTAATCTTAATTAAAAACTGGCGTTTATCAGATAACCGTAGCAAAAAGGCTATTTCCAAGAAGCATGAATCATTTCTGAAGCACTCACGCTTATAACTTCCAACCCTTTGTTCTTGCTGATGTGTCGTGGTTTAACCCCAGCCAGCAACTGAGCACCACACAGCCGCTCGCTCACTCCGCCCCGGTGGGATGGGAGAGAGAATCAGAAGAGTGAAAGTGAGTGAGAAAACTCGTGGGTTGAGATAAAACTAGTTTAATAAGTAAAGCAAAAGCCACGCACGCAAGCCAAGCAAAACAAGGAATTCATTTACTCCTTCCCATCGGCAGGCAGGTGTTCAGCCATCCCCAGGAAAGCAGGGCTCCATCACGTGTGATGGTTACTTGGGAAGATTAACGCCACCACTCCGAACGTCCCCCCTTCCTTCTTCTTCCCCCCGCTTTATATGCTGAGCACGACGTCATATGGTGTGGGATATCCCTGTGGTCAGTTGGGGTCAGCTGTCCCGGCCATGTCCCCTCCCAGCTTCTTGTGCCCCCCCAGCCTGCTCGCTGGTGGGGTGGGGTGAGGAGCAGAAAAGGCCTTGACTCTGTGTCAGCACTGCTCAGCAATAATGAAAACATCCCTGTGTTATCAACACTGTTTCCAGCACAAATCCAAAACACAGCCCCATACTAGCTACTATGAAGAAAATTAACTCTACCCCAGCCAAAACCAGCGCATGATGGAACTGTGCACTCGGCTGTTCTGGCTCCAGCAGCTCAGGCCAGAGGTAATGGTGTTGCAGCAGCTTGCTGTCCATCCCTCCCAAATGCACCCGCCTCAATCCCAAATGCTCCCTGCAATAAGACTTGAATAAAACTGGCTCAGAAAGCAACATCTCCAGGGAGGAAAACTCGATGTGTGGCTATGAGTTGGTGCCTTTTTGACGGGGAGTGTCAGTACGGGACTGAATGTCAGGTCCGGGGGTTTTGCTCTCAGTCCTGAATGCTCCATTTTCTGTCTGCTTGGACCTGTGCAGGTGTCCAGCCTGACCACGAGGACTGTCTTACCAACTTCTAGCATTCCTAGCACAGCGGGGATTTGTTATGTATTTTGTGCTCTGGTAATGATAAGAACATAAGTTGTTTTTCCAAACTGATGATCTTGCTATAAATAGAGAATCCAGCTGCTTGCATTGAATGGCATCAAAGAAAATCATAGGAGCAGCTCTTACGCAGAATGAAGTGGATTCTGGCTGCTTTCTCTGAAGATGCTGGGGCTGGGGGAGGGGGATTTCTTGACAACCGAGGTGTGCGAAAGCAATGCTCGAGAGCTCGCTGTGGCGTGTGAAATCTTCAGCGGGGAGCAGGTGAGGCGAGGCGGCTGGGATCTCCCATCGCACCGTCCCACGCTACGCCTTCCTGCCTCCCTATCGGAGAACCTGCCTGCGCCGGTACCTGGGCGAAATGAGGAGTCACTAAATGCAGGGCTGCTTTACTGCTTATTAATAAGGCTTTTCAGGAAAAAGGCACTTGAAACCTCCCCTGCTAGGAGGACGTGAGCTGGCTCTGGGCTTGTGCCTGGGAGCTGCAGCAGTGCTAAATCACATGGAGGTGTCTCAGCAAATTCTAGCTGCTGACTTGCGAGTTCAACGCCTGGAGCGGAGCAGCAGGGTGGATGAGCCTTAGTGCAGAGTTACACACGGTTGCTTGTCCCCCGTGCTCTCTTCTTCTCTCCTGGTATGCGGGCTCCAACCCCTCACACCAAACCTGTTGTTTCCAGGATGGCTGAGCAGTCCTGAACTTGCTGCTTTAGACCTTCTCAGTGCCTTGGATACAGAGGCTCACTCAGGACGCGAGGTTATGGCAATACTGTCTGTGCTGAATCCTTTCAGCCCTAGGTGCGTGCGGTGGGGGGTGTCCAGCCTGAAACAGGCCTTTTCCTGGCTGACTAGGTGCTGAGCTGACTTTGCAAGTGCTTGTCTCTGCGGACAGCGAGCGAGTGCTGGGGAGTTCATGCCCAGGAGCATCCCTGGAGCCCCGGGAGGGGATGGAAGAGCATCACCTCCTCTCCTGAACATCTGCATTGCATCTGCAGGGCTGGCCGTTGCTGAGAAGACCAGGCAACCTGTGTCAGGCCATGTTTTGGGTGGCAGTGAGGATCTGCCAAAAGGACTTGTTCTAGCCTTAACTCCTAGACAAGTGTATCTGAGAGTCTCAGAAGAAAATGAGTGTGACTCAGTCCCGCAGCAGAGTCTGGCCCACAGGAGCCCTTGTGCTCTGGCATTACATTAAGCCTGTTAAGCATGAATTTCGAGAACCCTTTGAAGCCTTTATTTAGAAAGAGCCTGAAAAGGGAGTAGGCTCTGGTGAATCAACCTCTTTGTGGTAAGTAGAGAAACCTGATCAGTCGGCTGTTTATCTGCCTGCAGTGGCTTTTGCATCCAGCATGGAGGGGTGATGCTCCTGCTGCAGTGGCAGAGGGGCTGTTTGTGGGGGAGAGCTTGTTAAACCTGCTCTGGGGTGTGGGAAGAACAGAGCGGGGTTGGCAGTGGTCGCAAATAGGTGTGTTCCCAGGACATCAGAGAGCTCAGTCTCCCTGACTGCTCCTTGTGTCAGGTGAATCGCCGGCTTGTTCTGCCAGTGAGGTGGGAGAAGGTGCCTGGCTTCGCATTTGCTGGGAAAGAACAATGGAGTTTGTTAATGAGTTTAAAGGGGCAGTTTGTGACAGTGTGGACCTGGCTGGTCTTAAAGCACCCAGCAAATGCCTCCTGGGACCTGCAGTGCTGCGTGGTAGACTGCAGCGTGGTTTCTTGCCCAGTTCTTCCTTTTTAGACAGCCAAGTCAAGTGTACCAGAATATCTTAACTGCTTTGGCCTAAAGTAGTGCTAAGTGCTGGGTGGAAACCTATTTCATTTTGGGCAAGCTATTAAAAAAAGAGGTTCCTCTCTTCTGTTTCAGTGGTGCTCAGCCTGAGCAAGGGTGGCTGTGGTCCCTGGCTGGCTGAAGTGTTGAGAGCTGGCAGGTCCTGGCATCCGTCAGCATTCCTGTGATCCGGGACGAGCTGCTGGCTCTGCTCCACTTGTCTGGCTGCACGATGGGCATCGGGGACTTGCATTCCCCTCCCACAGGGCTGTTCTAGGGGCCAAACACTGAAGATCAAGATGCTCTGACTGCTTATGTATGTACAGCCTTGTTTTTGCTTTGAAGAGCATAGCTTGCTTAAATTGAGGTTGCCCAAGGCTCACAAAAGCAAGTTTAAGTTGCCCAGATCCCCTGAGAAGGATGACAGTAAATTAGGACCTACCTTGCTCAGGGGATCAGGAGTAAACCTTGCCTGGACCTCACAGAGATCCTAAATACGAGGTGTTTCTGCACCAAGCTGGCAGCATCTGCCGCTCCGAGATGCCGGTGCTGGCAGGCAGCCCTGCAGAGCTGGGTGTAACCGCTCTGGCCGGTGGGGCAAGGGTGAGATGAGGAGCTGGGCTATACCGAGCTGTACCGAGCCCTGTGCAGAAGGGAGGGCTTGAGGAAGAGAGAGCACAGGCAGTGACAGAGGTAGTGTTATTTGCTGGGATCTGCTGGGTAACAAGCTGAGCTGCTCTTAGCCAGCATGAGACTTGCTGCAAGCCCTGCCTGGAGCTCGGTCCCGTCCTAGTAAAAGTGCAGCCTGCTGCCTTGTGGATGGGGCTAACGGAAGCGAGTCTCGAGCATAGCTCTAGAAGGAGGGCAGGCACACTAGTCTCCAAACATCAGTCTATACCCCTCTGAATTTCTGTCCAGAGAAGTGGAAAGGAAAGAAGTTTCTTTTGAGACTGAAAGTTGGCTTCACACACCAGAGCAGTTGAAGATCCACGTGAAATGCTGCCGCTACCTCTTCCAGCCTTCTGCTCCTCTGCAACCTCTTTGCATTTTCCCTGTGATACTCGGAGAGATGGATATTAGGAGAGGAGACTGCGAATGCTGGCAGTGCGGCTGAGGTGGGTGGCTGGCATGGAGATTTTCAGTGAGCTGCGAGATCTGCCTCTCCTTGCCAAATACTTAGTTTCCCTCAGTGCCTCCTGTACTACTGTCTGATCTGGCTGTTCTCAGCGCTCAGGGGCGTCTACATCTGCCATCCTGGCTTGGGAGGAAGAGGCTGGTCCCTCAGCATGCTATGGTGGTGCTTGGTTGCTCTCTTTGCATGAGGACCCGAGGGCTGGCATCACTGACCCCTGCCCTGTGTGTGGCAGCAGGCGTTGCGTGGAGCAGTTCTGCTGGGTCATGCCACCTGTTTAGGATGGGGCAAGAGTTTGGGCTCCCAAAACTGGTCTGAGGTACAACCTTCTCCTTCCCTGCTTCCTCCGTAGCCACCATCGAGGGGTGTTGCCTGTCTCAGCCCCAGCCTGGGCTGTTACTGCAGGAAGCCCATGGGTGTGTTGGTTGGCAGCCTGGCTCAGGTGCCTCCGGCGGGGGGGCCGGGGTAGGTGGCACGGTGAGGGGAGTGATAGTTGTGCGGCTGTACACCCCTGCCAGATTGCATGCACGGACTCTGCGCTGCCCAGCTGTTATGGTACAACCACCTCTGCCTTTGTGGGCTCTCAAGGCAGAGTAACCCCGTAACTTCCCACCTCTCTTCCCAGGCTGTTTGGGTGATGCAGCACTGGGACCTACGTCAATCTGAAGCTTTGAAACAAAAACAACTTGTCCTTTTTTTGCAAGAGGCAGTTTTGGAGAAAGGGGATGCTGGAGGAGTCCTTTCTGGAGTGTGCTTGGTGAGCAGTGAGGTGGTTGTGGCAGGGACAGGGGTGAAGGACTGGATGGGGTGCAGCCCATCAGTCGGGCCCTGTGTGTGGATGCTGTGGCGTTTTGTGCCTGTTGCTAAGGAGCTGCGGTTGCCTTTGGCAGCAGGACTGGCAGATACAACGCACAGACTTTGTGGCATGTGGCCATTCCCCCCCCGCAGCCTGTGTGGCCTTGTTCACTGGTGCGTCTTCCACCCACAGCCCAACATGTGCAAAGACAGGCTTGTTAAATGTGCTCAAATGGGGATTTTGTTCCAGATGTTCGAGATGACCCCCTTCCTCTGAGGGCAGCCGGTGTGCTCATAAAATGCTGTGATGCTATGAATAAACCTGTCAGCTCTGCAAGGGAGAAGAGTCTTCGGTTTGAACAGGATTTTGTTCTAAACAGGAGTCCAAGAGTTTGCTTTCTTCCCTTGAGATGTATGTTGACCCCTGATTTTGAGGAGGAGCTGGAAAATGTAGGTTTCCCTGTTGCTCTCAACCTGATGGAAGAAAGTGCTTGCAGAGGGGAGAGGATTGACCTGCCTGGGAGAGGGCTCGGAGAAGATTTGCTGCTCTGCTTTTCTACGGGCACACACCTGCCCAAGTCTCCCTTTGGAGACTTCTGCATTTGGTAGAATGAGGACATCCTCTGTGTGTCAATACTGCCTGCATGGATGTGCCCCTCCCCACCCTGGGTTGGACTCTGGCTAAAATAACTCGTGTGTAGCCAAAATAATGGCTCTGGGTCGCTTTGCCTGTGCAGCAGAGCTGTCACTCCCCTGTTGTGGCTACAGGTGGAGTTTTTACAGGCTGCATTTGGGAGCTGGCCCAGCCTTCCTGCAGCATGGGGCTGTGTTGGGTGGGTCTGGGCTTCCTGCAGGTTGTGTGGGAGACCCAGCTGGGTTCTCCTGCTTTAGCTTGACAAGAGGTAAATACAGCCCTTTTGCTACAGCTGGGGAGAACAGGCACTTCTGGCCCTTAGGATGGGTTTTGCTGAGCTTGGGCTCGTGGGGCTGGCTCTGCTGCCTTGGAAATCAGCTCACCAAAAGGTCAGGGCCAGGAAGGGAGGGACTGTGCCTTCCACTGCTGTGAGTGATTTGGCTGGTTCAGCCTCTTGCAGGGCACAGAGGGCAAGTGCCAACCTGGGGGAGGAATGGCTGAGCAGCAGATCTCACTTCGGGAGACTGAACGGTGCTAAAGCTCATGCCACTGCAGAGGGGGCTGCAGGGTGGTCCTGAGCCCCAGCTGGGCTTGTGCATGGCAGGAGCGTTGCCCGCGGGGACAAAGACTGGTCAAACTGTAGCAACGACTCAGTATTTCACTGGGAGCCTGTCCGCAGTCTCAGAGAAAAGAGCTGTATTGGGTGTGACTTGTGTGGTTGGGCTGGCAGGCTGCAGGAGGTGGGATGTCCCCCTGGGTCACGGGGAGCAGCAGCCAAGTCCTCCGTCTGCTGGAGGCTGCAGGTGGTGTGGGAGATGCGGCTCGACGTGTGTCAGCTCCAGACAAGTCACCTCCTGGGGCCCGGCTACGGGCTTGGGTTTGAGTTGAGATGGAATGTATGAACTACTCTTTTAGACAACTGCTCTCCTTCCACATGAGGCCAAATCCCCTTCCTGCCCCTGTGCTGGGCTCTTTGGAAGGAAGAAGATAAAATTCTCCCCAGACAATCCTTAACCTTGTGCCAAACCTGCTGCTGCCTCCAGCGTTCAGTGTAAGCTCTGGTCTTGCCTCACTGGCTTGTGAAACGCCCAAGACTATTTGTGTCTCAAGAACTGACAGGATGGACCCAAAAGGATGGGGACAGCTGAGAATTAATGAGGAGCTGTTGGTTTAATTAGCAGTGTCACGGTATATTCGTACATGAGAGCTGGGCGCCGGGGGAGTAGCGTATCTTGTGAGCTTCCAGCCTTCCTGCTTAGAGGACACGAACCCTTTGTGTCCAGGGTTGTACCGGTGCTTTTCTGTGTAAAGGCCATCAGTACAAAGGCCTCATCCTGCTTGTCTTTGGGGTCTCACCTTTCTCGGTGTCCACTTTTCATGGAGCTTTTCTAGGAATTACCCAGTCTCTGCAAACTGGTTGAGAGTAACTTGCTCTATCTGCAGGTCTTGCTGACTTCTAGGCTTCCCATCTTCCCAGCATCATCTGGTCCTGCTTTACTGGGAGTGTGGGTAACCCCAAACCCATCTCCTTGATCCAGGGCAGGGGCTTTACAGGGTCAGAAGATCTCAGGGCATACCAAAACTTGTGATCTTTGTTTCTTGAACCCAGAGGTTTCACTCTGGGGTGCTGTGTGTTGAGGTGGCCTCCTGCTGCCGCCGCAACAGCCCATCAATCCATCAAGGGCAGCTCCCCACTGCCATCAGCTGGGGAGTCACTGGGACTCAGGGCGATCCATCGCTCCCTTCTCCCGGGGCTGTTTCTGGCCCCTGTGGCTTGCGGGGCTGGAGGGGAGAGAGGTGGCTCGTTCCCAGCTCACGGGAGGCTCTCAGTCCCTGCAGCTCTGTGCATACAGGCAGCAACTTGAGGGAATCTAATTAAAATGTGGTGATAGCTGCCTGCCGTGGAGTTGCCCTCTCTGATGGAGAGGGATGAGGAAAGGGGGCTCCTTTGGCTTCCTGTGGCTGGTTTCCATGAAATGAAGACTTATCTGATGCAGACTTGCTCATCTCCCACAGCACTTTCTCCCTCTCTGCTCCCCCATTATCTGGATCCAGGTGTGCACAAGTATTCCGAAGGGTATCTCAGTCCCCGGCTACCCTCTGAGCCCGTTACGAATGCGTGCCCCAGTCCCTTGTGCTGTGTGTGGTCGGTGCAGACACATGGGGTGGCTTTGCCATCCATCTCATCCCACGCTGGCAGGGTCGGGCACCCTCTTTATGGCTGGAGCCTCCGGGTCCAACAGACTAGGCCGAGCCCATGTGCTGACTCGAGTAGGCTTCAGCTGGCAAAAACCCAGGGCTGTGCGTAAGTGCCAGCTCAGACCTCAGTCGCCAACTCTTTGGACGTCCTTGAGGAGGAAGGGGAACGACGGGACAGTCTGTTTGTCCTGCGTAAGCTGCTGCCAAATGCAACAGCCACCACCCCAGACTGTTGTAGCTTTTTGCTGCTTCCCCTCCCCACCCCAGAAAACCTAAACCAACCAAGCTGTCGGCATCTCCTTCCCTCCACTGCTGTCTGTTGCCCATACCTGTTGCAGTGGGTGTGTGACATAGATGGGACTTGAAGCCAGAGGGGGTCACCTGGGACTGGGGCTGACCCTGCTGCTAAGTGCAGGGTGGCCGATGACTCTCTGCTTGCTCAGGACATGACTGGATTTTGGAAGTAGGGATGTGCACGTACAACCTGCTGCTGGCAGGGGAGGGGGATGTGTGTCCTCTGCTTTCCTCTTGCCCGAGGTGCAATGCCAGCTCCCCCGAGGAGGACAGCTCACTGGGTCACCAGAAAAAGTAATTTGGAGTCTATGGCTGCTCTCCTTAAATCACCTTGGAAGAAGGCAGACATGCCCAGCTCCTGGCATCTCTATTTTTATTTAGTGCAGAGATGGATATGGCTGAGCTGTCTCCTTTTATTTCCAGTATTTGGCGCGTGCTGTAGTGCGTTACTAAAGATGTGTCTGGCTGGATGCGAAGCTGCCCGCTTCCCTGAACCCCGGGGGACTGCAGGAGTGAAGGGTTCTTGTCTTCTGCATGGCTTTGTAATTCACTTCTCATCTGCTTGCTGCTCTTCGCCTCCCCCTTCCACTTCCCTTACAGTTTTTTGACTTTTTTTTTCCCTGTATTTATTCAAAGCAGCCTGGGTAAACAGGGAACAGGAACGTGGTAACTGGGGCCATTGGTAGCACTGGATTCCAGAGGCATTTTTAATGGGTTTCTAATAACTGGAACTGGCCTGTTCTGATGTAGAAAATGTTCTTATTTGCTCTGTCTGCAGCTTGGCACAGAGATTGCCTGGAAGGGAGGCCTTGGAAAGGCTCAGACAGCGCGTTTCGCTTCCTGACAGGCTGACAAACTTTGCACCTCAGGTGGCTCCAGTTGCAGCAGCTCTGATGGTGCCAGTTTGCCAGACCTGTCCCGCCGACACTGGTTTTAGCTTGCAGCTGCCCCCAGCGCCACGTGCCCGCGTTGTGCCTGTCAGCTGCCCTGTGTCCCTCCTCCCGCCTGTGGGCAGGAGCCCATACACGACAGCCAGGCAAGTCCCCAGTTATCTTCCTCTGCCCATGGAGAGGCTGATTTCGTGGGTAGCTGCTCCAAAACCTGTTAGGAATAAGATAAACGGTTTGACCTGTTGAACCGGGCGCCCCTGAAACCTTCTGGATAACCTGAGGGGAACGAGAGCTCTGCAGCTGCCAGGCTTTCCTGCTGTGGCTGTGGGGATGAAATGCGGGGGCTCTCTGGCTGCCCTGAACCCGCTGCCCCCAGCGTCGCCCACCCTGTGGGGGCATGGGGATCTGCTGGCTCCTCCAGGAGCCTGGGGGATGAGCTGGGACATGCGATCCCCATATCTAGTCGCAGCCCCGCTCCCAGCCGCGGGGCAATGCGTCTGCTCAGAGCTGTTGTCTGTCCTTTTTCTTCCCCAGTGAGGCGGGGGGAGCTCATGTTTCTGGAGTAGGTTTGGAGAATGCTCCATAACAAATCCTCTGCCATTTGAACTGCTCTGAGTCTTGTCCTTGTCTACATCTGGTGACTTGGTGTGCCTGGTAATGGTATGCCGGCAACTTTGGATGAGAGAGAGAGTTTCTCCACTGCTGTGAAACTGCCTTCAAGCTTTTTGGCTTGAAATGTGGCTTTCTGCCCCTTCGGTTGCCCTCATGCACCTGGAATGGCAGCCCCAGGGTGCGTGACGGTCAGGAACGTGGCTGGAGAGGGCTGCCCTCAGTGGGGACGCAGGACTAGGATGCCTGAGAGCCCCAGAGCTCTCCCTCCAGGAACCGTCCCTCCTCCGTAGGCACAGGCTGGCTGCAGCCACACCAGTTTAGGATGTCAGTGGTTAACTGAGAAGCCTTGGAGCTGACAGCTCCTGTGCCTGCGACACAGAATTCATTAGCTAGCTGCAGTGAGACTTTTAGACACTTTTAATGTGACTTTAGCCCTAATGGTGGGTTATAGGGGGGTCCACCATCGCAGCAGGGACTACCAGCCAAGGGTTGGCTCCGAGTGTCAGGCTGCAAACCTGACACTCAGCCTTTGGTTGCTGAGTCTCTGTATCCTGCGGGAAGGGAGATGGGCCACGGTGTGTATATGCTTGAATGTGGTATGTGCCCACCCACCCACCTTCCAGGAACAGGAGTGCCTCAGCACTACAATGCAGCAGTCAGGCTTGAATTAAAGACCATTGTCCCCTTATCTGGGCATTGCAACAGGTGGTGGTGATCTACAAACTTCTGAGGGAGAGCCTGTTCAGGGGCTGTTGCTCCCAAAGGATGTGAGTGTTCTCCAGTTCTTGGTTGGGCTTTTCTCACTCACATCTCCTGTGTGAAAACGTGGGAGTGGAGCATTTGAGCCTGGCCTTGATTTGACTTGAGCCATCCGAGTTATCTGGGCTAACTCAGAGCAGGGCAGGCTTGTCGTGAGCCCAGAGACGTGGCGGTATGTCCAAGGTGGGAGCATGAGAGCTGGCACCAATGCCTGGGTACGCAGGATGCCACCCTGCTAAAACTGCTCCCTGCTCCTTCTGATGCTGAAACCCCTATGTGGTTTTGGCTCTGCCATTTGGCAAAAGAGAAGACTGGATGTCACCCGGGGGTGTGCAGGGGGGTTCAGTGTCATGGTTTGCTTCGGGAGGGGACCTGTGTCAGCTCAGACCAGGTGTGCTGTGTGCCGTGGCGCGGGCAGCTCTCATTGCAGGCCACGCTCTCCTGTTCATCCACTGCCTCGGAAGTGCCGATGCGCATCACAAACACAAACAAACGAGCCGATGTGTCGGCCTTGCTGCTATATTGATGTTTGGTTAATGAGAGTTGGCATCTGGAGCTGCTTATCTCTTGCCCTTGAGTATAAAACAGCACTTGGATGGCCCCGGTGTTCGAAGTCATGATCAGGCTGTGAAGGTATTGCAGCAGATCTGATGAGGACAGGCTGTTCTTCATTGTGGGATTAGAGACTTTGAGCCCTGAAGGAGCCCATTCCACCTGAATGCACGTAGCAAAGCACAGGTAAGGGGGCTGGGGTAAGAGCTATGCATTCCCCCTGCAGAGAGGGCTGGGTTTGGGGTTTCTTTCCACCCTGTCTTGAGTCAGCGTGGAGGACATGGTCACACTGGCCAGGCAGGTGCTCTGGAGAGCTGTTTGAGGTAGTTGGAAGCAGCATCACTCGCAGCCCTCAGTGTTTGGGTAGGTGGGTGGAGGTGGTGAGATCAGCATGGCTGGAAAGGCTTGTGGAGCGGGGAGGGGAGAGCTCTTACGCCAGTGCACATGGGCCACCTGCCTCCCAGGGGGATGCTTCCTGTGAGATGCGGCTTGAATACAGGGGAGCCGATGGGTGAAATGGGAAAAGAGTCTGTCTGGTAGTTCTACCACCTTCCTGCCAGCAGAACTGTTCACCTGACAAATTCAGTGAGGGAATTCTGTGGGATCCATTAAAGCTGTTGTAAAACCCGGTGAGAATCAGGACAGGAGATCTTAGAATCATAGAATCATAGAATCATTAAGGTTGGAAGAGACCTCCAAGATCATCGAGTCCAACCGTCAACCCAACACCCCCATGCCCACTAAACCATGTCCCTAAGCGCCTCATCTACCCGTCTTTTAAATACTTCCAGGGATGGTGACTCAACCACTTCCCTGGGCAGCCTGTTCCAATGTTTAACCACTCTTTCAGTAAAGAAATTTACTTCAGGCTGGGACAACCCTGAAAGCCCAGTTTGTGCCATGATAGGTCTGCCTGCATCTTCCCTGTGTGGGGGTAGCAACACAGATTATCTCCTGCTGTGCAACAAGGTCAGTCTGTCACGTTTGTCTGTTTCTGTGGTCCAGTGTCGACATAGGAGCTTGATTTCACCTGCTGTGAATTGGCCAAGACTAACTGAAAATATCTTGTGGGTAGCTCTTCTGAAAGCCACATGGCCCTTCCGAAAGCCACGGTGCAGGGCAAGCTCTGGGGTGACTTATCCAAGGCAAGGCACAAACGTGGCTCAAATTCCTCTGCTTGCTTTGGGAAGGTCAAGTGGCATCTCAAATGCTTCCATACCTTGCTGTGTGGCTTTCCTGTGAGCGCTGTGTCTCTAATAGGAGGAGGAAGCCACTCAAAGTGGTCTCTAGCTGCTGAGGAGCAATGTGCTTATTAAATATGATCAGAAGTCCTGATGCATGACAAGCATTAATGGGCAAAGTGCTTCTGCTGTACTCCGTTGAAGTAGAGACCGACCCCAGGACACGGGGGCAGGCTCCCAGGGATTGGGGATGTCCACGAGGGTGGATGGGCTGTGAATTCGAGCAGCAGCTGGGCTTCTTCATGCTGCACTGGAGGGTCCAGCTTTCTGCTGCTGCTGCAGACAGGGCTATACGCCTTGTTTAGCTGGCTAATGGGCTTGTGCCGAACACGTGTCTCCTCCCAGGGCTGGTGGGATGCCTGGCTCCTTGTGGGGTGGGAGGCAGCAGAGCCCTTTGCTGCTCATCCCTGTCCGGACAGGGACACCCAAGTGTATAGGAGAGCATCGCTGCCACAAAGGTCTCTGCTGTCAGCCTGAGTGCAGGGGCTGATGCACATATCGGGAGGGGATGTTGGTTCATTTGGGAGAAAACTAGAGAGAGGGTTACCTCTCGGGGAGCTGAAATCACTGCTGTTGAGGGCTTTCACAGTCCAAGGAGGCCAGCATGAGGACTTCAATGGTGATAACAGCTGGGAATAGCACTGGGGTGGTAGGGATTGTGCAATAGTGCTGAGAGTAAGGGGAAAATGTGCTTCTGAAATGAAAGCATGACATGATTCCTTTCCTCCATTTTTCCACCCTCTGTGTGTTTTCATGAGGCACTGCTCCTGCACAAGTCCACATACAGTACCTGAAGCAAGTCTGAACCTGAGGTTTTGCTTTCTTCCAGTGCTTACGTGTGTGTCTTCTCTCAACAGCCATCAAGGTGAGCTGCGTTGGATCCTGTGGAGTGTCTAACAAGATCAATGACACAGCATGGACCGTGGAGGAGCAGTACTTTAACAGCACACTGTCTCTGGCAGACAAAGGTAAGGTCCACAAAGACGTGGTGGAGATCTGTGATTCTGAGGTGGTCTACAGAATTGTATCACCAAGACTTCAGCATCTTCTCAATGTGAATACCCCTTCACAGGCTGCCTTGGCCTGTGCACAGAGGATGGGAGCCAATATTAGAGACTACAAGGGCTTAGAAGGAGCTGTGCAGAGAGGCATCCTGAATAGCTGCAGAACTTGGCAGCCACCCTGCAAACTCTGCTTGCATCCTCTGGCCCTGCTCTGCCTGAAACGGGGCTGCCAGCAGCGACTTCTCTGCTGTTTCAAGGCCCTGTGGGTTCACCCTGCTCCGCTTCCTATGTGTGTTGTCTATGGTGGTCACAAAACACCGATCAAAGCTGATCAACAGAAGGCAGTTGCAGGCCAGGAGTAGTTTGCATCGAAAGGGGTATGGAGGTGTCACTTGTCCTCCAAGAGAAACATTGAGAGCATGGCAGGAACAGCCTAGGACAGTTACCACCACACCCCCTGCCCAGAGATAGCGACGGGGTTGTATTATCCTGTGGGGTAAAGTGACACCAGCAGCCTCTGGGGAATGTGGGCTCGAATGAATGCTGTCTTTCTGCTGTTAAATAGGTCAGCCTTACCACAAATAATTCATGCTGTGCCCTGGCTCCTGTTGAAATCAAGATGTGCCAGTATTCACCTGCTGAAGGCAGTGGCTGTAGCCGTAACTGTAACGTGGCAAAAGCCCGGGCTAGCAGGAGCTCAGCTTTCTGGTGCTGTTTTATCTAATATCAGGAAATGGGTAAAACTGAAGTGGCAGTTTCTGCTAGCTCAGCAATTTTTCAAGGAGAGCTTTTAGCGTCGCGGGGAGACTGATCTCATCCTTGCAGCAACTGGAGAGTGCACTGCTTGCTCTCAGGTCCCTGAGAAGGGAGACAGCTGGCTGGCTCACCCCTTGGCTTGGCTCGTAGCCCAGGGGCTGCAGTTGGAGGTAAACTGCCTGGGAGGGCAATGAGAAATGTTCCTGCCTCATTTTGGATGCAGCGCTGAGCACAGCCAGAGGGCCCAGCTGTGAATGTCGGGGTAGCAAAATCTCGGAGGCTTTATAAGGTGCTGCTGGCCCTTGAGCTTAGATGAGTTGGGAGCTGGAGGCTGTGAACGTTTGTGGACTTCTGGAGAGGTTTAAACCTGCAACTGCACTGAAAAATGCACCTTCTAACTTCTCTTTCTAATATTTAATGATTCGGGGGGAAGCGGTGATATTGTGGTCGGTTAGCTGAGCAGTGGCAAAAGCCAACCAGGAGGTAGGAGTGGGAAGAGGCGGGTGTGCTGTTTGTTGGTTTTGCTGCCCCTGGGAGATTTTGATAGCCACTTTGGCAGTTGGTTCTTGTGAGGTTGCCCTTGGGATCCATCCCCTTGACAACTAGGACCAGCGTGGACTGGGAAGGATGGAAGGAAAATGCATTGATGGCATGAAAGCCATGCTTTCATGGCTCTGAAGTGTCCCCTTTGAAGGCCTGAATTCCAAAGACGGCCAAACTTTGGTATTCCCAGCTCTTAAACTGTTCATGGAAAGCCCTAGTCTTTTGGCTCTTAATTTTCCAGGACCCAGACTCTTGTGTATCACCCAGTGCAGTGCTGCTGTCTGTCAACCGCTGGTATTGCAGACTCTGCCAGCCTGAGACTTGAGCAGATGCCCGGGGC
>NW_008825051.1:654854-671996 GCF_000699105.1 Pygoscelis adeliae | reverse complement strand
GGAGGCAGTGTCTTTAGCCGTAACTGTAACGTGGCAAAAGCCCGGGCTAGCAGGAGCTCAGCTCTCTGGTGCTGTTTTATCTAATATCAGGAAATGGGTAAAACTGAAGTGGCAGTTTCTGCTAGCTCAGCAATTTTTCAAGGAGAGCTTTTAGCGTCGCGGGGAGACTGATCTCATCCTTGCAGCAACTGGAGAGTGCACTGCTTGCTCTCAGGTCCCTGAGAAGGGAGACAGCTGGCTGGCTCACCCCTTGGCTTGGCTCGTAGCCCAGGGGCTGCAGTTGGAGGTAAACTGCCTGGGAGGGCAATGAGAAATGTTCCTGCCTCATTTTGGATGCAGCGCTGAGCACAGCCAGAGGGCCCAGCTGTGAATGTCGGGGTAGCAAAATCTCGGAGGCTTTATAAGGTGCTGCTGGCCCTTGAGCTTAGATGAGTTGGGAGCTGGAGGCTGTGAACGTTTGTGGACTTCTGGAGAGGTTTAAACCTGCAACTGCACTGAAAAATGCACCTTCCAACTTCTGCTTCTAATATTTAATGATTCGAGAGAGAGCTGTGATATTGTGGTCGGTTCTGTCCTGGTAAAGCTGAGCAGTGGCAAAAGCCAACCAGGAGGTAGGAGTGGGAAGAGGCGGGTGTGCTGTTTGTTGGTTTTGCTGCCCCTGGGAGATTTTGATAGCCACTTTGGCAGTTGGTTCTTGTGAGGTTGCCCTTGGGATCCATCCCCTTGACAACTAGGACCAGCGTGGACTGGGAAGGATGGAAGGAAAATGCATTGATGGCATGAAAGCCATGCTTTCATGGCTCTGAAGTGTCCCCTTTGAAGGCCTGAATTCCAAAGACGGCCAAACTTTGGTATTCCCAGCTCTTAAACTGTTCATGGAAAGCCCTAGTCTTTTGGCTCTTAATTTTCCAGGACCCAGACTCTTGTGTATCACCCAGTGCAGTGCTGCTGTCTGTCAACCGCTGGTATTGCAGACTCTGCCAGCCTGAGACTTGAGCAGATGCCCGGGGCTGGGGCGGCAGGGCTGGGCTGCTCGCTCTACGCGGGAGCCGGTCATGGAGCTGGCAGCTGCCCAGCTGCGTGCCTGGGGTGTGATCCGGACAAAACGGGCCAGCTGAAGTCTTCCAGAACTACCACAGCTCCAAGCAAGTGAGGCAACAAATGGTGGTGCATGACTTACCAGAGATGTAATGAATTGAAGGCAAAATCTGTCCTGTAGGACTGTAGAGTCCTGCACTTGAAAGCTGAGGTGTGTTGTAGTGTCGTTACTGTCCTGTCTTGCAAAGCTACAGTGCAATTACGGGGAAAAGCCTGGTCCCAGCTACCAGCAATCAGTCTGGAGCGGCATGCCAGGTACTTACAGTCACTGGCCTGTCCTCTTCTGCTTTTTGTGTCAAAGTGGACGCAACCGCTGGGAGCTCCCAGCTGCAGGGAAGCAGATATGGAGAGAGGGTGGGCAGTCCCTGTGTGTGGGATCGCAGCCAAGGGCAGCGCTCGTGGGGCATTTGCTCTTTGTGCGACTGGTACAAGCTCAGGAGTTATTGTCCTGGACTTGCCATGTTTGTCCCGTGCCCTTCTTCCCATGCCCCGAGGACGCAGGGAGAAGGCAGTGTCAGTGCTGCCTTTGGACCAGAGTCCTCCACCAGAGACAGCTTTGAAACCGTCCCTTGCGATTGCTGCGCTGGCCTGTGCGGATATGGAAACAAAAGCCCTGGGGGCTGGCACCGCTCCAGCCTGCGGCGCGGGGAAGTGAGATAACTGTCTGCTGTCACAGCCCTCATCGTGACATTGATGCATGTCCGGGCTGGCGGAGCAGCAGGGAAGCCGGGCTGCTTCTCCGTGACTCTGCCTCCGCACGTGCCTGTCTCTGCCTGTCTGTCTGTCTGCCTCCTCCGAGGGGGCCGCTGGCAGCGCAGCATCCTGGCATGGCACAGCCCTGCAGCGAGGCAGTGGCAAGGGTTTGCTAGGGGAGTCGTGCAGTGGCCTTGTGGGCACAAGCAGCAGGGCAAGGCCTTGGTGCTGACTCAGCCATGGCGTTTTTAGGCTCCCCAGGAATAGCCCTCAGCTGCTCCGGCCTTTCCTGAACAGAGCGTGAAGGAGCTTCAGAAAGACGGACGGACCATCAAAGCAGAGCTGTCCCTTTCCCTGCGACTCCGGACGAGAGTTCGTCAGGGATGGGCTGCTCTGGTGTCTGGCAGCGAAGCGGTTTGGGGTGCAGCTGCCTCTGGGGAGGCACACCCAGCACTCGTGGGTGCTCCTCGGGGTGCCTCCATGCAGGTCTGACACCCGGCTGGGAGGGGAGACTGAGGCAGTCTTGCGCTCTTGGGGCACAGGGTGTTGAACTGGGCCGTGCTCTCTGATGGGTGATGGCAGGAGCCCAGGGTGTGGGTGAGTTACGGGAGTCAGAAGCATTCCTGAGCAAGGACCCCCAAAGGAGCGTGGGGCCAGCCCAGCTGCCAGCCCACACGGCCAGTGCACAACTCCTTCCCTGGCCAGTGTCAGACAGCTGCAGGCAAAAAGCGGTGAGCACCACGAGCAAAGGTTACTGCGGCTGCAGACAAATACTGCGGTGGCGTATGGGACAGTCCTGCCGTGTGCGTAAAAACACGCAGAAACCCCTCGAGGTGAATATGTGCCTATTCCTTCAGGTGAGGGCTGGCTGTGCCCACCCTTCCTTCTCACGCCCTGAAAAGCAAACAGCAGGAGGAAGGGCAGGGACCATGGGAGGCCCCATGGTTCAGGCGGGGAGGCAGCCTTTCTGCCGTGCTGCAAGAGCATCTTATCCACAAAGGGGGATGTCACCTCCCAGCAGCATGAATGGAAAATGAATGGAGGAAGGGGAGGAATTCGCTTCTGCCTCGGAGGGCTCTTCTGTTCCTGCGTTGCCCCCTTACAGCAATGCTGTTACCTCTCATTTTTGAACCTGTGCGTTTAAAAAAAAAACAAAGCAAGGGGGAGCAGTGTGTCCCTGCTGTACTCTGGGAGAGGGGCCAGCAGCCAGGCTGTGCCCTGTGGCAGGGCTGGGGGGAGAGGGTGATGCCAGGCTCCCCGCTGGCACCATCCCCAGCGCTCTTGCAGAGGGCTCATCCAGCCCGATAGAGTCAGCTCGGGTTGAGGGAGGATCCCAGGTGTCCCCAAGGCCATGCAGCAGCGCGTCTCTGTCTTGCCCATCCCTGGCGAGCGGCTCGTGCTCCAGCAGGGCCGCAGCAGTGCTGGCACCCCGGGGGATGGTGCAGGGAGGCAGGCTCAGCCTGAAAAACAAGCCGCCTCGCGCTCTCCCTTCCCACATCCTGAGCAGTAACTTTCAAAAACAGCGATCTGTGCTCTTTGAGGACATGTGGGGGGAAGGGGAGAGGAGGCTTGCAAAACTATCGAGGCTTGGATTGCTCTTTAAGCATCTAAGAGCGACTCTGCACTTCACCCACACACCTTTGCATTGAAATAAGTGAGGGGGCAGCTTGTCCTCTGTAGCATCAGCTGTTGCTTGTATTACACGCTAGTGGGGGTTTTTTCAAGCATGTACATTGTATGAGAAAGGAGGCAGGCCCTGAAATAAGCCAGATGCCTGCTTTGCAATGTAAGACACTTATTTAAGGCACTGGCCTCATCCTTAATTTCCCTTCTCACCCCCCCTCGGAGCAGCATCCAGGGTGCAGAGGGCTCAGCCTTGCCGCTGGAGCATCCGCAGGAGCTGGAGGCAGCGGGCACCCGCGAGCCGCCGGGGGAGCTGGGGGATTGCGCAGGGTCTGTGCCGGAGCCTTGGCAATAACACACAGGCCAGCGGTTTAATGAACTCGGGCTCTTTACATAAAAGCTGCTGGAAAGTGCTGAGCGCACCAGCTGGTCTGGAGCCCCCTCGCTGCTCTGTTTGCTGGAGGACACGGTGCAGCATCGGGGAGGTTGCTCAGCCCACGGGTGGCTCTCAGGGGATGCTCGTTATTTGCCTTCTGGAGGGGAGGCTGAGGGGGGGATTTGCTTTTCCCACTTGGCCTGAGTTTGCCTTGGACTTTGACTGCTCCCTGGTGCTGGTTTTTCTTGGGTCCTCTTTTCGCAAAGAAATGCAATAGAGGTGGGGGGAACCTTGCAAGTGTGGGGGGTGTTGGGTTTCTGTAGGTGTCAGCAGTGCAGGAGATCAAGTACACCAGTTGCAGCGAGTACAAAATAGCACCGCTTGTACCCGCCGCTTTCGGACAGAGATGCTTCTCTTGATCCAATATAATGGAGTAATTCAGCTCTGTGGAGGCCTCCCACTCCTCTCCCCCTCCCCTGCTGCAGCTCTGGCTGTATTCAGCCGGAGAGGAGCCGGTCCATCGTGTGCCTCTACCCACACGGGGCTGTTTTCTTTGGACACCCTGTATCTCCAACTGCACACACAGCTCTTGCCCTGTGGATGGGTTGTGCATGCAAAGGTACACTTTTTTTTTTTTTTAATTCCCTTTAAATCCTACTTGTACCTGAGTTGAACCCATGCAGGGAGCTGGCTGTAATTTCCAGCTGACCTTACATTTGGCAGCTTGTTAGTTAGCTAGAAGGCGCTGCAGGGAATTCCTGGCTGCTCCACATGCTTCCTTTGCTGACAGATTTCTTGCACAAAGAGCTAAAAAGGGGCAGCTGTGCATCACCTCTTCCCTGGGGTGGTTCTCTGCTGGCCTGGCACAACACCTTCACGGCCAACAGTCAGCACAGGGCAAGGATCCTGTCTTCCAGCTGAATTTAAAAAGCTTAGTGACCACGCTAAGCAGGCATTGAGAGACTTAGGTCTCTTGTTCTGTGCTCAGGAATCAATTTGTGAGCAGGAGGTAGTGGAGCAGCGGGCGATGCTCCTGGACAACCCCTGGCCAGGTGAGAGCAGGAGGGTGCCCGTGGGCAGCAGTGAGCCGTTAAGGGTGTGCTGGTGCCAGCTCCTGGCCACGCTGTGCTGCTGGGTTCAGGAGCAGTAACTGCGGGTTCGGCCCAGGAAAACCACGTGGAAAGAGCTGCGATTGTCTTGGGTCACAGCAGCTTCCTCAGCACTTCCCAATTTCTTGCCTCAATAGATCACTGTTAATCCTCAGATTTTTTTTTTTTTTGCAGCATCGCCATACCGCCAGATCCTGCTAATTCATTGAAAATGTCACTGAAAACTGCTGACACAGAGATTTGTAAGCAGTGGAGCCCTAGCCTCAGTGCTGGGCTTTCTGGTGTGTTTTCTTCCTCAGTCTGTACCTCCCGTGTTACAGAAAGGTTTATCTCGGCAGCATTAACTGTATTGGGGCGCTGGAGGTTGTTCCTACTGTGTGTTTGTGTGCATGCAAATCTGACGTGAGCAAGTTGCTGCTTTGAATGGGAGTTTGGAGCCTGCTGGGGAGCCCCCCCCTCCTGCCAGTACGGCAGCTCTGCTCGGCTGAAGTGCTGTCGGTAGCAGGAGAGCTCTCGTTTGAGCAAAACTTAAGTTGAGCTAAATGCCAAGTCTTTCCCCGACAGGTCTGGCTGTGCTTGCTGGCAGGTCACTCTTCTGGCTGTCGGCTGCTCCCTCTGAGGCACCTTTGTCTGCTGCAGGGACGAGCAAATGTGTGCATTTACCCTCATTTGTTGCAGTCTGTAATCCCGTGTATTAGCTTAATCCACCAGAGACTGAGTTGGAGTCCTCATGCTAAAGCTGCAATGGCCTGGCATCGCCTGAAGTGCCCTGGCACAGACAGAATTAATGCTTCCCATCTGATGTCTCTGATAACAGCCTCCTGCAAGTTAGAAGAGTTCTGACCTTATTGCTTACGTCTAATGTTCAATTTTCTGGGCTGCAAAGGTGGATGAGGAGAGACAGGAGGGCAGGGGTGAGCAGGGTGCTGGCTGTCAGGACTGCAGCGAGAGTGACGGTTCTTCCAGTGGCTGGGGAATCGGTATCCTGTAGCACAGCGCAGAAGCAGGGCTGCCTGTTTCTCCACCCAAAAGTGGAAAACACAAACCTGCTGCTTTCCTGCTCTCTGCCAGGAGAGTCTCCAGAGGAAAGTACCCAAGCTGTGCATCAGCAACACTGGTATCAGTCTAACTCGGCACCTTCGGAGGAGCTCGCCTTCCTCAGGGGAGCGGGAGGGATGATTTTAGGCAGCAGGAAGACTATATTGCTACAAGCGATGGCAGGGGCACCAGCAGGCACCAGGTACCTTTCTGTACTACATGATTTGGCCAGCACAGTTAATGCATCACTCGCTAAGTAGCCAGAGAGAAATTGCCATATGGCCCGGCCTGCTGTTCCTCTAGTAAAAGAACCCAAAAATGTGTACTCCAAAGGCGCAGCTTGTTCCTGTTCTAGCATCTGCGTATGCTCCCTCTAGCAGGAGGGAGCAGAGCCACTGCCGTCTGCTTCTCAGGTACAGGCCGGGAGAGCCGGAGGTCGGGGCAGGAGCCCCATTTCAGCCGCTCCCCGGCTCCTGTGCCTGGGGTGCAGGGACACCTTCCAGGCTTCTAGTTGTGGCTACAGAGCAAATAGCATCCTCCTCTTTGGGGGACTGAGGGAGCGATACACAGAATGTCCATCTTTTTTGCCCTAGTCTAGCCGTGGATGAAGCCTGGCGAGGCAGAGGTGTGTGTTGTACCGCGCACTGTGGTTGCCTGGCCCTGCAGCCTGCTGTGTGCTCAGACATCTGGGCTGTCTCTCCCGGCACACCAGAGCATGAGATTTCACAGGGGTGAGTAATAAGGCTCGGCCGAGTCTGTCGTGTTTGTGCATCAGTGACCAAGGCATCTCCCAACCCTCTTCTGGCTTCTCTCCAGTGCCTTCCCCGGCTGGCACCAACCTGGAGGTCCTGGCTTGGTCTTGGTGGTGGTCAGCCTCGCAGAGGGATGGCTGTGACCGCCTGTGCCTTCCAGCTCCCCAGGGATGGAGACGCTGGGGCTGGAGGAGCTGACCTGGGAGGAGGTGTTTGGCAGATGTCCCTGCAGTGGCACTGGTTTGAACGTGCAGCCCAGGCAGATCTGGCCCCACCGGTACTTTAAGACTGGCCTGTTTGCACAGGCCACTAACGGAGAAAGCTGCAGAGCAGCCCTGGGAAGCCCAGGCCGGACACAGCAGGTAGGGCTCAGTGTCCTTGTTGTGTGTGGGTGCCTCCCGAACCCCAGCCCTGCCCTGCTCTCATGCCGGGGGCAGAGGCTGCCAGAGGACCTTTCCCAGCCCTCGGCTGGCTGCTGGCAGGGCAGGGTGTGGGCAGGCAGCTTCCCCTCTGTCTCAGAGGGATGATGGCTTCGAAAGGCTTGGTGACTTCCTCTGGCTGCCAGCTCCGTCTGGGCAGGGGCCTGGCAGCACCGGCCAGGGAAGCTGCACTGCTCAGAAAAGAGTCCAAACCCTTTCAGCACCTGAGCTGTGGCAGAGCAAGCTCGACTTGGATCATCTGTTTAGCAGTGTAAATATAGACGTGTGGTCATTTCACCCACACATGGTTATGACGGTGTCCTGTTTTCCCATGTGGTTGTGCAGTAGTGTGCTGGTTTGCAGTGAGCATGGGGAGACCTTCATGGATCAAAGCAGAGCTGTCTGCAGGGAGAGGACAGTGCATCCAGCTGCTAGGTGAGCTCAGGGGCATGGTCAGCTCAAGGTTTGCATGGGAAAACCGTGCAGTGGAGGGACAGAAATTAACATCAGTGTGACCATAGATACCCCGAGTGCTGTGGGACAGTGCTGCAGCACCAAGGTCTGTTGTGTCGTGCAGGACTGGGCTCGAGGTTGTGCTCCCCATCACTGGCAATGCTTTGCAGGCTCTGATCGCTCAGGGGAGCCCCAGCTGGGCCTGGCTGCGTCACCAGGGGACCCAGCAGAGGACTCTGTGTCAGCCTTCTGGATCAAGGTGTTTCCTTTCTGCACATGATGAGTCCTCCCAGGCCTTCTCCACGTCCGCTGGTACAAGCAAACACCCCCCTGTCCGAGCGTGGAGCGGAGGGGAGTGGCTGAGCTGTGAACAGGAGAGTCTTTGCTTCCAGACAAATCTCCGCTGGATTGGGAGAAATCTCCAAGGTTGCTCTCTGTCTTGCACTGTAAGACGGCTCTTCCGCACGGTTAGCGTGTTGTTGCTGCTCCTGCTGTCTGGGTTTGTTTTTTTCCAGGCTGTCTGGGGCAGTGGCTCCTTTCCCTCCAGGAATTTTTAGGGAGGATTTTCCAAAGACTGTGTGGGGGCGGCCAATCTCTGCTGGCTCAGCTCCTATCGGGAGGAAAGGCTGCTGCAGGTATGGCCCCACAGCAGAACCCTGCTAATCCAGCTGCTTCTGCTGCCTAATGACTTTCTCAAGGTATTTTTAGCTGCACGTAAACTTCAGGAAAAGCTTTTTTGCGGCCGAGCACACTGTGGCCTTTGTTCAGGCTTCTGGGAATGGGGAGGTAACAGCTCAGCGCGGTTGTGGTGGCTTGCACAGCCCTTTCCTATCACAGTGCATTTGCAAGCTGCTCAGGAGCATTGCAGCCTGCTGCATGGGGCTGTCGGAGACCCCTCGAGCGATGCTGAACTCCTGCTGACCTGCTCTCACCTGTGCACAGTCTGCGGCTTGCTTTGGCAAAGCTTCGCTCAGAAAGGAGCTTTCAGAAGGGGCTGCTCCTCCTGGGTATCTGCATGTCGTGGGGGCCATCAGAGGAAACCTTCTCACTTCTGCCTGCTGTCAACAACCATCTCTGTTGCAAAGTCAACTTGCACGTGGAATTAGCACATTAAATGTCCTGGATCTTTGCTTGAAGCTCTCAGGGCTGGAGGGACAGGGGCACTGAGTGGCTTCCCATGGGCTTTGTGTCCCCCTTGCTGCTTGGATTCTGGTGTCGTACAGCAGATGCGGCCAGGCGGGCAGAATGGCTCTGCGTGCTGTGCATGATGCCACATCTCCCCTGCTGTGGTCTGGGGAACACTCCAAGGCACCTGCATGGCTAGCGGGACATGTTGCCCTGTCCTGCCATCGTGGTGGCTGCACAGGACGGATGAGCACTGTGAGTGTCCCTTGCAGGGTGCCAAGGTGGCTTTTGCTGCTGTTTTCCATGTGAGAGGTACCTGGGTGTTGGGGCACGGTCAGCCTGTGCCCTGCCTATGCTCACGGGATGGCTGGGACAAGGGAAATTGTAGATTTTCCCCATTATGTCAAGACTAGTCAGCAGTTGGAAATGGAAGCTCAGCCTTTAGGAGCAGAGTTGCCAGCTGGAGAGTTTAAAGTAGTTGCCACCTCCCTTCTCATGGTAAGGGGGGGACTCGGCTTGGGGCTTGCTGACTTTCCACCTGCCAAAGGCACCAGTCACGTGGCAAAAGACCAAAATGGCTTTGTAATCCCAGGTAAGTTGGACACGGAGCCTCCACTGTGTCCATGTCGGAGGAGCTCCTGCTAGGAGGGGCAAGCAGGAGCACAGGGAGCAACTTGGTGTGGGGTTACTGCTAAATATCTGCATCTCCTGCTTGCAGCGAGAGGCAGGCAGGACCTGAGCTTGCCTGTGGTCTCTGCTGCATTGTCGCTCCGCCAGGCGCTCTGGATCATGCCCGTGCTTTCACAGGAGTCTCCTGTCTTGGTCAGGATCATCTGTTTTTCTTCATCTGTTTTTATTAACTCCTGTCTCTGAAATAGCTCTGGCACTGAACTCCCGGGGAACACTCCAAGGCACCTGCATGGCTAGCGGGACATGTTGCCCTGTCCTGCCATCGTGGTGGCTGCACAGGACGGATGAGCACTGTGAGTGTCCCTTGCAGGGTGCCAAGGTGGCTTTTGCTGCTGTTTTCCATGTGAGAGGTACCTGGGTGTTGGGGCACGGTCAGCCTGTGCCCTGCCTATGCTCACGGGATGGCTGGGACAAGGGAAATTGTAGATTTTCCCCATTATGTCAAGACTAGTCAGCAGTTGGAAATGGAAGCTCAGCCTTTAGGAGCAGAGTTGCCAGCTGGAGAGTTTAAAGTAGTTGCCACCTCCCTTCTCATGGTAAGGGGGGGACTCGGCTTGGGGCTTGCTGACTTTCCACCTGCCAAAGGCACCAGTCACGTGGCAAAAGACCAAAATGGCTTTGTAATCCCAGGTAAGTTGGACACGGAGCCTCCACTGTGTCCATGTCGGAGGAGCTCCTGATAGGAGGGGCAAGCAGGAGCACAGGGAGCAACTCGGTGTGGGGTTACTGCTAAATATCTGCATCTCCTCCTGCTTGCAGCGAGAGGCAGGCAGGACCTGAGCTTGCCTGTGGTCTCTGCTGCAGTCGCTCCGCCAGGCGCTCTGGATCATGCCCGTGCTTTCACAGGAGTCTCCTGTCTTGGTCAGGATCATCTGTTTTTCTTCATCTGTTTTTATTAACTCCTGTCTCTGAAATAGCTCTGGCACTGAACTCCCACACCCCTTCCACTTTCCTTGCCAGTGGGCTCCTCAAAATGCCTGCTCCGGTCTGCCGACGGCTCCTACACCTGGGGTTTGGGGGTTGCCAGCCGCATGCGGCGCTGAGGGTGCCCAAACAGCCTCTGTGCTTGCAATAAGGGCAAGAAATGCGGGTGTTCAGCTGGAAGTCGGGGCTCTGCGAGCAGCTGGCTGTTCGTTAGCTGTGGTAGCAAATGAAGCTGCGTGCAGTGGCATCTGCTCCTGTGGGTAGGACCTGGGTGCTTGGTCCAGCCTGCTGGAAAATTCTCTATACGTGGAGGACCTCAGGGCTGGCATAAAGATGCTTCTCTCTCTTTGGGGGAAGGAGAGTGTGGGCTGGAAGGAGCAGGTCTGAAAACAAGAGATACTGCTAATTGCCTGCAGCATCTCTCTGCTTAATGGAGTGGAGAATAGAGCTTGCTGTGTTTCCCTGGCTCCCTGCTTGGTGCAGGGCTGAGTTCTGGGCTCGTGACCGCGAGCCAAGCACTGCTGCGATGTCCTTGGTCCACGTGAGCTGCGACGGGGCACAACTTCAGTCTGGGTTAGCTGGTCTTGGAACTCATCACTGGCTGTGAAGAGCCGGAATGGCCTTTTCCAGCTCTCATGGGCAGCTTGTTGCAGGCAGGAGCTGCAGGAGGGATTTGCAGGCTGCTCCCTGCCCCAGGTGGGGTCACAGCAAGTCTGAGTGTGCTGTGAGCCAACAGGTCTCTGGGTGCTTGGGCTTGGTCTGAGCTGTCGGGGTGGTCAACCCTGACTTGTGGCCGGTTCTCATCTGGTGACTTACTTGGAGGCTGGGCTACCCATGTGGAAACTATCAGTGCCACCAAGTCATACAGTGGCTCCGAGAGCTCAGCTGCATCCTCTGTGAGTGATGCTGGCCATGTGTGTTGCTGGGAGAGCATATTGCCTTGCTCGGTGCTGCCATTGGGAGTGACCTTCAGGACCCCTGGTTTTCTGCAGGGGGTTGGAAACAGTGAATATGAAGTGCTCACAGGTTCACTTCCAGCCTGGCTTTCTGTTGGTGCACGTGAGCTGGGCAGGAGCTTGACCAAAATGACTTGTTAGATCATGCTGCCTGTAATGTAGAAGAGGGACTTTCACCTTGTGGGGTCTGTGAGCTCTTCCTAAGGGTCCTGGAAAGGCTGTGAAGTTTTATGCTCCTAGCGGGAGACTTGAAATCGCTGCCTGCATGTTCATCTGGGGCTCTGCGGGTCAGACAGCTGGAAAGTCACCAGGTCTTGGTGGAAACTCAGTGGCCAGTATCCTCTGGGACTCCCATCTCCCTTCCTTCTGCATTGCAGTAACAGGACTTGCTCCCTCTCCCTTTCAGATGGAGCAAGTCCCCTTCCTGCAATGCAGAAGCTGCACAGGAGAGTTGTTGTATTCCAGTTTATCGATTCGCTTTCCAAAAGTAAGAGTAACGGGTATAAGGTCAACGATGAATGGTGCCCAATAAAAGGCGGAAACCCTTGGAGCAGCGAACAAGCACTGGGTTAGTTGAGTCATTCATATTAGCCAGGCTTTACCCCGTAACCAACAAGCAAAGGCACCTGCTACATCTCAAGCTACTGCCTTTAACCGAGTGAAGCTTCCCAAAGAGGGAATAGGAGAAGCTGCCCCACACCTCTGTGCCTGTCCCAGCTCTGCAAGGCATCAGGCCTGGCAATGGAGGCAGGGACTGGCTTTGTGCCTCCACCTGGTGGAATGACCGGGTGTTGCAGTTTAGCCTACAAAATTCGGTTTTATTTGGGGGACAGGGAGGGAAATCACCAGGGAGGTGTTCTGCGTGGGGCGATAGGAGTGAGCAAATCTTGCTCCTCTCTGTAAGGACAAAGTGTATAAATAGACATCTCTTAGTTTTCTCCTGACTTGCCTTCGTAGCGATACGCAATGGGATGCTTGTCGTGTTATTTATTCTGCCTGCCTTTGCGCTGCAGGTGGGATGCACGCTAACTGGGATGTCCTTAGGTCCCCGTGGGGTGGCTGAGCGAGCGGAGGGGCAGAGGTGCAGCTTTTCATAACGTGAAGGATGTACTGAGTCAAACGCCACCTCCCCTGCCTCCTACCTGGATCGCAGTGTCAGTGGGGGGGGTTATACCCTTCTCTCTTCCCCACCTCTCCCTGTCATGTAATCCACTTAATCCCCTGCCAACAGGATTCTATTACTGTCAGCTCTGCGGAGCCAGTATTGCTAATGGGCAAGCTGTCTGCTCCGGCTTGCATCAACAAAGAGCTAGCCACGTCTAGAGTCTTGGTACCGCCAGCAATGATCCTACAAAGCAGAATAAACACAGCTTGATTTAATAGGTATCCAGGTCTCTTCTTAGCACTGCCACTTTAAAAACGAAACCTCTCATGTTTACGCATATTTAACAAATGTGGATAAACCTCAGTGCTTTTCTTACTGAAGGCGACTTTGGGAGCTGCCTGATGTTACCAGATCACACTGCGGATCCAGTTCAGATGTCACGCTGCCCTGGGAGGGAATCCGCAGTCTGGATGGGAGTGCCGGAGGGTGGAGAGGGTCGGGCAGTCGGAGTCTGTAGCTGTTGCTTTAGCCTTGCGCTGAGTCTTGGCTCTGATCTGCGCCCTCAAGGCCGCTGTTGCAGGGTGGGATATGGTTGAAGAAAACCAGTGTTGAGGTTTTAATGTTGTGGAAATCTTTTCCTTGGCTCCTGTTGTCTAAGCAGCAGGGCTGAGGTATTGCAGGTCCCTTCTTGGGACGGGGGGGTGGATTTAGGCCTGGGAGATGGACCTCGTTCCAGCTCCTGAACACTGTGCAGTCTGTGCGTGGGGTTTGGCGTGTGGCTAAGGCTATAGAGGCTTGATCCCCACCAGACTTCCTTACCACCCTCGGACAGTGCCTGTGCTCTCACCTTGCCCCTGACTGGCTGTAGCCTACTTGAGGAAAGATAAACACACAGCATCCCTTCTCCACGCCCTGTGTCAGTAGTCTGGGGCTAACCACTTACTATGGCACTGGGATCCCTTAAACCCTGCCCCAAAATACCTTATTTCCAGGGTATCTTAACGTAGAACCACTCACTGGGAATGGAGACATCTCCTGGCCCAAGGAGAGGTGGGTGGCAGCAGATGCTCCCATTGACTCAAGCACTTCTCATTGGATCTGGAGTTGTCCAGTGGGCTGTAGGCAGCTGAACAAGTTGTGTGTTGCTCCCCAGGTGGTGGCCTCTCTCTCCAGAAGATCATGCTCTCCAGAAGATCACACCATTCCAAAGCAACGGCCTGTCCCACTTACCTTGTACTCTTGTTTCCCACAGGGGTCCTGACAGCTGGAGAGCACAACTTTCCCTTCCAGTTCCTGCTGCCAGGTATGATGCAGATAAATGGCTGAAGGCACTTCCATGTAAGCCTTGGCTTTTGCAGCCTCTCGAGCTGTGCTGAGCAGGTCTTGGGCTGGATGGCAGAGGCAGGCTGGCAGCTTGGCCTGGAGACGCTAGAGGGAGCGTAAGGTCAGCCACAGACAGCCAAAGAGCTTAAACAAGCCGGTACCTTCTGCGTTGGTGCAGAGCCGGGTCTGAGCTGTCACTGATGCCTCCCTAAGCGTGACCCTGCGAGCTCTTTGGGTGTGCGCAGGGGTCCTGGCCTGTGGCTAGCCAGCCGTCCTGCACACAGTGCGCTCAGAGAGAGGATCTCTGCTCTTGCACCTGTGGTTGCAGAGGATCCCTTCTGTAAGGAGGTTGCAGCGAGGTCTCCGAGTGACCTAAGTGTTCAGCCCCAGGTCTTTTTTGGGGGAATCCCCATGTGCTCTGTGTCTCAGGTACTTGCAGAACTCCTCAGGTGAAGAGGAAAGCTGTTTAAAGGGACTACACTTTCAGTTCAGAAATGCTTGGCCTGACTCAGCCTTATGATCCTTTTCTTTCTCTCTCAACTCCAGCCTCTGCTCCTACATCATTTGAAGGACCTTTTGGCAAGGTCCTCCATCAGGTGAAAGCTGTGATAGACACACCTCGCTTCTCCAAGGACTACAAGTGCAACAAGATCTTCTATGTTCTCTGCCCTCTCAACTTGAACGACATCCCTGACATCGAGGTAAGAACAAGGAGGAGCGTGGCTGGGAAGTGCCAAGGCTTCAGCATTTGTCCTTGTCCTGCGTGCTGTCTGGAGAATAATTGTGTGGTTGGACAACTCTCTGACTGCATGCCCTGACTGTGCAAGAGCAGGACAAGGACTCCTGATCTGTCCTGCTTTGCCATCAGTCCCTGCTCCCAGTGATTTTTGACTCTTCCGCATGTTGCTTTGAAAGATTTAGGTGAATTTTCAGCATGCAGAGAGAGGTGTTGACCAGGTGCTTGTAAAGACCTGGGTTTGGGGAACTTGCTTTGGAGGGAAGAGTGGCTAATAGGACAGCAAAACTGAGAGGGAGGGAGAAGTGAGACCTGTTGTCTGTGGCAGTGCTGTGTTGCTGGTTCTTTGCGTCCTCTTAGACCAGATATTTCTACTTGCTTTTTTTTGAATCTCTGCGTGTTTTCCTGGAGGCTTTCTGACTCTCTTGAGCCAACGTCTCTGTCTTTCTCCTGTCCTGCAGCAGCCCAACACTATGTCAATCACCAAGAAGTTCAACTACAAGCTTGTGAAAAGTGGCAACATTATCTTGACCGCCACCTCAGATCTGAAAGGGTACATCGTGGGGCAAGCAATCCAGCTCCGCACAGACATAGAAAACAAATCGGGCCGGGACACCGGGGCTGTGGTAGCCAGTCTGCTCCAGGTAGGCATCCGAAAGGGTGATTCTTTGGCTTGTGCTGGTACTCCACCCCCCTGAGACGCCTGTGAAACCAGGGCGGTTCTCACCATTGTGCATCTCTGCTGCGTGTGGCTGGGAGGTAGCAGCGAGGAGTCCAGACCTCTGGCTAACTCTGTTTCTCTCTACCTTCTGGGGAAAGAGGTGGTAGAACTTGTCTTGCTTACACCAACTCAGTCTATCATATAATGATGGGTATTTCTGCTCTGTAATATGCACGTTAGGTTTGTGCTTGCACTTATTTGACAAAGCAGTTGGGTGGTTTTATGTCCTGACTTACGTTTGTGGGAGACAGAAGACCATCTGCAATCTTTCTGCTAGCTGTATTTTCTCCTGTCTGTACAGAAAGTGGCTTATAAATCCAAGCGCTGGATTTACGACCTGAGGACCATCGCGGAGGTGGAAGGCTCAGGAGTGAAAGCCTGGAAACATGCAGAATGGAAGGAGCAGATCCTTGTTCCGGCACTGCCCCAGTCCATCCTGCAGGGCTGTAACCTCATACATATAGACTACTACATCCAAGTGAGTACATCAGTGCTCCTGGGGAGCCCCAGTGGGCTGTGCTGCCTTCTGGGTTGAGCTCAATGGCTGAACTCCGTAGCTGTGTGGTGCGGGTGGCCCTCGCATCAGGTGAACCTTCCCAGTGCAATGTATAATGAAGAGGATGCCACTGTTTTTCTTTCTCTTCCAGGTTTCCCTCAAGTCGCCAGAGGTTTCAGTCACTCTCCCCATTTATATTGGTAACATTGCTGTGAACAGGGTGCCTCTGAGCCCCTCCCGGTCCATCCAGCACATACCGTCTGCAGTGGTACCCAGCGCCCCCCCGGAGGAAGAGGAGGCTGCCAGCGGTTATCACCCGATGGACAATGTCTCGATCCCCACCAAAAGCCATTCCCAGCAGCAGCCGTTTAGCTACGCCCCAGGACTGAGCTTCCAGGAGATAAGGGTGGACTCAGAGCAGACGGGCTCCCCAAACCATCCCACGCTCTGCCTGTCGACGGGAGCCACTGTCCCTTACTACGCTGAGGGGAACGTGGTGCCCGTCCCCACGGCCAGCTCTCTCATTTTGCCTCCGGAGTACAGCACGTGGGGCTACCCATACGGTGAGCAGCCCACCTCTGAGATCTAAACGGGCTGGCAGTGTGGTAGTAAATGTCTCCTGCCACAAGAGTCTCTTTGCTAGCTGGGAACTGGGTGGGAGTATAGGGATGTCAGCCTGCCGGGGGCTGATGTCAGAGGGGATCATGAGATCTCTCTGCCTGCTTTAGCCTCCGGAGGGAGTCCCCTCTTACAGCTGTAAAAGCCGGCTCTCTGTTCCCACGTCTACACTCATGCCTGCCCTGGACTCGTCGTGAGAGGATCTCCCTGTTCTTAAATGAGCTTTCAGCCTCCTACTGATAGAAAAACTTCTTGGCTTGTGGTGAGGCTGGTGGGAGCAGAGCCAGGAAAATGATGTAACTGAAATCTTCTGTCTGACTTGGAGTGGGCCTGCAGCTGGTCTGAAGACACAAGCTGTGGGGGTGGGAGCTGAGAGACTGTCCAGGGTGGAAAAGCTTGGGGAAATCCCAGCATGCTGGATTCCTGGAGCCGTGCTTGTCCTCGGCGGCTGGGGTGGCAGGGACCAGCGGTGTCCGTTAGCACAGACAGACAGTTAGCACAGTCCTACCCAAATAAACCCGTCTGTTAGCACTGGGTTAACGAGACACTCAATGTGTCACTTCAGCCCTGGCTTGGGGCACACGGAGCACGGGTCACCTGTGATCTGGAGGTGTTGGAGTACGTGAGGATGCTTGTGAAAGAAGGGGAGGAACAGAACAGGACTTTGAGGTGCTGATTTTAATCCCTGTAGGCGTCAGGACAGGGATGGGACTGGCTGGCTCAAATCCTGCGTGTGCACATGCAAACCACTTATATTTCAGTGGGGCAGGTTGTAGGGTCCTAGGGAGAGTGTGCCTGCTTGTGTGACACGTGTACATGTTAGCAGTTTGCTTTACTCTGCACCGAGTTACATAGACTGGGGTGAAGGGAACCTCCCAAACATCCAC
>NW_008825051.1:651073-654180 GCF_000699105.1 Pygoscelis adeliae | reverse complement strand
CGCTCTTATTCTTTCTTTCCCCCGCAGAGGCGCCTCCATCCTATGAGCAGAGCTGCAGCAGTGCCAACTCCAGCATCAGCAACGGCAACTAGCCGCCCCTGCTTTGAGTCCCGCTGGCGCTGCCCACCCCCAGGCGCCACAGCTCACCTGCCTACTGCAAAGTCTGGTACAGCACAAGGCGTCTTTTTATCTCTCTGGCTGCTTGGTGGGGTAAACGGCACATCCCAGCCTGGGCTTTTTAAGTCTCTTTCTAGGGAGGGGGGGGGAAAACAAAAAGGGCAGCCAGAGCAGCCTGCGTGTGTGTGTAGGAAAGGTCTGGGAAACTGAACCGTCTCCTTCTGCTGCACCAAGTGCTGGAGAACTGGTTTTGCCCCAGGGATGCCCTCTGCAGCAGCCTGTGTTTAAAGTACTGTAGTCAACGCTAACTGCTTTACTATCAAAGCACCTGCGATGCCTTATCTGAAATGCTCCTGACTTGTCATGTCTCCACTGTAGGTGAAGGCTGGGCTGTGTGGACTTCCCCTTCTCTTTTAGGGGCCATGTGCTCTCCAGAAATGGTTTTGACAGCCCTTCTTCCTTGTCCTCGTAGGTCCTAAGGGTAGCTGAAACAGGAGGTTTCTTGGAGTAAGCAGGTTCGGAAGGTCAGGGACTCTTAAAAAGCCAAAAGCACAAGCCCTTGCTATACCTGTGTTGTGGGGTGAGCGACCGGCAGCCTTTGGTCCTCTCGCAGTGGGCTGCACCACTGCCTGCATGCGGTGAGAGGAGAGCAGGCTCTGGCAGCGGGGAGCTCGCTGGGGCACTTGCTCATAACTCAAGAGGCCCTGGCGAGCTGTGGAGGGAAAGCTCAGTGTTACCGTGGGGTGCCCACCAGCCAGCTTCTGGCCTTTTTTCAGCAAGGGTGACTTTTCTCTGAAAAGCCCTGTAGGAGGCAGTCCATCCTTGCTTGCCGCTAGACCGCAGCGCCCAGGATGAACAGCGCTAGTCAGTCTGCAAGCGGGGGGACCAGATCCCCCGTGTCCCATCTCCCACCCCTGCAGGGTGCTCTCTCCATCCCAGCTGCCGCTGCCTTTGGCAGGCCAGAATTACATGACAATCAAGTTACAAAAGTCTGTCCGATGCTACCTCTGAGTCTGCCCAAGGACCCTGTCCGTGGAAGCCCTTCCCTCTGGGACGGCCCTCCCTCGAGGCCCAGCCTGGCGTCTCTCGCAGGAGCGGTCAACGCTGCCAAGCCAGTGCGCGAGGGTGCTGGGCCTGGGGACTGCTCTCTCCACGAGCCGGTACTGGTTTACCGCCTGTCTCCCGAGCCGCCTCTCGAGCCACAGCAGGATGCGAAAATGAGTGAGTGGGAACACAAACCGCTACGCCTCATTTGCAGCCTCCGCTGGACCTGGCAGGTCGGGGGAAGAAGCTGGTGGATGTAAAACAGCATTTTTCTTTTGCGCTTTTCCCCCTCCCTTGTTTAGCTTTTTTAGTATTGATTGCCCAAGCTGAGGAAACCACAAACCAGATAGTTAAGAGCCGCAGGCATCCAGCCACGGCTGGAATTGTGGACTGCAGACCTTTGGCACCTCTGAGAATTGGTCTCCACACTGCCTCACGCTGGGCAGGCAATATCTAACAAACCTGTTAGGAGCGCTACAGCCTCTGCCTCCTCATTTTAGCCTGCCTCTGCACACCCCTGGCAGGCAGCTGGGACAAGCCCTGCTTTGCACTCTTTCTTTGCAAATGCTTTTTATTTTATTTTTTTTTTTAAGTGTTGAACTGCTTTAAGGATAGCGTAGAGAAGGTGCCGTTCCGAGCAGTGCTGGCACAACATGCACCAATGTTGATAGAATGATTGTCCTTTACCCTGAAAAAATATATATATATATGAGATGAAGTTTTGTTTTTAATGATTGAATTCATAAATACAAATTTTAATGCTGTATTTAATAAATTATTCTAAGAGAAAAGCTGTGCTTTTTCATCCATTTCTGATGCTTACCCATGTGCCTGTTCATGCCAAATCCAGGAATGCACCTTGCTGATTTCTTACAAAATGAAGCAAGTTTTTTGCTCTCACCAGGAAGGATGGGGACTTCTGCCAAGGCAGCTCGGGGAAAACAAGCACGGTGCAGCCTGAGCGCGGTGCTGGGCTCGTAGTTCCAGATGGTTGGAGGGAGTCGGGCACCACGTGGGCTCGGCTTTGGAGAGAGCAGCCGCTGCACTGCTGCTTCCCCGGCCCTGTGTCCCGAAGTCCAAGTGGGCCACGGGTCTCGGGCAGTGCTCTCTGCTGTCCGACTGGAGAGGTGGGCTGGTGGGGAGGAAGGGGAGAGTGGACTCTCCCTTCAGGAGGATGGAGATGGAACAGCCAAGGTCTGGCTGGAAGGGCTGGAGACCACCAGCCCGTGCTCTCTCCTAAAGAGGCTTTTGGAATAAACTTACTGAAAACGGAAGAAGGCTCCTCCCCACACCCACAGTTTGGTGATACCATGTCTGAAGCATGTAGGTGTTGCCTAAATGTTGTCATCGCAAGTAGCCTGAGGTGTGATCTGTGTCTCGGACACGAGGATCCTTCTTCACCCTCTGCTCAACGTATGCTTCTGCCCAGCTTTTATTATTTTAGACTCTCTCCTTTGCCTCGCGGTCTGTGCCTGCCATGAAAAGCACTCTTGATACGCAGGGGATCAAAGGCGGGTGCTTGTTCGTTCATAACGGTACATCTCTTCCCCAGTGCTCTTCCTCTTCCTCCCAGTTAGTTGAACCTGTTTTGCCTGGCTCAGCCCGTAACTCCTGTGGCCTTCCTTGCTGTTGGCAGTACGTATCCCTCCTTTCAGACCTCCACCCAAATCCCTTCCACACCTCTGGAAAAATTCCTCTGAGCTGTCAGTGCTTCTGGATGTGCTGGGTTGGGCTCCAGGCTCCTGACCCAGCCGGGGTCTGGGAGAGGCAGCCTGGGCCAGGACTGAGTTCCCAGTTCCTTGTTCTCCATCCCTGAAGTTGAGCTGCTGGTGACGTTGTCCAGCCCGTGTTCCTTGGCTGGAAAACTTGAATGCTGTTTGGTTACTGTGGCCAGAGCCACTGGGATGCCCTTCTAGACCCCCAGCCAGTGTCCTGCCCCCTCGCTT
>NW_008825051.1:648689-650749 GCF_000699105.1 Pygoscelis adeliae | reverse complement strand
TTGTTTTCGCTGGTAGGGCTGGGCACGCACAGCTCGGGCAGAGAAGAGGCCTCGCTCAGACCTGCGAGGCGGCTCTGGCCGGGATGCAGCAGGTTATCACCCTAAGTTTGTCTCTGAGCAACCTCGCTGTTGTGCAAGCGGACAGAAATAACTGGCAAAGCGCTGTGGTTTTCAACGTTCCTGCCCAGCCTTGCCTGTCCCCCAGCGCTGCGGCAGGGAATCGAAGCCTGGCGCAAAGAGCCTTTGTTCGTGTTTCACAGACCCCTTTGAAACGGTCCAGGACTGCAGGATGGAGGAGTTAGTCCAGCTCTCCTTAAACCTACCCGCAGTTGTGGCCTCGGTGCTGTGGCAGCGAGGTCCTCGGGGTATACGAGTACTTTGCGTGAGCACGATGGAGCTAAAACCAATGTTTGGGTGTGAGTATGGTCCCCTCTGGAGAGGGCGAGTGGACAATCCCTCTGTCCTCTGCCTCGCCGCTGTCTCTGCAGCCTCTCTGGCTTCAACCCCTTTAAGTCCTGGGGAGCTCCTGTAGGCCCCGGGTCATCCCTCTCTCCTCTTTCTGAACTCTGGAATAAAGGGGAAAAAAAACCCATTTTTCCAAACCCAGCTCTGGGTAAAAAACTTCAGCGCACAGGAATTCATTCAAATTCCTGGCTCAAATTTTTTAAGCGATCGTTTTGTGGTTTTCTTTGAAATGGGGAGGGGAAGTGGTGGGGCGCGAGTGAAGCTTGTGAGCTAATTGTTTCCAAACTCAGTATTCAATGGAAAATACCAAAAAGATCTTCTGTCCGTTTTCTTTTTTTCCCTGCTGCTTCTTTTTTGTCCTTCATGGCTTTGTTCTTGTCCCGCTCTCCACATGTGCCGCTTCCATGTTTTTGGCTTTTTCAGTGTTGTTTGTGTCCTACTAAACTCCGCTTTGGCACCTGTTGTCCTGTTGCCTGCAGGAGATGGGGAACGGGGAGACGGGGGACGCGAAGGCTCTTCTTCTTGTTGGACGGTGATTCTTTTTCAGCTTTCCACTGAACTTTCAGTAGTTTTGTAAAAGTAACTATTTTCTGCTAGGAAGTTTTCCTGTTGAGCCAGCACAAGAGAGGAGATAAAGGGTGTTCTGGGGTCCATTTGTTTATTCTGTATTTTAAAATATTTCCAACTATCTGCAACAGGAATGTCCCATCCCTCCTCCCCAGGAGAGACTCGTGCGCTCTCGGTGGGTGATCCCCTGCCCCGGTCTCCGCGGCTCCCCTCGGGCCTCGCAGCAGCTGCTTCAGGAAAATGGGGAGTTCGTGGCAAAACAGATCTCATCCTCGCTCCGCTTGCGTTAATTAGCCCAGGAGGCTAAGCCGGTGGAGCTGCAGGGTTTGAGGTGGGACGAGAGCCGCGGCAGGCAGCGATGGGCTCCAAGGGGTCTGTGCGTTCCTGGTTATTTTTGCTTCTTGTGGGAGTCGCTTCCCTTCCTGATGGCCCAGGGAGGTTTGTCCCGGCGACTGCAGCGTCCCCGGCTCCAGCTGAGAAAGATGGAGCCCCAGCAAACACAAGGGGAGAGGTGCCACCAGACCCCTGGCCTGATCGGCCATCCTGCCTCACCGACCTCCCTTTTGCCTCCGTCCCGAAGGCGTGAGGGCCCCGGCGGGTGCTGGGTCCTCTGCGTGCGGTGGTTTGTAGGAGCAGGGCTGAAGGCGGGCGATTCCCTCCCTCCCTCCATGGCCACCTCCCATGTCAAGGTGAGCATCCCCAGCGTGGGATGGCGGTGATGTTTCAGGGTGATGCCCGCCCTCGCTGGAGCCCAGGCTTCCCCGAGGCGCCGTTTTGAGGTGCTGGTGGTTTGCCTTTGTGTGGGGAACAGTCACTCCAGCCTGGGGGGGGGCAGAGGGGAAAGGACATCCATTCCTGCCACCGCCCTCCTCAGCTGGCTCAGCTCCTTCCCGCTGCCTGAGGCAGGGAGCGACGGGACCCCCGGGCGTCCCTCTGGGCCCCCACGCAGTGGGGAGGCACCGGAGGGGCCGTGCTGGGGGCTCCGAGGGGATGTTGCCTTGGCCCTGCCAGAGCTGCCGGTGCCTGGG
>NW_008825051.1:633923-645012 GCF_000699105.1 Pygoscelis adeliae | reverse complement strand
CCGCGGAGGGGTTACTCCGGCTGCCGGTGTAGTGGTTGGAAACGCGCTGAGCGCAAGGTTTGAGGAAACACCAGAGTCGCATCCAGAATCCCCAAAGAGAATGAAGTTTGCCACGTGATGACGACAATTAGCCAGACCTGTAAACGTCCCCAAAGAGTACAACGCACCGCTCAGCTACCCCATAAGATCATGCGAGTGGCACACGGAGCTGAAATACCTATTGCGCTTGCCGTGTTCCCTTAGGCCAGACTGAAACTTCTCCCTCAGTTTTGTTAGAGAATATAAACTCCTTTTATAAGCCTACCCTCAGGTAAACACTAGATCGCAGCACGCTCTTCACGTGCACAAAGAGAGCAATGAGAGAACAGTACAGTGTACGTTCACGTACAAACTACAGAAAGAAGAGCTGGGGGTGCGTGGATGCTCCATGAGCGTACCCAGATGCGGTTACCGACCAGCACCTCCCGACAGCTGGGTTGCGCCGTGCTGTTCAGGTGTGACAGGCTGTGCTTGCAGCCTTTCCCGGCTTTCTGTCCGAAATACTGCGCTCAGAGGGTTGTGCTGCGGCAGGGAATTTCTGCCCTGTGTGGGATGAAGTTTGTGGCATGGCCACGCGGGCAGCAACAGCAGTTCTTTGCGAAGCGCTGCAAAGACAGCTCAAATTTATTGCTCAGGCAAGATTCCTGTCATCTTTGGTGTTGAGTTTTCTCCAAGGCATTCCTTACGCTTTCTGTTCCATCACAACTGCATCTCAAGGCCTGATCCTGCTGCTCTTCCCTTGTGCTTTTGAAGAGGATCAGGTGTTAATCTTGCCATGTGATAGAGGAATCAGCCTTCAGGTGCTTCTGTGACTCCATGCTCTGGTTTTGGCTTCAGCTACCGCGGTGTGATTGCTTTCAGGAGAATGGCATGGCTGTAACTGGGGCAGGAGTTGGCTCGTAACTCATCAACTCTTAATGCGCAGGTTAGTCTTAACACTACAGATGCACACCTTTTATTTTGGGAAGCATCTCCCAGGAGTCCTGGCTGGGTCTGCTCTGTATGCAGAGCATTAAGAAATGTTGCTCTTAGAATCAGGCTTAATATCCACAGATGTTGCCGTGGATTATGGGGAGGGAATGGTGACTCATTTGGAGTTTAATTCCTCCCCTCCCCCATAAACTCAGTTAAATCTGAGGCCGGATCTGCCTTTGCTTATACCCCTCTGAGGCCCGAGGGGAGGATGTTGGTATAAATCAGACTGGAATTTAGAGACTGGAGGAGATGCTCTTTGCTTCCCCAGTGCTTGTGGGGGAGAGCAAGGGCTAGCATCCCATAACCGTAATGTTTTGCCGTGTGCAAGATGGAGCAGAAAGGAGGGATTGTTTTACTTGGTCAGGAGAGGTGCAGAGGTGTGTTCCTGGGAGGAGATATTTGCTCCGAGCAAAGAGCTGGGTGGGAGCGGGCAGGTTGGAAGAGTGCTGTCTGTCTGTCTCCAGGGAGTGTCCGCACTGCCTCTGCAGACAAAGCTGTTGGCAGTCAGTTAACTCAAGTTCCCAGTATGGAATAGCTCCTTGCTAAATCTTAGTGTTGATGGGTGAGGAAGAATCTTTAGCACCGAGATCTTTGTGTCTTCTGAGCTGTAAACTTCAGTGGTTATTCTCTTCTGGCTGCCTTACTCGGAGGCTGCCCCAAGTAAACTCTGGGCTTTGGGAAACGGTTGAGCTGCCGGGTAAGTAGCCGTCCTGCAGCCATTAGGTGCAATAATCACATCGCTGCAGAGAAGCCTGGTTTTGCTGTTGGTTTTCTTTAGCAGGTTTCTTATATCCAGTCCGGTTTGGTGCTTTTACTTATTTTAGACCGTCTGCAAATGCAGCACTAAAGATTAAACTTCAAGGAATTGAGTTTGTCTGGCTCAGCCAGTTTTATGATAGTGCAGATTCATTGAATTTGTTGCTGCTACTCCAGTTTGCATCGGTTTAGTGAAGAGAATCAGCTGACCTTGTGTTTCTGTGTTTCCTAAAATGATTGTTTGGTGTGAGCTTGAAAAGGGAGGTTTCAAGCCACGATGTTTTTCCTCAGGCTCGTGCTAACCTCAGGAAGGCCGGTGCCTGCATGCTAAGCAGGAAATAAGGTGTGTGTGTGGCTTTGAATGAAGTGGTTCTCTTCAGAAGTCGCACTGCATTTTTCATCATTTTTTTTCCTCCTATCTGTTCTGATCTGTAACATCTTTTTTTCTGGAGATGCAGCTTTGATCTTTAAAGTGAAGAGACGGCGTGCAAGCCACATAGAGGACAGATTTCCCCGCTGCTCAGCACCTTCAGCTGAGGCCGGATCTCCGGCGAGTTCAGCACCCAGCAGCTCCCCACGTTTTAAAGGCGAGGACTCAACAGGCTGAGCAGTTTTGCAAATCAGGCTCGCGGTGCTAAGGCTTTGCCCTGGCTTTGATCCTTGCTCTCATCCCCTCAGCCAGCTGGTGCCGGGAGCTCTGTAGGCAGCCCTCCGCCTGTTCAATGAACTCCCTACTGGATTAAGGGGCAACATTCACTCATGTCAAAGCGCTTCCTATTCACAGGTCCCTGGCTGGAAAGAGGTTGCTGTAATAGGCCGCCAAGTACAGGAGTGATAATAGGGAAAGCCAGGACCTAATGAGTGGTGCCTTTGAGCAGTGAGCACGTAGGTGATTTCTTCAGTTTCCCACTTTCTGTTTTGCAGGTGACGTGAAATCCAGTGCTTCTTTCAGGCCTGCCCTGCCCTGCCCTTCCTCCTCTCTCATTTACTCCTGCCAGCTGGTATCGTAAGTGAGGAGAGGGCTTTGCTTTCCCAGGGCCGTTGCTTTTAATGCGGAGTCTGTTTCAGTAAGCGACATCTGGAAAACTTGGTGCATTTTAAACCCCATCGTCTTTCCTCCTTTGTGAGCTGTCTGGAAGCCTGCATGTTTTGATGGCTGCAGGACAGCTGTTTTCCTCAGTCTCCTTAGTGCAGTGAGGTATGTTGGTACTACGTTGACATGAACACAGGAAAAAGATGTGTGTTTCCAGTTGTGTTAGATTTCTTCTGGGGTACCAGCCTTAACATAGTTCGCAACATATTAGCTGCGTCTTTGTATGAAGAAAGGAGTTTTTTCTCCTCTCTGGTACTAAACACCTAGTAAGGAGAGTTTATAACTTTATCAAGGAGGGGCTTTCGCACAAGGGTTACTTTATTAACTTGTTAAAATTGCACACTGCCCTGCCCACGACAAAATTTTACCCTGTGTCAAGTGGATGCTAACATTTACTTTCCTAACATGAATTCTCGCATGCTGAGCAAGCTATGGGCTAGCAAAGGCTGTTTGGGAACTCATCCTCTTCTTCCACATAGACAAACTTTAAATAGTAACAGAATGGGCAAATATGACTTCTGAAGTTTTAAGGGAGCCTTAAAAGTGCCCTTCAGTTGTGTTAAGCTAATGTGGCTGAGCCAAGGTGACCGAAGAAAGCATCTGAAGAACATTTTGTCAGTCAAGGCAGAATCAAAGGCCTGGTTTATACTACAAAAAAAGCTCTTCCAATATAATTATGCTGGCTGGAGAGGATGATTTTTCATTTTTCCTTGCTGAAATAGTCATACTAATAAAAGTCCTTGCTGTGGACATAGCTGTATTAGTTTAGAGGTGATTTTAGACCAGGGTAGCTTGTTCTTTGCTTTCCAAAGCAGAGGCTTGGTCTACATTTGCGAAGTTTTGCCAGCTTAGTTATCTGTCCACGAATGCAGAGAAATTGCTCACCCCTCCACCAAAGCTGTGTCAGCAGAAGTCCTGGTAGAGATGCAATTACCAGCAAAAACCCCAACAACAACAACAACAACAACAAGAAAAACAAACAAACAGCTCTTCCGCGGAGGGAACTGACTCGAGCTGTGCTGGCAGATAGAGCTGGATGGGCACTCACCTTGCAGACAGCTGTGCCAGCTGATGGAGGCATCAGCATCCCTTAGCGGTTCATTGCCGCTAGCAGAGAGTGATGTACCGGTACCCTGGGGTATCACACTTCCAAATGTGCATGAGAGCAGCTGATACTGAAACGATTAGGGGCTGATACTGTTGCGTTGCCACTGATCTGAAACGCTGGTCTGGGGCCTTGCTCCAGATTTTGTGATCTGTCTCTTCCCCCCCCCTGCCCCGGAGGCTGGGGCAATGCCGCCTGCATGGCCTCTCTGCTCCAGAAGTGGGGCTGTGGAGGGGATGGCAGCAGGCTGTGTTCCTCTTGCTTTTTCCTAGCAGAGTGCTTGGAGCAGAGCACCGCTGGTGCCTATGGTTTGGGTCATTGGATCCCAGAAAAGGAGGAGGTGAAAAGGGATTACGTTTTGTGCAGGACTGTGAGAGGGTCAAGGGGTCTGTGTGAGTGCTTCAAGACACGTTTTGCTGGAGATTTCCCTCTCCTTGACTGTCGTGGAAGCCAAAGGTCGCCACTGAAAGGCTCACCTGGCTGTCTGTGTCTCAGGTGGATCAGGGAGAAGTCGTGTGAGTCTGTCCTCCCTCAGTGTGTGGGCAGGCACGTCCTGTTGGTGACGGCTGGTGGCTGGTTGAAGTGGTAAAGTAAATCCGAGAGGGAGTGGAAGAGTTTGCTGTAGCCCTGCTGGCTTAGCTTGGCTGCCAGGCTCTGTGAAATGCATATAAACCCAGAATAAACTGTACTTACAAAAGCGCTTGATGCTGGTATCTCTGTGTCTAAAATAGAAAGGCTTTCCTGCTTTTAATTAAAAATTTCTAGCATAGGCAAAGTATCAAGGGCATCCAGCATATCCTCTTTTCAAGTAGGAAATGTTCTTCCAAGATGATTCCTGTTTCCTTAATGCCCAGCCTGATCCCCGCCATTGTCTTGCCGTCTGCCTCCATACCAGCTCGTTTTGCCCGAGTTTACATTTAAGATATTTTGGCTCCATGGAGGAGTCACCGTTCAAACACGCTGCCTGACATAAACTGCAGACAGCTGCTGAGCAAGGTGAGCCGACACGGTGTAGGGCTGAGCTACTTGTGTGTACAAGGGACTGGCTTGGGGGTGGAGGTGAGCTATTAAATATTAAATCCATCCTTTTCAGTGTCATATCCCCTTCTCAAGGGAGAGCTCTCAGAGGCGGTGGTGAGCAGTGTCAGTTTAGGACAGGGGGACAGTGAGTGGGATGGACTGGTAGAGCAGAAAATTCAGGTCCACTTCTGTATGCATACGGCTCATCATCCTGCAGAGACAGCACACGGGAGAGGGAGGAAATTTGCAGGTGGCGCAGCCGGGGAGGGAGTAAATACGGAGCAAGATAACCGAGCTGACATGGATAAACTCAAAATAAAGCCAGGTAAGTGACTTACCCCATTTGTTACAGGGAAATGTAAAATTACGCAAACAAGGGTAAAAAGAATCGAAGTGATTATAGCTTCTTGGGTCAGCTAGGCCAGTACATGACCCAGGAGATGATTATGAGCTTGCTGGGGCTACAGCATTCAAAACCAACAGCAGAGAACTGGGGAACTGAGCAAACTGAGGTGAGTGAAGATAATAGCGGCGCCCAAAGACTACACAGCAGGCCCATTACCTGTGATTTGGGGCAAAGTATTTGAGCCAAGTCCAGGAGGCTTGTGATGCTGCAGGAAAACGTGCCTGCTTGTGCTTGTCTCGTTGCTAAAAAGAAGAACGTGGTGCTTATTGCTTGTGAGAACGGAGGGCAGCCAGGATGAATCTGATGGCTTGAGCCATCCGTAGAGCCGAAGGGAACACAGCACAAGAGCACGGGCACCTCCGTGGAGAAAGAATTGCAGTCCAGGTGTCCAAACTGAAATATGCTGTGCTTTGGCCTTGGTTATGTTAAGAGAAAAAGTCTATGTGTTGTTCAGAGTGCTACTTCAGATTTTTCATTAATTTTAGAACTCAAGTGTAGATACGGACAGATGTATTTTAGCATGTTAACTGGGAAAAGGGAACCCTGGTCTCCCCAGGACTATCGGCCATGACCTGCTGATGCATTTGAATACAGTCCTGACTGCAGTGAAATACATTCCTTTCCCCCCCCTCCCCGCCTTTTCCTTTTTAAGCATGAGCTCCTGGATTCTTGAGAATCTCCGCTACCTTCTTCCTCTCCAGTCACACATTTGTAGTCCTTGCAGTTTCAGAGGAAGTTTTAATAGGTATTTCTCCCAAAGGCTCAAAGCCAGAAGGCAAATTACCCAAATGTTTTATCCAACTTCAGTGGTAATTGGGGATGTTTCATACTGCTGACCCAGAGCATTCAGAAGCTATAGTCAGGTTCTTTCAGAAATCACAATATCGTTTCAAGAAGTGGGAAATTAAACATGCACATGGTAGCAGACTTAGAAAGGATTAATGGGTTTCAAAATTACATGCTTCATCCAGCTGTTGATTTGGGAATTGAAAGTATGCCTGTCACAATATCAGGAGGTAGTTATTGAAACGTGATGTTCGTTGGTGTCTGGTGAATGTAAATGCCCAAAGGCCTTTGACTTCAAAGCCGTGCCTTACCTCCAAACTGACTGAAGTTTTTGATGCTGCGTTAGCTCAGCCCAGGTGTGAGCAGCTGGGCAGCAAAGCCATATCTATTTTTTACTATTTCTTCCCTGTAGTTTAATTTATCCTCTCTTGATTATCTCAGTTCCTGGGGTGTTACCCAAGGCATGTTTTTATGCTGCCCTTGACTGAAGTTCATTCCCTGTGAGTTTTGCTTTAGGCGCGTGGAAGGGTCTTGCGGGAAGGCGCGGGGGGCTGGCAGTGCTGTGCAGCTCGTGCCGGCGCCGCATGCCCTGCGAATCGTCAGCCATGTCTGCGCTAGCACAGGGTGGAGGGGAGGATTTGGGGGCTGGAGAGGCAGCGCCTCCAGCTCGGAGGTCGTCAGGACCTGCACTAAACAGGAGATGGGCATTTAATTTACTTGCATTTTGGGGACCTGAGAAATTAACTTAGGTTTTTTTGATGCATTTCTTATGTCCAAGGGGGTAGGTAGCAAATTTACACCCTGTCAAATGTGGTTTTATCAGTGTAAAGGAGAGAGTATCTGTATTCGGGAGATGAAAGCATTAACAATCAGGCTGCGAGCTGGTTCATATGATTCCACCTAGTATGCTGTTGGCCTGCAAGTTTGAACATAAACCTGCAGATTATGAGAACATACAGCATGAGTCTAAATACCTTATTAATTGAGGAGCATTATTAATATTTGATAGATTAAATCAACACCCAGAAGGCTTTGCAAAAAGCACCGCTGCTGAACTGGTAACTCAGACATCGGGTGTTCTTAATTGCAAACTTGTTTGTAAGAGCTTTTGTCAACCCCGTGTTTTAAATGTTAAGGATCCGTGAATTCCATACATTAGAAATCCTGTTGTTCTTTGGATTAGGAAGGGTATTTTTTAGTACTGCTAGGAGGCATTGCTTCAAATTGGTGCTTTAATGCCTCTTTAATATGCAAAGATGATTGTTTATAAGCAGGTGTCCTATAGGACCTGGAGATGACATCTGGAATATTTAATCTTTTTTGCCACACTTTGAGGAGAAACAACGAATGTTCCTTTAAAGATGGCCTTTGGATGAGATGTAATATTTACTCTTGCTGTAGTGCCAGATCCCGTAGCTTTCAGAGCGTGTGTGGAGAGGCGAGGTGAAGAGCCATGCTGTCTTTTAATCAACATCCCCCTGTACCAGGGAGACGCCACCAGTGAGCAAACAAACTGCTACTGAGCACATTTGCTGACGATTCGTCTGCTTTGACTTTTGAGAATTTACAGTGGGGAGAGGTTAGCACAGCCTCCGGCTTGCATCGTTTGAAAAGGCCAGCGAGGGGGGATCATATTCTGTCTTGGTTATTTCCACTTTGTTTTCCAGTCACTGCAAGTTGTATTACCCGTGGTTTTTTTAAGATTTAGACCAGGTGTCTCTCACACACTGTACTCTGTGCCTAACTCCCACATTTTTGGGATTTCTTTGCGAGTTTTATAGCCTCCTTCCCTATTGAAAGTACCCCTTGGTACTTTCAAGTACCCTTATGGCTTTTATTAAAAACTGATTGGTTTGATGTCTTCTCAAATCCACACCTCTAGACTATCCTCATGGAGGCTGTTTTATAGAAACCATTTATCTTCTGCCCTTGTGTGACAGCAGACTAAAGTTTTACCTACCGCTGGGGATGCAAATGCTGGTGCTGTATGCAAGTACAAGATGCACATTATATTGCTGTTGCTGCTGTTTGTCCTACAGTTGTGGCTCGAGGCTGCCGTCAGCAATGACACACGACACAAAGATCCTCCTCGCCCCCAGCCAGCGTGCGGGCTTAAACACAGGTCCCGGTGTGATCCCAGAGGCAGCCTGGCTGCGGAGGAGAAGGTCAGGAGGTGATGAGGAATGAGGGTGATTTGTCAGGTCTGAGGCTTGCCTAGTGCTAGGAAGTTTTACCAGCCAACTTGCCTTTCTTCACCGGGCCTTTGTTTCCAGCCACGCTTCTGACGAAAGGCAGAAACGGCAGCTTCTCCATTGGCTGCAGGAAACCACCTCCCCATGCGGCACAAGCCCTTGACGAACACGCGCTGCAGCCGAGTGCCAGTGTGGATGTGCTCCAGTGGCAGAGCTGCGTTGGCAGCTGCGAGCCCCGGGCTCTTACTTGTGGGGTGCTGGCTCCTGCCAAAACAGCCTCCTGCAATGGGGAGGCAGCATGGAGGAAAAACAGCTGGGAGAGGGGATTTCCATTATCTGCCTTGAAAAGTACCTAGCCGAGACATCTGGCGGCACAGCGGTTTGAGCCTGCGGTGCCTCTTTGCTCAGTGAGGGCAGGCAGGCCCCAAGGAAATGGCTGGGATATTCTCGGCGAGCTCCCAGGAGTAGGGAGGTTTGATACGGTTCCCCCCCCGACGTGCTTGTGATCCAGCAGCACGGTTGTGTCGGCAGCTTGAAGCCGATGCAGGCTCTGTCGGCAGAGCCGTGTATTTTGCAGATGTGGCCAAAGAGCCAGCCGATTGCAGGAGGCCCCATCGTCTATGTGTATTTATACACTGGATGCCCAGGAATATTCTAAATTCTTCTTTAAATGACAGAAACTCCGCAAGTGGAAGTTGGTGTGGAGCTGCCAAGAGCCGCTCCTGATGCAACAGTGTCTGCTTTTAAAGAGAAATGTAAATGTGACACGCGCCCATGGTTCCTGCATGCATTCCCTGATGAGTCAGATATCTTAGCTTGCAGTGGGATGGTAATGCTGATGCAGTTGCTGATTGCTGCCAAAGCAAGGAGTCCACACAAGGAGATTAGACAACAGTCCTTTTCCCTGCTGGGTGCTCATTAACATTTTCTTGCTGATGTATTATTAATTAAGCTAATTTTTATTGCCCTGTAAGTATAGATGGTGCTTTGCAAGCACAGAACATAACCTGCTTGTTTCCCAGAGTTTCTGAAGTATGTGTTGTGCCATGTGCAAAATGAGAGTATCGGAAATACTGACTGTGCGGTTGCATATTGAAGTAAGGTAAATCTCTGGGTTTTGTTTTCTTTTTTCCCCTCTTTCTTAGCAGATGCCCGGCTTCATGACTGACTGGGGCTGGTGAATGTGGAGCTGTACGAGCAGAGAGCTAAGGACCTGTAAATGCCCTGTATGCAGAATTAGTGCAGACAGATAATAGGACTTAAGTGCAAGGAGAGTTTGCAGCATTGACCCTCCATAAGACAGAAGATTACATAGACTAAAGTAGAGTATTACATTAAAAAGAGTCTTGGGATCTGATCCAAAAACACAGAAATCGGGAGGTATTTGCCATCAGCTTCAGTGAGAGCAGAGTGCTTGCAGTGTACCCAAGCAATGGGGCCGTCAGCAATTTAAACAAAAGAATTTAAAGAACTGTCCAAGCAAGGCTGGTTGGCAGAGTCTGATTATGAGATTTAGGATTTGTCCCTGCTGAAAAGCCACTGTGCCCAAGAAGGACTTGTAGTCTTGTTAAATGCCAATGAATTGAAATTCTGCTAATTGGCCTGGCATCGCCATTGTGGTGCTTTGTCTACTGCAAATGCAGTGTCCTTGCTGTCAGCAGCCTGCGTGCCTTAAAGGTGCAGCCGTGCGCTGCCGGTGCCAGCGTATCTGCAGGGGAAAGGGTGCGCTGTCATCTCTGAATTTGCTATTTCAGATCAGTTTGGGATCTGTGTGTTTGGAAGTCCCTCGGGTCTGCTGAGATTAGGTGTGTGGATCTGTATGGGTTGCTTTCTTGTGATGGTAGTTTCCCCGGGGATGAGCAGAGGCTCCCGCCCTTGAACGTCCCGGTTGAACGCGGTGGCTGGGTTCTGCAGCCTGTGCTGCTCTGCAGGCTTTGTCCCTGGGACAGGTTGTTTGATGTTTTGCTACCTGTGATGCTTTTCCCATCTGTAAAACAGAGGTAATATTTTTACAATGTTATAAGGCTTGACTTGGTGTTAGAAGCCTTTAACTGGAAGTGTTGTAGAAATGCAGAATGTTAATTTTTAAATGTACAGGTTATCTTCACTGGGTAAGAGACGGCAAGTTACATCAGTCAAAATGTTCACTATTTTATATGCTCTGGTTTCTGTGCTCTGGTTTCTGGCTTCATTCCTTGAGATCATGGGTGGACCTGATTAAGAAAAATAGAAAACTTCTTCTAGAAGCACTTTGTAACGTATGAAGTATTTGTGATCAAAGCCAGTACGACTCCAAATGTCCAGCACCTCTTCTTTGGACTTCTGATAGCAGCATTGGACTTTATCTTGAAACTGTGATCTGTAATCTTTCATGTATTCTCGTATTCCATCCTTAAATTAGGCTAATGTATCCTGTTCCGGCCTATGCAATTATTAACAAATCTATGTAATTATGGCATCTACTGTATGGTCATTCTGTGCCCCTTGCTAGGAAAGATCCACTTTTAATAAACAAATGCACTTTGACAACCTGTCACTGACTTTTCTAAAGCAAAACGTTGGGTAGAAAAGTGTCACTTTGGTGAACTTCCCCATTTGTTTGTTTAGCTCTGGTTTTTTATGTGGTTTTGCAAGAGTGTAGCAGTTGCAGCTGGAGGTTCAGGCCTAGTTTCACAGTGCAGGTAAGCGGGGGAGAGCAGAGGGGGGGCGAAGAGGGG
>NW_008825051.1:617384-633902 GCF_000699105.1 Pygoscelis adeliae | reverse complement strand
AGGAGCATCCTCTGCCGTGGGCTTTGTCACGACCACGCAGCCCAGGAGTGCCCGTCGCCGGTGCAGGTTCCTCCCAGCCACAGTCTGTCTGCGGCTGCATCTGACCTTGCAAAAGCGCTGGGAAAAACTCTGCTCTGTTGGTTGATTCAGCTGTTTTATTTTTTTGAATGAGAAAAACCCCTTAATATTTTGGCATGAGTTCACAATGCTTTCTTTTATTCTGTGCGTGACAAAACCATGTGGTTACAGTCTCTTGCTCAGCCTGGGTAGGATCCACTCCTTCGTGGACTGCCATCAGAAGTTCAAGGCGTATCTTAAATCCTAGTTAAACCTCACTGTCCAGTGGATCGGCTTTATTTGGCTCCGGGCACAAGAGTGGGAAGGAGTGTGTTGCATTGAATACTAGAAGTTAAATTGCATGGAAGGAAAATCAACCAGTATTGTTTTTTCACTGCATTATCAGAGCTTTGCGAAGGTTTGGCCAATGTAGGATATGGTTTCTGTTAACTGTAAGTATCTCTGTGTGTTACGTCACCTGAAGGGTAAAGGCAGGAGGAAAGGGTTTCCTGCCTCTGCCAGACAACGTTGCTTGTTCTTTGGGTTTTCAGCCACGAGTGTCTCAACATGCTGCTCTTTCAGCATTGATATCCGGGAACTGTTACACATAGGCCACCTTTGCAAATGAATTTCCAGGAATACAGTCATTTCCCCATTTCTTTCTACAGGAATATTTGAATCAAAATTTTTGTTATGCTCCATGTGAATTCAGGGACTGTTGCCCCAAGCTTAGTTGTAGAGCTAATCTTCATGCAGATGCTGCCATTATCTTGGCGATGTGTCTTTTCCCCTTAACTCACCAGCTGCACTGTGGCATTAAGCACGTCTGTCTCGACACGAGAATGCTGTATCGTGTTGCTGCCTTCTGGGCTGGGCAGCATATGGGAGGACTAGTTAAAATCTCTATCTTTTCTACTGGATCCTGTGAGTTGCTTATGTGACAGCATCAGCTTCTCCAGGGTTGTGGTGCCCAAAATCAGATGATAACCCTTTCCTGGCCTGACAGCCCCCCATGAGCGTGCCAAGTGGTCTGCCTGTGGCATAGGTTATTTACATGAACGCAGCTTGATGTGGGAAGGAGCCCATGGAACCTCTTGTAATGGTACCTTGCAGATCCAAATCAGACAGAAGAGGAGCACAACTGTGTGCTGCTGAGTGTTCTGCTCTGTAATTACATAACGTGGCTAGACAGGTAGGTTTTGATCTTGCAAACATTTACACATCTGAGTAATAATTACTAATATGCCATAGTACTCAGTGTTACAGGGAGAGCTGTTCATCGGTGACATAATGGCTCGGATGCTGGCTGCGCCTTGGATATGGGGTTGCACCTCTAAGCCCTAGATGTGTGAGTAGGTGTGAGCCATGCCTCCATCTAGGAATGCTTCCTTGGTAAGGCTGTGCAGGTGTCTTGTACTGGTTGAGTGTGGGTGCAGTTTTGCTGGCAAAATAAGCCCTCCCAAGTGAAGCAACCTACTTCCATGGCATAAAGACCTCTTGGCTAAGGGCTCCTGCAGAGGTACGTTCCGCGCAGCCCTCCTCAGCGGAGCAGAGAAGCCAGGAAGCAGGAGATGATGGTGGGGTGTTTTAGACAGCAGTTGCAGGTTTTCAGCCATGAGCCATTGGATTTGTAGAAATAACCGTTGACAGGATGATCATCGCAGTTCCTTTGCATGTTGAAAGCTATGACTATTAATTAAGACTGTACTGTGAGAGCTCATTTACATACAGCTCTTAGCATATACAGACTGAACCTCTACAAATCCCAATTAACAGTTAAAGTTAGTACTTTGTACTGGTATAGCCAATGCACATGAAGACCTGGGGCTTAGCCATGTCGATAAAAGCACGTTTACACTGCTGTAAACGTGGCTGTGCTGCACGTCATGTAAGTGTGTTGACCAAAGTCATGTTGATAGAAGCGCGTTTATGTTGGTATAACTTTGAATATGCTTTGAATTGTCTCAACTTAACTATCACACTATAAAGGATGCCTCTATCACGGGTAGCTAAAAAGATGCAAAAATTGTGGATGGACCAGTAATCAGGTCCTTGAATTAATTTACTTTTTTTTTTTTTTTACATTATACTATTTCAGTGTTTGTCATTCCATGTGTTTGTATTTCTCTGTGTTTGGGGTTTTCTTTTTTTTTAATGGGGAACAAGATATTTTGGAAACAGGCAAACGAAAAGCTGGAACGTAGATGCCAGTCGAGGTGAGGCTGGACCGTATCCCACTGCTCGTGTGCTTTGCATGCTGTGTGAAAGGTATGCTGTTGAGCAAAACAGAGGAAGGCTCAGAGCGTGGAGGAGGCAATGATTCTCCCAGAGTTTAGGAGGAGGCACATGAGCAGGCATCTGAGTGTTGATACCTGTCTGTTTTGGAAGGCTGCAGTCACAGTCTTGTGCTATCAGGGCCTTTGGATTAAGTTGCGGCAAAGTCCTTCAGTTTTCCTGAGGTCCGGATTCTCACTGTGCCTTACAGCAGGCTTGAGAGCACAGGGCTTGGCCATCTGTTCCCAGAGCAAGGCAGTCTCTCGGTGCTGTGATCTTCTGCAGTTCGTGTAACTTCTCCACCTTTGAATTTTAATCCAGAGGGTGAAGAAATGATGTTCATCCTCTTCACTGCTTGGTTTGTAACCTGTACAGGTGTTACAAGCTGGAGGTGAGGCCAGCTCAGAGCCAGGCTTTGAGCATTACTTCCTTGAAGCTGGTACTGCCTTTGCTAGCCATCATACTCATTTTCATAAGCCACCATGAGAATTTTTGTCATTGTCAGCTTCACTAAAGCATTTGCTTAAGCTTTGGAAAAAAAAAACCCTATTTTTTTTTGGCTTTCATACTTAAAGCCAGACACCTCCAGGACTTCCCCTCTGTTACTTCTGCTTAGTTTGTCTGAGTGGTTTTTAATCGCATGCCAGTAGGGTGCAAATATCTGTATAGCAAATATGGCTACTGTAAGTGGCTTGCTTTTCTTAGCTACCCCCCAGAGCCTTCTGGAAGTACTTGGCAGAACAAAGGTTGAAAGCCATGGATGCAGGTGATGGGAAGACCAGGTGCAGAGGGACAGTTCCTGCTATATGAAAAAGGACCCCCTTAAACAGTGTTTGTTTATCTTGAGAGACAAATCAGAGTTAGTCAGATCCTTGCAACCAGCGGGGGGCAAAACGAATCCGTGTGTGTGTGAAGTACGAGGAACTTCTGCGTTCTTCCAAAGTTCTCCAGTAACGAAACTGGTGCTGCAGACGGCGTGATGCAGTGAACACAAACCACCATGGATTGATTTTGACAGTGGGTTGCAATCACACGGAAGCCTGCTGTTCGCTACCCTCCCTCTCCCCACACTCCAGTGGATAATATTTACAATTAAGGCAATGCGCACACACCTTTGGTGTAGTGTCTCCATGCTGAAGGTGCTAGAAGGGCCAAAGGAAAGTCCCTGAATCACTCTGCTTTGAGGATTATTTTCTAAAGCACCCATACTCATTGCAACCACGTGGGCCACTCTGGACATGAGGAAAAATTTCTTTACTGCAAGAGTGGTTAAAGATTGGAACAGGCTGCCCAGGGAAGTGGTTGAGTCACCATCCCTGGAGGTATTTAAAAGATGTGTAGATGAGGCGCTTAGGGACATGGTTTAGTGGGCATGGTGGTGTTGGGTTGACGGTTGGACTCGATGATCTTCGAGGTCTTTTCCAACCTTAATGATTCTATAAGCCCTGAAAGGTGCCTGGAATACAGTGAAATCCCATTAAGAGACTAATTTTGTCTACCCTGCCCAATGAACTTCTGGAACTTAACCTAAATTGGATTTGAGCAGTGAGGTGTTCTGACCAGGTCTCCTTCTGCAAAGGCAACCTGCTCAACATGCAAGTAGGGATTTACTTTGCCTTTACAGAAGAGTCTGTCCCTAATTCCTGCCTCTGCACCAAAGCGGCCGTGAGGTCTCGGACTGTAATGGCATGTTCATGCTGGGCATGAAGTATAATATGCTCATGAAGAGGAGCAATGCCTTGGTCAGTCATGGGGCTCCTGATAAGAAGTAGACATGGGGCTGAGCTGCTGTAATTTCTTACTGAGATGATGGACTTGCTAAATTATCATTCTGCCCACCAAAAGTATTGGAGATGGCAGTTCCCTGCTCTATGAGAGGTGTCTTGGTCCCATTTTACATTCTTGCTATCTCCTTGATAACGTCCTCGGTGGGGCCATGGAGCCCTTTTGCTCTCTGCTACAGTTTCTAGCATTTGCTGCTCTAGCAACACTTTCAGACCCAAAGCAGTGGGATCCTGCTGCTAACACAACACTACGATTTAAAAGATGGAAGCAGAGCATAACAGGTGATCGGCAGCTTCTGTGTGAAATGGTCACACCTTGAGATGGGAAGGATGAATGGCAGGTTGCGATATCTCGTTGTCTTGCGACTGCCATTGTTTTCATCATAAAAGAAGAGAAATAGTCTTGTGTTACTGCCGTGTTTATGGTTTGTAACGTTGCGGTATTATTTTCCTCTTACGGAATATGACAACGGAGGTTAGGCTGAAGCCGTGTATCCATTGAAGCCAGGCCAATAGCAGGCAGCATGGTTGCTCTCCTTTGTGGGGAAATAAATAACTGTTGCAGTGGTCAGCAACTCCAGTTTTGCAGGCTCCCCTTTAGAGCTGTGCCACCACTAGACTGTCCTTAGAGCGTGGATGCGCTGACCTGCCATTCGTCCGTACATTTGGACGGGGAGAGAAAAGGGCACCGTATTTTATACCAGAAAAATGCAGGTATTGTGTGAAAATAATTCTGATAGGCTGCAAAACTCATGAGCCCGCTGTTGCTCTGCAGTGTGGTTTGTGGGATCCTGTCAGCTGGTTTGGCATTTTGTGGCTTTACTATAAATGATACAGTATAGTGATACAGTATTATGCGTTAACACTTTTTTTTTTCCCCCTCCTGAGTGCTCTTCCATGCTTTGCCATGATGTTACAGACTAGACTGACAGTGTAAAAGCCACCTGCAGATGCTCTGTGGGTAAGAAGAGGAGAAATCCTTTTCAGATTTTGGGTATACTTTCCCACAGCTTCCTGCTGTCCCAGCCACTGACGAAACGAAGAACCAAGTGCACTGTGTGTAGCTAGAGGTGAGAACCTCAGTAGGCTCTTCCGCAAGAAGTCTGACCCAAATGGGAGTATGATTGAAGTAATTCATTATCTGCTGCCTTTCACTTGACCATCCCTCCCAGACCTCTGAAAGGTGTTGAAGACTGAGGACATTCAGACCATGTCCTCAGATGCCTGCATTTTGTGGCAAATACAGTGTGAAGTGAGTACCAGCCATGGGCTCGATCCTGCTTCCAGTGAGTGGGTCATCCCTTTTTGTTTAGATATTGGCCTCAAAATCTTGGTTTTTTTCAAGCTAGTGTGATTGGAGATGCTCAGTCTGCAAGATTTGGTCATAATCATTACACAAATATGTTCCTTCCTGGGACCAGTGGTCACGTCAAATGAAGCAAGAAGCCTCCGTGCTCTGTGTTCTTTGGGAGCTGCTGGTGCCCCGTACTTAGAGATACCACTTTCCCAAGTCACGCTGCCTTTTTCTCTTGGTTTTCTTATGTATTTGGTATTGTTTAGACCCCTGGCAGCCTGCCTAGGTGGGGTCACAGCTACACTGCAGTACATTGGTGGAGCTGCCCCAAGCTTCCTAAATCTGGGACATTTCTGCAGCATGAGCAGAAAGCTTCATGGGCTCTGAGGGTCTTGGATTTACTGTGCTCGTGCAGCTTGTTGGTGCCTTGTGTACCTCCTTCTGTGCCAGTGGTTAACACCTGATGCGGAGGATACACCATCCTGTAGGCCACCTACCTCCTCTAGCAGCAGAAGCAGAATTATTTAAGTATTGCTCTGTTCTGCTGGTACTTTTAGGCTGTTTCCATGACTTCTGTGAGAACTCATGGATAAACGGTGAAGGTACCAGAGTTTCTAGGTTCTGCAGTACTAGATAGAAGGTTGGCGTTGCACTAGGCTCGTATTCCAGCTGTGTGGTCTCCTGCAAATTATATAGGCAATTCTTAGCTCTTTTCATACAAATGAGTCTTTAAAGGGAGTCTGCACTGAGAGCGTAAAATGCCTACATGAGTTTTCGGCAAGGCTGATTTTCTTCTGTCTTGCACTGTGTTGGCACCACTGGACTTAACAGCATTGCCTCTGGGTCACACTGAAATGCACAAGAGGAGCCTTTGGCTCACGTGCTTCTATCATGTTTAGTCCATGAAAGAGCAAAGAAGTGCATTTCCTAGGGTGAAATGATTAATTGTATACTCAGGATATAGAGGTCACAGCAGGGATATTAGAAAGGTGCCATCAGTTTGCTGTCACGGTGTTGTTAAACACGCTTTCGTTGGTATTTCTGAGGCTCCCAGTGAACAGCGAGGTGGGTCAAAGTGAGCCAGACAGGAACGGTGATCGTTTAGGGAAGGCTGCCCTGCTCTGCTTCTTCCCTATGAGTAATTGTTTGAAGGAGAAGGGGTTCGCTTCCTCCTCTCTCTCTCATCATCTTCATCCAGCTGCAACTTTCATGCTACTCATTGCAAATGAGGAGTGTCAGAGGTGGATTTCACCACATCACGTACTGTCTCCTGTTTGGTGAATTAGTAATACGCCACCATACTGTTCTGTGGGAATCTCTCTGTCCTGGCTGCTTTTTCAGCCAGGTTGAAGCCTGGGTGGGTTTTTAAATGATGATATTTTAAAATTTGAGAACAACTTTGATTTATTGACCTGCTGCCTCTATGAATCGAGCTGTCTGGGCTGGCATCTGGAGATAAGAGGCTGTCGAGTAATTGCTTATTATTGACTGATGGCCAGCTTGGGCTGTTTGCTTGAAGAAGAATCAATAGCAGTCAATCTTCAAAGTCTAAACTCTCAGGGAATATAACTAGTTTCCAAATTGGGAATGACAGGTCAGGATAACTCCATATCTGATATCCCAACTTCATGTTTGGGTGTAATCCCGCAATGAAGGAGGAAGTGCAGGACATGATCTTCCTGCATCAAGGCTTTCGCATCTGCCTGCTTTAAAGTCTGGGATTTTTCTTTGCAGGGATTTTCAGGGACAGATCCCACCCTCACTCCAGACCTTCCTCCGAGAAGTTGGAGCAGCCTCAGCACCACCTGAGATCAGTGGGAGGCGAGGGCAGGATGAGTGCAGGCATCATTCATTAAGTCCCCAAAGGATAGAGCAGGGAGGGGTGGATGAACAGCCTGTGCTATGACACATCCAAACCAACCAGTTTGGATGCTTTATAAATAAAACAAAGCGTCTATTTTAATGCATGGTAACAGAGATTTCTTTTCTGTGGGTGATTCTATTTAGGTGACAACAGAACAAAATATCCAGTGTCACCATACGTTTTATCATTCCTTACGGAGACTGTCGCTATGGTGAGCGTTCATTTTAAAAAGCAGACATAGCCCTTATTTAACACTATCATGACATGTTGCCTTTTTTGTGGATTCACGTGTAGGGCTTAAAACATAAAAGGGGCTTCATGGCATCAAAGGCATTCAAGACTTTTTTAAAAAAACCTAAGTGTTTAGATCTTTGTAATGGCTGGGGTGAAGTCTGGCGACTGGATTTGTGAAGCAATCTCACACCTTCGGCTGTAGCCCACTCCGGATTTTCCCCGGCGCTCAGGGGTTGCAGCCTGGTCTCTACGTGTCCTAGACTCAAGCAGGGTTTAAAACTTGAAATAAGAGCCTTTCGTGGGGGAGGGGGAGGCTTGGATCTCTATCAGCTACAAAGAGCAATTAAGCAACAGGACATAAAATAGATAAATGGGAAGGGGAAGGGCAGAACCCTGGTAATATGGGAAGATGAAAATGGGAGAATCTATTTCTAAAGTATAAATATTTGTCCTTAATTTTGGAGCTTTATTTTCACCAGGAAAGCTCTGATTCAAGGTGCGCTGTTTGGGGTGAGGGAGAAATACCTCAGATAGAGCAGTTTAATCTACAGTGGTCTAGGAGGGAATGGACAAGGTTACTTGAACAGCCTTGTTTAGATACTGGATTTGTTGTCTACTAGCAAATCCTTATTTGCATGGGTCCTTAATCTGTGGAGTTAAATGTGTCTCAGGATCTGTTATCTACTGTGATGCAGAGTTGAGAACTAGATTTTTAAAGCTGTTCCTTTTTATTTGAATGTTCCCCCTCCCCTCCCCCCTGCGCCCCAAATTACCTTCCTGATTTTTTTTAAAAGCAAGGATGAGCCAACAAGTGATACAAAAGAAAAATCTACCAGTGAGGAGAAGCTATTTTTGACTTAAGATTCGGTGGATGAACTGTCCACCAGCTTGTAGAGAAAAGCCAAGATCAGACATTTAAAATGTGTGTCGCAGGGAAACCACTAGCCCCCCCTCTTCCTGAAAGGGCACATTAACGTGAAATCTTTAAACCTCGTTGGAGGTAGAGGGTTGGGCAGAGATCCTTTCTAGAGCTCTAGGAAGGGATTAGCCCTTATTTTGGGGGCTGTTTAACTTTGCCTGTAGTCCTGAAATGGCATTTCCTCATGTCTGCAGCAGCCCTCATTTCATGAAATGGATGCAACTGCTGAAAAAAGATCTCGCGTGAGCATGCTCACTGGAAGATTAATCCTTTAGAGGGAGTTGGAGAGTTAAGCTACTGTAATTTCTCTGCAGTTGGCTGCAGTAAACAACTGCTCTAAAGACACGAGGAAAAAAATTGACGGAGGTATATGGGATTAATGTACATATCTTTTTGTGTTTCTACTTTAAGGTTGAGGGTATGATAAAGGTTTTTCTCTAAGAGCTGGGGAAGAGGGATCTGTGTAATGATTTTATGGGTGACCTTCATGTTGTGGTTTCTTTTTTTCCTCCAGGCCAAAGTAATCCTATTTCCGTGCAAGGCCATACTGAGGCACGGGCTGACTTTCTAGAGCTGGGGTAGAGCACCAGGGTGACTTCGTGTTGAGTTAAATGATTATATGAGGTGAGGCCTGCTGCACGTTGGGCTGTGTTGGCAGAAGGGAGCTGAAAACACCTAGTCCTGTTTAGTTGTGATCAGAACCCAGTGGGACTCGATATATCGTGCTTCTGTTGGAAAGAAAATGTGTAAATGGATTAGCTTTGATTGCCTACAGAATAATAGTCTTTTTTTTTTTATTTTGCTCCCCCTCCTCCCCATGCCTGAGGAGCTGCAAACCTGTGTCAGATGGGGGAAGAAAAATAATCGTTGAGATATTTTGGCTTTGCTTTAAAGGATGATCACTTTTCGCATGTTGAGGAGAGAATGCCTTGCCAGCGAGGTAAGTGTTGCAGGCACACGGATTGCGTCAAGGGGAAACCGAGCTCCTTCCTTCCCAGTCGCTGCTTTGCGGGTGCATCCTGGAGGAAGGAAAACCTCTGTTAGTTCCTAGTGAGTGAACAGCGTTTTATCTACTTGCCTCCAGAAAGCATGGGTGAAGGAGGATGTGATTTACCGCCCTCGATGCTTTGTATCAGCTGCCTCCGAATACTTAGAGCACAAGCGATGGAGGGCCAACCTGGGGGCTCCCAGGACGTCAAGCAGAAATACCTGGGTGGCTTGATTTTTCTCAGGCTGCTTCAGCGCAGTGCTTGAGCTGGGAGAGGCAGTGCTCACTAACCACGGCTCGTGTCTTTACCTCTTAAAAACATCTAGCTAATCCTTCTGAATGATGAGGAAATGGAGGTGAACGGTCAGCGAAACTTGCCTGGCTTGGGGGGGGTAGGGAAGGGCATCATTCTGAGTGTTATGTACCTAACTGGAATAAATTGCTCCCCTTGAGCTCGAGTTGTTAGAGATCACTCCTCAGCAAGTCTCCAGGACTGTGTATGAGTGGAAGAAGGGCACACCCTTCCTCCTTTGAGGAGTGAATAATAATAGATGCAACTCTGCCTGTGCCTGAAAATTCATGTGTTGCATGGCTATGACAGTAGTCCTGGTGTTACCCGGTGTTAAATTTAATGTCCAACGGCAGCAGGATCTGTTTGCGATATTGTGTATTGGAAAATGGCTTCCTATTTCCTTGGAGTGGTGTGAAGAAGGGAATAATAATTCAATAATTTTGCAAATGTCAGTGGCTCCCACTAGATTCATCCTGTGGTAGCTGTCAGTTTACTTGTGATACACAGGTGGATGCTAATGCTGTCAGATGAGTTCAGAAGGGCAATTCTATTACAGAGTTGGCTGAGCTTGAGATGCTGTGTATTTGAAGAAAATTTTGCCACCCCGATGTTGAGGTTTTTTGCGTAGTCCCTCCTTTTCCCCTCCTTTCCAGAAGCTCTGGCTAGCACAGATTGTCTGTTCTGTGGATGGTTTTAGGGAACATTGATGGCTGTGTGCGTAGGGGGAATAATTATCTACCAAATGCAAATAGATTGTTTCTTGCTGTTTCAAAATCATTGTAATTTCTATTGAGGATGGGTTAATTATCTCTTCGTTTTGATGGGTGTAAGGAAAATGATAGAGATATAGCAATATAAATCTATATAGGGAGGGACGTTGTTTTCAGAATACTGTTTTGGAAATAGTGAGAACAAAGACTTGTCTCTTGGAGGACCGTGGTTCTGTCGGGATCCAGCGGTGTTGCATGTTTCTCAGTGGTGGATGAGTGTTTTCCATTTCAGATTTTTATCTTATGCCAGCGACGTATCTGTCACCACGACAAGGCGTTTTCAGTTCAGAGGAAAATGATAAAATTCTGGTTAAAGTGCATTTGGTTGAAGGACTGGGAAATAGTTTTTTGAAAAGCAAAGGTGAAAGCAAGAAAGTTAAAATAAACCTTAAAATTTATGATCAGAGTGTAACAAAAATACATCTTTAACCTAAAGTGTGTAGGTGGGGGGCTGCTTTGCCAGTACAGGACCCAGAGGTCCCATGGCACCAGGACCGGTCCGTATGCTGAAACGAGGTGCTTGTCCCTGGCTCTCCCCCAGTGCAGGTCATCGCTGCCTTTCCCTTTTGCAGTGGGTGACTTTAGGGAGCCTGGATCCGTCATCTCATTCTTTACTGCAACCTCACTGGGAGAGGGAGTCAAGTTCATCCCTAAAATGGTTTGGACCAGCTTTAAACTTTTTCCTTCGGTTTCCAGTACCAGGGCGGGCATCTCTGGCACCAGAAAACGGGGGAAAAGCTCAGCAAAAGGACAAAGGTGACACTGTTTCCTTAGGGCCATGCCTTTTGGCTCAAAGCCAAAGAGTAAAGCCCTCCTCCTCCTCTTCTTGTTTTAGAGTAAAATGGGGAAAACGAGCTATTTTCAGTGGCTGGGGAGAGCCCTTAGCGTGAAGCACTGTGCTTCAGCCTTACCAAGCCTTTGGTGGCCTGGGGACTTTGTGCCTCCGGATCGGAGCAGCTTTTGCGAGAGCCTCAGCCTACAGCTGCTTCCCTGCTGCGCAGGGCTCTTCTCTGCTGAGAAGACGTTCAGCTCCTCTCCAGCAAGCCCTGGAACTGCTAAGTCTGAAAGGAAAAAATAGCTACATCCAAATTTAATTTCTGTTTGGTTTAAAGTTTGTGGATGTGTTTTTGGGTTCTGCCGGAGGAGCTCTGCAGATCCCTGCTGGGGTGTTCCCATGGAGTGGGCACCTCGCTCCCTGTGCGAGCCCCCCAGCCCTCTGGTATGGCTGAACCAAGTGGAGGTTGGTTCTTCAGCCTGGGCAGCTCGTAGCCCGCTGAAATGGGTGCAATGTCTGCTGCGAAGCAGGCTGTGAACCCCAGCAGCTGAGGGGATGGGGCACGTCTGCTTCTGCCGCGCTGGCTGTAGGGGCAGCAGCCTACAGGGAACGGGGGTGTCAGTGGGGGAGGCAACAGCCAGCGCTCAGGCTGGAGTCATCTGGGGAGAGCGGAGGTGTCATCCTACCCGAAAACGTTACCCTGGGTGTTTAACCCGTGTCCCCCGCTGGTGAGCACAGATGGGGCTGTGTGGACTGCAAGCGCGTGCAGGGAACGCAGCGCAGTGGACTCCTGGATGCTTTTATTGAGATGGGTAACCCGGGCTTTTCAGGAGGATTCGGTGCCTGAATTTGCGGGCTCCTCTCTTCAGATTTCTGTGAAAAATTCTGCCCGTATGGCCAGTTTTGTCTCTTTCTCCATCAGCATAACTTTGATCAGTGGAGGAACTGAAACCTGAATTTGGGACTTGCTCACCTCTTTCGTAACGTAGCAGCCAAGGACTGTATTCAAAACAGAAAGAACAAAATGGAACTGAATTTTACAGGTGTATCTAAAGAAGCCTTATGCAACCCTGGCAATCACAGGGAGGAGAAAGTTACTGTGCTGCGTAATATTTTGCATCAAAATCCCAGTCATTAATAATCAAATGATGACCACTTCAAAGCCTGGTGTCTTTGCTTCTCTCCCTTCTAACTGCTTCAGCTAACCTTTAGTCAATCGGCAATAACTTTAAAACCAGACATTATATATAAGCCTTGTAATTACTTGCTGTGATGAATCCTCTTTCTGCTGTGAAGCCGTGTGGAAGGGTTTTCTGTAACACACAGCATTTCTCCACCTTCATGCCTTACTGAGGCTCACTTCAGAGGAGTTTTATCTGCTGCTCTTCTGCCTTCCTGGCCATTTTGAAATCCAGTTTATGGCTTCATTTCAGCTTCCTTAACACCCTGAACTAGCTCCTTGCTGCTGCAGCCTTGTTTCGTGCCCTTGCTCAGTGCTCTCCCTCTGCCCCGAGCCCCCCTGCTGGGCTCCCAGCTCTTCTGCACATGCTGGGCGAAGCAGGGAAGGGCCTTGTGGCATCTCCCCAGCAGACCCCGTGGGAGCCCTGTGCTCCTGGGAGGCTGATGGAGCCCTGTTTTGAGAGGGGACCGGAGCAAGCCTGAAAGCAGCAGCTGGCAATCGCTCTTCTCCCTGAGGATTAAGTGAAGTTACGAGCACGGGGGAAGGAGCTGCATTTTTTAACCTGGCTGTGAAATTAGTAGAATAACGACATTCCTGTGGTGGATGAGGCTTAATGAATTGATCAGCGTGGAGGACGTAACGTTTGGGCTTCTGACTGTGAAAGCAGCAATACAATGCGGTACGTTATGCTTGGAAAAATATGGTCTGTGGTGAAAGGGAAGATGGAAGAACAATCCTGCCTTAAAGACCTGCATCCACCTGCAGGGGAAAGATGGAATTAGACAGAGCAGGGATGGAGCAGGAACGCAGGAGACAGGGCTGTGAGCATGGCAGTCGGAGGAGGAGAGGACCAGGAGGGATGGATGGGGCTGTGCTGGAGGAGGCTGGTTTTGAAGGTGGTGGTGAAGCGACTTGGTGGCTCCTTAAAAAAAAAAAAAAAAAAAAAAAAAGAGAGAGAGAGAAAAGAAGAGGAAATGAACTGCAGGTGATTCTTCAAGCGCCATCTAGTCCGTGACCTACTTGCTGCCACAGTGATTTGCAGCTAGAGAAGCAAACAGAAGAAATGGCTGTTCCCTGTGGGAAGGGCAGGGGTGCCGGTACACGCCGGAGCTCTTTCTAGTGGTGCTTTCTCCAGCTGCTGCGATGTGGCTGCGCCCGGGCACCTGGAGTTTGTAGAGCCACTGCTGGAGAAAGCAAAGGGAGCAGCTTTGAGTCATGCATTCCCCTCTGGTGTCACAGCAGTGGAGGGAGGCAGTGCTGGATCCTGGAACCAGGCTCCGGTTTATGAGCTGGCTTAAACACGTGGGCTCCTTGATGCACGAGCGAGCTCCTTCCCTGGGAGGGGTGCGGGGCACTACGTAACTGGCCTGTCTGGGGACACGGCTCACCAGGACATGATATGAACAGTAGAAATTATTCATTCCTAACCTCCTTAATGATCCACTGAAAACTGAAAGTCTGCTTTCTCCCACTTCTGCTCCTTCAGGAGCCCCCACTAACCTGATCATTCTCAGTCTCATCTTATTTTCCAGATCATCAATTTGATTTCTTAGTACTTCTATAGTCCTTAGTGTTCCCGGGAATCTGTCCCTCCATCAATTATCTCTGTTTCTTTTTCGAGGCTGTAGCAACCGTGAACCACAGTTTCCATACTATTTTTATAACTCACACTGCTTATTAGAGGAGTCCTTCAGAAATAACTGTACAGTTCTTACCAAGATATCCCAAAATTTTCTCAATAAATAATAACTTCATCTCTTGCTAATACGAACTTGAAGGCTCTCCTTTTCCTCCTATTCACTTCTCCCACTGGGGTTGGGAGTTAAATGCCTTACCTTTAACTTAATTCATATATGTAGGTATACATGCGTGTCACAGTGTATCAGATACTCCTTTAACGATATTAATCATGATGCTGAGCATCTAGTGCTACAGGCTGGCGTCAAATAGTGGCATTGATTAGACAGTCACTCTTCTCCTTTGCATTCATCAGCAAGCATTAGCATATAACCTTCCTTTGCTTGATTTTGAAACTGGTTCCAATATCTCCTACAGTGCTTGAAATCCAGATAAATTCATTAATCTCAACAGACTCAGTGTGCATTTACTGGGGGCAGAGCCTTGGATGGGGAGGGGACCCTAAAAAGCAGTGACCTGCTGTCGTCAGTGCCCGGTGCCGTGGCTGCTCTTACTCCCGTGACACCTTTCCCACTTGGACTAGGGCTGCATCTAGCCTGGAGCTGCTTCAGGTTGATTTCTGTACAAAATGAGATTGGGAAGTAGCCTTTGTATCTTTTTTTGGGGTATTCTAAGTTGCTATATTAAATAAATAAAAAAAGTGGCTCTAAGTGTCTGAAATGACAGCCTTCCTCCTGTTGATGGCATATAGGGAGTTATTTGTGAGTAAGCGGTCCAAGGTTATTTAACTCCAAAACTTCTGCACTTGCTTTCCAAACTCCATCCAAGAAACTCTTTTCTTTGGAAAGAAAAATGAAAAAAAAGTCCTCTGTTTTTCATAAGTTGTGATTGTGCTCTTGTCTAAGCTGATTATTTTATTTATTCCAATAATCCTCTCTTCCAGAATAAAAGAAAATTAATTGTCTTCCTATTTCCATAATGATTTGCCCTTCAGACAGTTGCCAGGCAAAGTGCTTAAAACCTGAAATGAAAAGATGGTGAATGTTCAAAATCATTGAGCTACTGTAGGAACATGTTTGTATTTTAATAGGGTGGTATTCAAGTAGTCCCAGAGAGTGCTATTTGCTCTGTGTTCTGTAGGATTATGAGGGTTTTTTTTTCGCTTCTGCATATGAAAATGGGGTCAAGCCTGCTGTGGTAGATAGTGCAAGTCTTATGTAGGATTTTGCTAGCAATATGGACTGCCTGCAGTTGAAGCCCTGAAATTATCCGGCATTAATGGGGAGCATTGTCCTTGGGCTTCGTTGTGTTTGTTTGCCGGGAAGGTGGCTTTGCTGCCTTTCAGTGCCTGGAGGTGGGCGAGGACTTACTACCTTACAGGTGCGATGGGACAAGGTTTTTCCTGCAAGAGGTTTTCACTGACACCTACCTGGCTCTTGGTTATTTTTAACTTTGGCTGGCTGAAAAAAAAGTTACCTGATTAATTTGGGAAAATGCTGGAATGCTTCCTTAAATGGCTCAAAAGTGATGTAATATTCAGTGATGAATCTCAGAGCTAAATTAGAGCTTTTGTGGGTGCGTTGGTTGAGGAACGGAGTTTAATATTTTATCAGCTAACACATTTATGTTTTATGCCAGGCTAGGCGTTCAGGGCTCCTCCACACCGGCGAAGCAGTGGCACAGGTCCAGATCTAGACCAGTGTCAGGGGAGTGGTGAATCTGCCCTCCACTTTGCTTTCCAGTTTTATTCCAACAAGCTTTGAGCAATACATAAAAACTTGGAGCTGCGGATGGCCATGCTTCCAATGAGGGATTATGCTGAGGGCGGGCGAAGAGAAAAAGCACAAAGTGTTAAAAAGCAGAGTCTTGCTTAACAAAAGGGGTTTGTTGCCCAGTCATTCGCATCCCCATAAGCGTTGCACATCCAGGTGTGCGTTCCCAAGGGTAGGGACAGCGGAGGTGGAGCTCATCTCCACTGTATTCAGGGAAAAGGTGCTGGCACCAGATCTGGATGTGGCCCTGGCTCTTTCCTCATCTCACAGCATGACCGGAGGCGTTGGGGACAGTTTCAGTGCTGTGTTTCAACACAAGAAACCACATGGCAATAAATTCCTCACATCTGTCGTATGTTTCCCTCTCCCCTTATGTGAAATTGCTCCAAAGGAGCAGAGTGTAATCTATCACGGAAGAGAGAAGGGTAGGAGTTAATTCATTTTCATGATCTTTCAGTAGCACTTAGTCCAGCTAATAGTAATTTGTCTTACTTGGCTGCTGCAGTAATCCCATAAGGGACCCACTGGGAGAAGGCTCGGCACAAAGGACCCGTGGCCCCCGGGTGTTTCCATTAGCTGAAGAGCACATGTGATTATCTGTTGCATTTACAGCCAGAGTTTTCTGCTGCCATCTCAAGCAGAAGAACAATGGAGGTATCTTAATACCACCCAACTCC
>NW_008825051.1:606051-617345 GCF_000699105.1 Pygoscelis adeliae | reverse complement strand
CACCCAAATGTCCCCTAGCACAGGGGCGGGAGGGAGACTCTCTCCTGGTTGGAGTGAGCTTAGGGAACATAAAACCAGGTGTGTGAATGTCCTCCTCGGGTCTCACCTGCTATGCCCTGCATACAACAGTCTTTTGTTTTCTGTTAAACATCATAAACCTGGCAGGGGAATTCATGAACGTGACTCCCGACAGACTTTGATTTTGCCAAAGATTGATTTCGAATCACTCTCCCTGCTTTTAATAGGAGAGATGTCTCTCTCCTCCCCGTTCAGAAGTCCTGGGGGGTGTAGGTGTAGGCTGCAGCATAAACCCGCCCAATTTTGTTCATTCTGTAGCTGGTATGGATTGCTGTTTCTTGCTGTTGGCGCACTTGGCTCATTGCGCATAGCGTGGAAGAAGTTATCCCAGACAGAGAACACTCAGGTGGCCACCTCCCGTCTGTTGAAAGCTGCCATTGATTTTGGTATTTTAGGCTCAGTCCCTTAAATCACAGATGGAGCTGTATTTCCAGCTAGTACAAACCCATACAGTTCACTGAAGTAGGTGAAAATACTCTAATTTACAGCAGTTATGGTCCTGATCCGTAGGCAGCGTAAGCATGATGTGGAGGGAGAAGCCTGAATTTATCAGTCACGCAGAGTCTTGTGTGAAACAGCTCCATGCTTGCTGGTGTGGTTGCCAGAAGGGCTTTTGAAATGGCAAAGGTTGTGAAATCGTGGCAGGGAACGTCAGGGGACGGGAGCTGGGCTAGAGGAGGACACGTGCCCCTTCCTACAGCACAGCAAAGACTGGAAAAGTGGGTATTAATGGCTGTATTTTGCAAGGCACCTTCCTTGTGGTCCGGGCATTACGTGTGCTAGGCAGTGACCTGTAGGCCTTTTTGCAAATGAGAAGAGTTTTATAGACGTAGCCTTTTCTCCTGATCTTTTGATGGCTCTTTGCAGGAGTAACTGTGTTTGTTAGCTGGGGGCTGTTACTAGTCCCGTGAGACAATACCGCTTTTGAAAATTAATAATTTTTTTTTAGTCACCACCACTATACTGATAATCTTGTCCTTTTGTCTCCTGTTCCCCGAGGGAGTTTTTGCCCTTCCTGGATCTTATCCTGATCCCTGCTTGCGAAAACAAATCCCGGGTTGCTGATGAAATCAGTTGTCTGATGGACTGCATCATCTATGATTGTGCAGGGAGGGAAGGAACCAGTGCCCTGCCAGAATAGCAGCGCATTAAACATTTTGCTTTGGCTAAGGGCATCCAATCTTCCTTTCTCTGTATCCCCTGTCCAGCTGAAGTAAGAGAAATTTATCATATTTGGGTCCTCAAGAGTATTTTCTGTTGGTCTTGTGGTTAGGATTGATTATTGCAACAGCCTTTCCTTCCTCTCCCCTCCCAGCACATCAGGTTATATATTACATATGCACAGGAGGTGGATTGAAGGGGCTAATAGATCTCCGTCGTTAACAATGAGCCTGCAAATGGATGTTTAGTGCTGGCAGTATCACTGTATGTTGTTGTGGTCTTTCATCCTCCGGAGATCATGGACAAGAAAATTATGAGAAGCAGGTGAAGGTAGGTGGTACCTGCCTGTGCTGCCTGTTCAGCTCCTCCCGGTGAGCAACTCCCCCAGGAAACACCCTTGTAGTCCTGCCTTTTGGTGGGAACAACTTGTTTCGACTGTCCTTGCTGCGAAGCGGCCTGGGCTGACTGTTTTTCTCTTGGGCACCTTTGTGATGAGCTGGTGTTCCCGGGATGGTAGTTCCAGAGGCATCGCTAGGTCCCGTGTATGAACTTCAGGTGGAAGAGGAATTCACAACGACCGTGCGTCTAGTAGGCTACATCTGTGTAAAAAAAAATACAGCTTTTTCTCTTATTTTTGTAAGATTGGCAGTATTGTTTGCTTTGAATAGTTTATTTTGCTTTTTCGTGGTTGTGGTTTTCTTTGTGCACCTATGATGTCACAGCGCTGAGCACAAGTGTTAACTATAAAATCAGAGCCATCTGTGAGGTCTGGGACTGAGGGTGGGGAGGAAGGGGAGGCGTCGCTTCCAAAAATCTGGTTAAAAATCAAACTGCTGGATTTTGACTGACACTTCAGTAGTAGCTGCTTGTCTTTGTTTACTTTTCCTTGGGATTTGGAAACTCGCACAGGCCCTGCAGCCTGCAGTAGTAGGCGGACACGTAAATTTGGAGGGGGTTTCACTAGCCTGTTGGGGTCGGGCGGGGGTACATCTGGAGGGCTCATTTCTCAGCACTGCAGATTTGTTGCTTTCCCCACAGAGCTATTGTCTGAAGAGACGCCGATAGACGTTTGCTATTGATTCTTTGTCTGGAGAGAGAACTGGAGAGAGAGAGAGATTTATGCAAGTGTGTGTGTGTATATATATATTTTTATACATCAGATTGACTGAACAAACTTTCCTCTTTCTGAGTCGCTGCTGCATTTTGAAGCAGGTGGAAGAGTTGCCATGGCTGAGATGATGTTTATTGGGCCTTTTTGAGGTTTCCAGGGCTCAGAAAAAAATGAGGAATGGATGATTTAGATTTGGGGGAACAACAACAACAAAAATCCCCAAACAAAAAAATCTTGATCACGTTTCAAATCTTCCTTCTCCCCCCATTTCCAAATGTGCTTTTTAAAGAGTTACAAATGCTTGTTGGCATAGAAACTACAGAATCTGAGTGAAGCATGCAAATGTAAAAGGAGCCATTCTGCCTGAGCAACATGGACTGAGCCTCTGCAAAGCTGGCTAAAATCTTTTACGAGGCAAAGAAAATTGTCCAGATGTTGCTCGAATTATAATGGCACTAAATATTTAGGTTTTTCAATTTGCACTTAAATCCAAAAAAGCTTGAAATGTAGGGAATGCAGATCCATTACCAGTGGGCTTTCTTTTCTTCTGAAAGAAACTGTAGTCCAAAAATATTGCTAAAATCTGTTTGGCTCCGAGTAGTGCCAAATCCTCATTAAAACATGTGGATATTTCTGTGGTTTAATCTGTTAGAAATGCATTCGGGATCCAGTTATGTTAAATTAAGCAACAATATTGGCCTGGATGTTGTTTGAAATATTAAATGTGGCAGTCGGAACACCAAGCAAAATGTTTGCACATTTTAATCGCTCGATGAGTATTTTTTTTTCATTTTATTCCGAGGAATGGTCGAGAGAGCTTAAAAACTGTCCCCGCTCTTCTCGATTCACCTCCTTCCCCCCGCCAGGCTCCGGGAGCGGCGCAGCATCCCGGCTCCTCGCTTCCCCTTCCAGCGCGGGGCCACGATGGGATGGAGCCGTGGCGTGCCGGGAGGATGCTGCTCCCTTTGAGCATGCTCCTCGCCACCTCCCGTGGTGCGGAGCGCGTGGACGTGCCGGTGTAGGCCTCCGAAATCCTTGACAGGAATCTAAAAAGCCAGCACGGCCAAACAGAGGTATGCATCACGCCAGGCTTTCCTTACGAGGTTTTTACTGCTGATTCTTCACTCCGTTGGGGTTTCCTAAAGATTGCCTCGGACAAAATGCCTCTAAACTTAAATGGCTCAGCGGCACATAGCAGCGGGTTGTCTCCCGGCTAGTTTATCCCCCGTGCCAGAGGCTCCGGCAGCATGGAGCCTCTGCGCTTGCCAGCTGTGCTCTGCAAAGGGCCACGCCGAGGGTGCTGCTGCTGGGAGGGCTCCCTCTGCACCTCTCCCTTCCCAGCAGGTAAGGCCATGGATTGCAAAGGCGCTTCGTCTTGCCAAGTGTTTAGTTATTTTTTGTTTTTATTTTTATTTTCTTTTTTAATTCCTCAGCTGTTAATTGCCTTGTGGTAAGGCAGGCCCCCTTTTTTCTGCTTTAAATGCAGCTGTGCCGAGGAAGGGCTTCGCTGTTGTGAATGTCGGAGTGGATGGCAAAGGGAGCCATGAAACGCTGCTCGCAGTCTACAGTGCCTCGGGACACATTCATAATATATAGTATGTAGAAAATATCACTGCTGGGCGGGTTTTTAATGGGGTGCGGGGGACTGTTTGTTTTTAAATTTGACACATTGCAAAAGTAGTTCTATATTGGTGCCTTGTTCATTGTTTAAGGCTAAAAATGAGGGTAGTTGGGTACGTTAGCAGTTTTTTCTCCAGCCTTTTGTTTTGGGGCCTTTTTAACTGCATGGCAGCTTGTGTTGTATTAGAATGAGCACCTAGCCGGAAAGTGGTACAAAGCAGGATCGTGTTGCCAGTACCTGTGTGTGACTTGATAGCATTCACGCCTCTTTGTTGTCAGACATAAAAAGGTCAGTGCAGAAGGTTGGTAGGCTCAAAATTCAACCATGCTTTACTTTTTCTTTTTTTCTTTTCCTCTTTAGTATAAAGTGCATACTTTTCTGTGGGATAGTTTTTTAGGTTTTTTTTTTAAAAAAACCCTGAAGCTTCAGTGCAATTTCCTTTATTATTTTAATTTAAAGAATAACTATATGATGAAAAATGGGGATTGTTAATGATTCATGATGGAAGAAAGGGAGTGAAAATGTAAGGCATAATGGAATGGAGGTCATTGCTGTGAATGTCCTCTGCAAAAGCAAATGGGCATGCTGGGGACGGGAGGCAGAGGTCCAGAGTCGGAAGAGAAATCAGCATCAACACTTCTTTTGGCTAGTTTGTGTGGCTGTGAAATGCACCATCAACACTTCTTTTGGCTAGTTTGTGTGGCTGTGAAATGCACCACGTGGAGGGTCCAAGCCCCAGCAAGGTCCTTGGGAGGAGGTCTGACGGCTCGATGGTTGCTTGCTTTGTTTGATTGCTCACCCGGTTGTCCCTCTCTTGGCTTTGTCAGCGTCGCTGTAGGGACCCGTAGCACACATTATCTTCAAGTAGGTGCTTAATTTATTTAAGCAGGTTTTTTTATGCTTAAAATGTGTTGCTAACTTGGACCAAAGTGCCTTGAAGCTTGCAGAGTCAAGGCCACGATAGGCAGGAGCGGCTCAGAGGCATGCTCTTCCCCTGATTTGTTTGTTAGCTGTGCCGGGCTGGTTGAGACCCCTTTCCCCGGGGTGCCAGTGCCAGCTGCCTGGCACAGACCTTCTTCACCTACAGGGTCCTCACTTTTTCAGAGTAAGTATGAATTTTGGGAGGTTTGATTAAGCAGTAGAGCCTGGGTCACCTGCAATTATGAAAGTTGCATGAGAAGGGGGGATCTGATATTGCCTGAGCCTTTGGCTAAAAACTGTGGCAGGCTGTGCAGCCAGGGCTCCCAGACGGCTGTGGTGTGCGAGGGGAGGCTTCAGTTCCATGACTTGTTTCACCCATCAATTTTATTTGCAAAGGGATGTTTCTTTTCGTTGTTGGACTGGGTTCATACTTTTGCTGCGCTAATACTTGCTTAACAGTTCACCTTACAAGTGAGATAGGGATGGCTGTTTAAAACCTGAATTTTCAGACAGGATCCGATATGCGTTTAACAGAGCAGCATTGTTAGCCGGGCAGGACAAGGTAGGCCACGCTTGTAGAAAAATCTTCAATAAAGGACAGAGAAGCAAGAATACTCTTGCTTGTATTTCCACATACGTGGATGTGTGCACATATGTGTTCAGAGTTACACACATTATCACTTTTCATTGGTCAGGCGTTAATGGGGAAGAGTATTTAGATTTATCCTTAGGTTATATTAGGATACCAGAGACTACTCCTGCGGCAGCAGTACCTTCCTGTCTGTTGGGTCAGTGGAGTGTCTGTGTATCTTTGGAGTGAATTTGGTGGGTTTTGAGACTAGAGCAGGGATCTTGGCAGGGTTTTTTGGGGGGTTTTGGTTGTTTCCATGTGGGTTCGCTCACTTTTCAGAGTCTGCAGAATAAAGCAGTTAAGCCTTGTTGCTGCCTGCACCTTCAGGTGAGCAGCAGCAGCAGGATCTTTGTTTTAAAACCTGCCCCAAGAGGATAGTAAGAAAGGATTAGAAAGACAGAAGTGGGATGGAGAGAATAAATTAGAAACAGAGGAGAAAGAAAATACAGGAATTAAAAATAGGGGAAGAGGGTTCAAAACAGAAGAGAAAAAATGGCATGGACAATGAAGCTTTGAAACATGAGGGATTGGGCATCTGTGTGTGTGAACAACTGCAAACAGAAAAAACTCTGATCCCAAAGCAAGGTTAAAGGAAAGGCACCTGGATGTGTAGGCAGGCAGATGGGAAACAGGTGAAGATGGCAAACAAAATGAGGGATTGGGAGGCAAGTGCTGATCGTTGTCTCTGCAGCAGGCTGCAGAATATTTGCTTTGTCCTTTATGCCAATGACTAAAAAGTGATACAAAAAAGTCCCCCGAGCCCTGAATACGGATGGAGTGATGGATGGGAAGGACTGTCCCTTACCTTCTCCACGGGGAGCAGCTCAGAGGGTCTCCAGTTCCCATAGTTTAGGAGAGGCTGGAGAAGGCAGTGCTCTACCAGGCTGAGAAACCTTCTGATTTTGAAGGTCTCCCACAAAACCCGTGGATGGTTGAAGGGAGCGGAAATCAAGCACAACTGTACCTGGCTAATGAATGAAGAAATTGTGTAAGTCATGTTTCCCACATCTGTCTTACGGTTGTGTCACGGGCTTGCACTGTCCACAGTGTCGAAAGCACCATGTTTGCATCAGGACAGGTGACTGTTTCAGCACTGCAGCCCTGTGAAGACAAAACAAAGGATTTTTTGACCTCTATAGCTAGTTTAAGTTAATTTGCAATTCTGTCCTCTGTATCCTTACTAGCAAAGGCAAGGTAATATAATTTTAACCTTCATGTAACCTATCTTCAAGTAGCCCTTTTAACACGGACGTGCATTGGCTTTTGCAGTGAAGATAGATCCTCCATTTAGTTATCAGTTACATGGAGAGAAAGAAATTAAGTGTGTCGCTGATAGACATTGCAAGTCTGAAAGGCGTGAGCTTGGTGGAGTTTGCTTCTTGCTGAGAAGTTTGGCTTTCACCTCTAGAAGTGCGTTATATGTACCTGACAAAATATTTGGTGAATTTTTATGATGAGATACAGGCTGAGTTGACCTTAATTCTGTAAGGAGCTTGTAATGCAGCTGTGCAAATCAACACAGCTGGATCCATTGGGATGTAGCTCTTTAAAACAAAATGATGGCAGCAACCCTCCTTCTTCCCAAGCAGATTGACAGACTCCTGAAGGTGAAGTCAACTGATGAGTGCAAGGCAGCGTTGCAGGGATTAGAAATCAGGTATAAGAACCTGGTAAAAATAAATGGATAAGAATCCCTCAAATTACTGGACTCGGTTACATTGGTGTCCTTCCTCCATCACTTAAATCTGAACAGAAGATTCCATTTACTAGCATCCGTCCCTGCAGAGTTAGTCTTGCTGTATAAACACACGAGACTGGCATTTATTTAGACTGGTGTGTACGAACTACGCTGTTGAAGGAAAATTTGTATGTATTTGTGTTACTTATGAACCACATTTCTCTTCTTTTTTCTGTTCGCTTGTGCATTGCAGTGGATGCGGCCTCTTCTTGAGTTTTCATAGTTTAAAGTCAAACTTTGATTTATGACATCCATTCAGATTCCTTGGGAATGGGGCATATTTAGATTAGCAGTGGGATATGCAGGGCTTTACAGGAACTTCTGCAATGCTTTTTTCAGTACGGAGAGGAAGAAGAGTGTTAAATGCAGTTTGAAATGACAGGTGCTTTGGGTTGCTTTACAGCTGATCCTTTACTCTATTCCTTCTAAAGAAGGACTTAGGAAAAAAAAAATTGGTGTTCCAGGCATGTCACAGCATACTGACCTGTAAATATCCACCCTTGCAGGTTTTCACGCCAACATCTGAGGCATGTCAGGAAAGGGGAATGTCAAAAAATATTACTATGATGATGGCAGTACCCAAGGGATGTTCCCATTATAACCATCTGGGCTAATGTCATTATTATCATGATCTGAGTGGGCCTTTCCCTCCCCCTTTCTTAAAGGGGGGGAAAAAGCCGCTGAGCAATCCTCCTGCTAGGGTGAGACTATTGTCTACCCACAGTCAAGGCTTAGAAGCATTTGTGTTTATATTGGCTGATACCTTACACCTGATCTGGCAAGGAGAAGCCAGGACAGCTGTCTCTAGGGCAGGTTGCAGACCGATGGTGCTCCAGTCCCTCTGGGAAGGGAGGAGCTGGGAAGGTCCCTCTCTTGCAGGCTCAGGACCTTGCTTGGAGTCTGTACTGTTTGGGCTGTAATTACATCGTGGGCAGAAGAATGGTGCAGGGTACATATCCATGCAAAAGATTGCAGAGGATTTTACTTCCTCTCGGGGTTTTTGCTTTGAACCAAAATATCACTAAGCCTAAATGAGAGCACATTTATTTTGAAGCAGTCCCATGCATTTCAACGGGGACTGTTTTGGACGATGGGTGTCAGGAGCAAGTCCCGTACCTTTGGCTCCCAGGTGCTTTGCCAGAGCTGAGCCGCAGCTCCCACGTCGACGTCAGTCTGTCGTGAGAGCTGAATGCGCCGAGGAGGCAATAAAAAAAGCTAAGCGATGTGTGCCAGGTGATGCAGCAGCTCTTTGCTTGACTCTCAGCTGTCTGGGGAAGGATCATCCTGCAGACTGTGCGAGGCGTAACGAACATGCCATGGTAACGCTGTGCAACACCCTCCCTCTGCTGACGGCGTCTGGCTGTATATTGTCAGCTGCTGACTAGCAGGGAATCCTGGAAATCTTTCTTGGAGGGCCATATTCTGCCCGGCTGGCTGTTTTTTCTTGGCTTGTGCATGAAAACAATGCCGAAATTCAGTTCCCCAAGTGCAGCAGGAGTCATTAATCAAAGGCACACGGGAATGAGCTGTCTTGGTGCGATGCTCTGGTTCTGGGTTTTGAAGTCAGTGACAGGGATGATCCAGCCGCTAATAAGTTTCATGTGAAACTCCAGAGCTTTCAGCTACCAAGCAAATGTCTTACAAAACTGCTTGAGGAAAGGAAGCTGACTTCGGCAGTCCTTGAGTTTGTTTAATTGAAGCCCGAGTATGATCAAGCGGCTGCTGAAGGCCAGCATTTGGCTTCCTGTCGCAGAAAAAAAATACTCAGGATTTTTGGTTTTTTTTTTTTCCCTATTGCCTGTGCACTTTTATTTTATTTTATTTTTGGTAGTATTACTGAACCAGAACCAACCACTTCTGCTTGCCTTTTCTCTGGGGTAAGGCTGTATGAGGGCGGAGGAGAAGCTTCCAAAGGTCCGTGATGCTTTTGATGGACATTTGAATTCAGGAGATCAGCACCAGGAGGGAGAGTCTGGGCTCTGTACAGAGCACTGGAAGGGTGAAGCCCTTTCCTGTTCCTTATATCATAAAAATAGTGCAAATGGTCTTTTTTCAGTGTGCAAAGCTTCTCCCCAGTAGACTCCTGCCTTCCCTTGCTTTGCCTCCAAAACAGATTTTGGTCGCTGTGGCCAAGAGCAGGCAAACAAGGAGAGGGGCTGCTGTGCTCAACTGCAGACGTTCTGCAATGTTCATCTTTGCCCCGTTCTCTGGTTCATGTCTCTGAGAGCTGCTTACGTTATTGCAGCATTTTGTCTTTTTTTTTTCCCCCCTAGTGTTTTGCTGTATTTTGAGTCCTTCAGTTTAAAATGTTAAAAAAATTAAGCTCTACACCTCCTTGCGCAAGTAAGCGGGGAAAAACGAGGGGGGGGGGGGGAGGGCAGGCGGGAAGGTGTGAGAATTTGAGGGAAGTTACTTTTTGAAATAGTGGTTTAATTTTTGATGTGAAACCAGTGCTTAATTTTCAAGTGTACTGACCATTAGCATCTTGCTGTAGTGTTTCTACATCTCTAGGAGATGCCGGATCTCAGCAGGTTTGAAAAACTCTGTCTGAGCTGGCCACCCAAAATCAGTGTGTGACTCTTGATTTGAAAATATTTTTTTTTTTTATACAGAGCTTTCGTGTGGGAAAGCATCAGAATGAGCTCGACAGTCTCAGACTTGAGCTCTGAGTACCATCCTTGCGTTTGTCCTCTGTGATACAGCAAGTCTTTAGCACTGTAGCTCTGGGAACCCAAGCAAAGAGGATGGTTTAATGATTTGGGCACTAAAATAAATTCCATGGCTATCGTCCCAAATTTAAATCTGTGTTCAGAAATTTCCAGAAGTACGTGGGGCTCACGGCATCCATCGGCTCTTTGTTCCTCTGATACCTGCAAGCAGCACACTGCAGCGGCTGCCGGGCTGGAGGGGGAAGAGAAAGGGAAGGGAAGCAATAGTTAAATTTGTTAGTAAGTGGTGTAATCTCACTCTATTTCCACATTTGCTTTTGTTTCGATACAATATTTTCACCTAAGCATTTGCCAGGTGTTTAATGCATCTGCATTAAAAAACCGTAATGGAGCTCATTGCCCTTGCCCCGGGGGCTTTGACTTGCAGCCCAGTTACCCAACAAAAAATTTCTAAGTAACTTCTCTGAATTTATTGTTCCTGTTGGTTGATTCAGATGTGACTGACTTCTTGTATGAGTCTGGACTGTGTCCTAGTGTCACAGATTCACCCACATGGCATCCGCCTGCTTCCAAACTTGGCAATGGGCGTAAAAAGCTCCACAGTGATTGCAAGTTTGCTGTTTTGGATAAATATTTCCCCTCCCCTCCAAAAACATGTTAGTTACAGGGAATATCATACAGAGGGAGATAATACTGATATGTTTGTTATTTACATTGATGTGTTTTGGGTTTTTTTGTTGTTTTTAAATAACAGAGGATGAGATTTTTTTTCCAGGGAGCTTAAAGTGCTCAAACTTCACTGAGATTCAAAGTTGAGTCATCCGCAACAGGCTGTCCCAACACATTCTTTGTTGCCCCAACTTGGCCACCTGAGGTGACTCAGTAAATCAGCAGTGAGCATGACTTCACATCTAGGTCTCCGATATCATCTTCTGCCGCTCTGTACATTTGTGAAGGACCACTCCAGAAAGTTTTGGCAGTTAATTCTCCAAGACTCGATTTTCCCGTCTGTAAAATAGAGACATTAATATTGCCTACTATTCCCGTCTCTTATTATAAATTGCTTTATAAAAAGTCCTAAGTATTCTTATTGTTGCAATACATTTAAGCAAATCACAATGTATCTATCTTTTTTACATGGTAATGTTTAGATGCTTTTTTCAGCATATGCTCTGCTTTTGAGCAGGAAGAACTAGATCGTTTTCCTCGCTCTTCCCCCAGAACTGATGGTGGCTAGAACAGCTTCCAAACCCCCTTAAGACCATGGCATTGGTTGGGATAAAACTTCAGTAACTACAATACTTGGTGAAGGGTGCACACCGTTGCAGGGTGTAGGCTGGGGGATTTGCTTCCAGGATTCCTTG
>NW_008825051.1:604805-606034 GCF_000699105.1 Pygoscelis adeliae | reverse complement strand
GTTAGTCGTGTTGAATGCTCTTCAGACACAATTGAAAAGTCAGTGTACTGAGAAGAGATTAATTTTTCAAGCTCTAGGGTGAGACCCTCTGCAGTTCTGCTGGACACTTGCAGGGTTTGGGTTTTTTTTGGTGCTTTTTGTTTACACTTTACCCTCCAGCTGATTGCATTGGTCCTACTGTGAGCACGTTCAAGAGGACAGCAAGGCTGCTCTGTCAGTAAAGTGGCATTTGCAAGCTCTGAACCTCTTTGGAGTATCTGGTGCGTTGGAGTCCAAGGCCTGACTTTCAGAAGTGTGAAGCGTCCACGGTTCACATCAGCTGTAGTGCTGGACACTGGCTCTAGCAATGGCTCTGGGATTCTCCAGGGGCAGGGAATCGCGAGGCTTTGTCCTTTATGTGGAGGAAGGAGGCTTTTCTTGCTCCTGTCAGCTTCTCTTCGTCCAGCTCCCTTGGCTTTTTCTAATGTGGTGATGCTAGTAGGAACAAAAGAAGTTTGGGGCTCTGCTCCCTTGGATATGAAGGTAATCTTCTCAAGTAGAGATTGCAGCCCGGCCTCAGCCCAAGCATGTTGAGAAATGAACTCTGTGCTGAGTCAGCCTCCAGTAGGGCATGTTTAAAGAGCCATAATGTTATTTGCTGTTCTCATGTGGGTCCATTTGACGCCATATCTGACAGATTCCTGAAAGGTGCTGAGCTCTTGTAATTCCTGACGAAGGCTCTGGAGGGTGGAGGTACCGGCTGCCTTTGCAAATGAGGCTATGGATAGCTCGGCTCTGACACTTTTTGCCCTCCCTCTTTCTTACCCACACAGAAGGGTTGAGTGTCGTCGCTGCAGGATTTACTGCCTTCAGCATGAGGACCTTTGATTTGAGCAGGCTCTAGGAGAAGAGTTACAGCTGCACAGAAAGGCTGGCTTCCCACTTAAGCCCTAATGCATGCCCTTGATGGGAAAAAGTTGGGCTTAAAACTGGCAAAACATATCTAGAAGATGTTATTGCTTTCTTTTTTATTAAGCTTGCGTTCACTCTTCAGTCTGTGTTGAAAGCAGGTGTATTTTGAGCAGTATTAGTGTATCTTTTGGAGCGATGTGGTGGGAGCAATACAGGATTTCCCTCTTAGATTGTTCCTCCACTGGAACCAGCGTACCTAGCCTAGGGTAAGCAAATGACTCTGCCTTTGCTTTTTTTTTCCTACCTGTCCCCAGGGAAACAATATAAATGCCATGCCT
>NW_008825051.1:602685-604765 GCF_000699105.1 Pygoscelis adeliae | reverse complement strand
GTGATGAACTGTGGTTTTCCCTTAGTGCAGCAAGCCAATTGCTCGTTAGTGAAATATATTAATAATTCTCTTATGAACCTTGTTGGTAAGTCAATCAGCTTTAATTCCTTTGTATCAACAAGAGCTGCAGGTATGTCTTCATTACATTAAAAAAAAAAAAAAAGGAAGAAAGCAACGCTTGCAAATTGGTCTTTGTTTCCAAGGAAACAAACTTGACATGCTTGAGCTGTGCTAGATGCAAACACTGCTAGATTCAGCAGACATGCCTCAGGATTATATGGTCTGAATATTATTTTTAAACTACCTCCAATTTAAAGGCAAGGGAGAGGACGAGAATAGAATTTGTCAGCAGTGTTTACCATTCTGTGCTTAATGAAAGCACTGTGCGGTATCTTAGGGTTGCCTAATGTGGTGTAGAGAATTGCATCCTGCACTGAAAACGGAGGTCCCTAATGAATGTCCCCGGAGAAGGGGCAGCCTGGGGCCAAACGGCTACCACAGGGCACCGGTCCCGGGGCTTCGATGAAATCCTTCAGCAGAAATAGAGGTCTGAGGGGAGCTAAGCACACTCTCTCTATGCCAAGTTATTATGGTTTATCCCAGGTCACTTCACCAAATATTTTGTGCTCTAAAAATATTTTAGTAAAATGCAACTCGCCAGCGCTTGGCGTGAAAGGCTGCCTGGCGTTCAGAAGTCAAATGCGAATACTATCCCAAATAATTTGCTAAAAAGCTGTAGCTTGACGTTGAGGACTGGGCTGAATTTATCAGGGAAGAGATGAGAGAACAACACTGAGTTGTTTGCGTAGTGCATCTGACGTGAATGTGCTGTGGACCGATGAAAATCTTGACTTTAACTTGGCTTATTGCATTGTACAGAAAGTCTCTTAGTATTTTTGTGATTAACTTGGAAGTTTGGTTCCGGAAAAAACCTGGGGTTTGGCATTCATCTGTCACCCTGATTTTTTCTGAAATGCTGTGTTGATAAAGTAACTTGGGTTTTTTTATTCATCTTCCTTTGAAGAATCAAAACTTCAGCAGTGAAGCAGACACTGTACATACATGGCAGAAATATTAGCCAAGCATGCACAGGAAACGAGCATCGCTCGGCAGAGTGCACACACAATTAACGGATTTGAACATCCAGAGTTTTTTTTGGCTTGGGCCCAGCATGAGGAATAGGGTATACATTAAAACTGTGTTGGGATTAAATAACCAATTTTTGCCCTGGCCTGCAAAGCTTTACTTCTGCAACAACTATCTTTGCTTTCTGGAGTAGTTCTGTGAGCTGGATATGCAAAGGATATATAGGGAAATACAAGTTTTTAAGGAACAGTCAAGTTCCATGTGCAGATCGCTCGCAGTGTGCAGGGCTGTCGTCCTCCGGCAGGGAAAATGGCCGGTGGACTTCAGTGTTCTGTGTCTTTGCATATTTTGTTGTTTGGAAAACCGGAAAGGATAAAAAAAAAAAATAATCTTCTATTAAGTCTTCTTTGAAACCGTCTCACTGCATTGAGGACACAAGGTAATGACGGAGTGATTTCAGGGCTGACTAGTGAAAAACAAACCTCTCTTAAAATTCAGGTCCTTAGGAAAGCATAGCATGAAGTGTGTTGTACTGTAGTCTCTTTTCCCCCCTCTTTCATCCTGCTTTTTAACTTTCTTGCAGATGGAGTTAAAATAATCTTCAAGGTGATAGAGGGTAGACTGGGGTAGGTTTAGCTTTAAGATGGATGGGAAGCACTATTTGCATTGCGAGCTAAAAGCCTCAGTTGAAGCCCGTTGGGGGAGAAAAATAATATTAATGGCATTTCATGAAAATACTGTAATTTGCGGAAGGCCCAGAGTGAAAAATCTGCTGGCTTGAGTGTCACTGGGAAATGCTCCTTTTTGCACAAGGCTTGCCTGAGACAGGATTTTCCTTGCTTTTGTTCTAAAATGAGATGCTTGCTGCCTAAAAACGCCTGTGATCCCCGCAGCGAGAGCTTCGCCTCCTTGACAGAGGATGGGAAGAGGAAGGTTGGCCGGATCGGGATGAATCCTGCACCTTTTTTTTTTTTTTTTTTTTTTTTTTTTTTTT